>NW_026592034.1:0-11614 GCF_907164565.1 Psammomys obesus | reverse complement strand
AAAAAAAAAAAAAAAAAAAAAACCCATCCTTATCCTTTTCAGTCCTAGATCAGGAATACTTATTCTAATGGCAGAACTCAATCAATCAAGGAGCAACAGTATAGTTCTGATTTCACATGACAGGAGAAGCTTAAAAACATGTATGATACTTCCCACACACATGCCAATCATTGTCATCACTCCTAGTACTTAGAGGTCATTTATGGCTTCTTGTACCAGTAAGTACAAGCCTGGTATACCTTACTGTGAAAGTGACCTGAAGATCTGATTAAAGAAGGCATTTCCTCGTGCTGGAATTTGGAGAAAGATTCAGCTAGGTATCCTGAATTTTTGGTTTTCACTAAACAAAGCTGTTTCAAACACGTGAACTAATCCTGCAATGGAGCATATACACACAGCACCCTGAGAATGTTTCCAGAACCCTCAACTCCGGTTCCTAACCCTTGAAAGACTTAAAATCTTCACAATTCAAGTTGCAATGAGGCAATGAAATTAGAATTGCTCTACTGGCCCACCTGGAAATCAATACTCTTTTATGTTCTTTAGGAGTATGCAATGTGAAGGCAGGGCCAAACCCAATGCTTTTAAACCATCATCTTTTGTTGACTCATCTGTTGATTGGTTTTTAGGTAATAGGAAAATCTTGGGGCTGCAGAAATGGCTCAGCACTTAAGAATACTTGCCGTGCTTCCAGAGAACCCCAAATTCAGTTCCCAGCACTGATGTCAGAGGGCTCACAGCAACTTGGAAGTCCAGCTACAGGAAACGCAATGCCCTTTTCTGGCCTCTGAGGCACCTGCATGCTAACGGCATCCACTCACATAAATATAAACAAAACATAAATATACTGCTAAGTTGTGGTGTCTTACCTACGTTGTCTAATTATATCATTTGCTCGACTCAGCAATTACTTTGTTCCTGATTGAACTCAGTCCCAGATGTGTCCTACTGTGCATAAGGTCTTCTAGCTTCAAAGAGCGTTCTATAAGATGAGCACTATGTGGGGAAAAGGGTCATCCAGAAACAAAAACTCACAGTTCTCCGGGATCGCCCAAGGGTGAGGCCATAAATACCTCAAAATACCACAGCTGACCTCACGAAGACGTGTGCAAACAGGGCCAACATTAAAACAATACTATACTGTTATTAACAATGTTACTTTCTGTGGCCGCATGGTAACACCCAGGCGATTACCCATTCACAAAGCATTTACCTAAAACTCAAGACTTTTTGCATGACATTCAGCAGTCAAACGACTTCTGTCTTCCTTTCACTTTCTGTGATATGTTTGTGACGTGTTCACAAACAGAAAAAAAAAAAAAAAAGTCCTTAAGAGATTATTTTTCTCTAGTAGTCTGGATTTAAAAAAAAAAAATAGCAAGTTATACAATACTGCATATCTGAAATGTACAGTGAGGACCAGTTAACACAGTGGAAACTGGACAGTGCTATTTGAGAACAGGGGCAGAGAGCTAAATGGAGCAGGGGTGCTCACACGGAACGCGGAGGGGCGGCGCTGGCATCAGTCTGGGCTTGGGAACCGATGCCCAAACCTCAGGGAAAATCAGAGGACAGCAGCAGGCTCCCAGGAAGGGAGAAGGGATGCGCATCCGGCGGGCCGCAGCTCGTGTGGGGGAGAAACCTCACGGACAGCACAGCACACGGCCTGCGGGAGCCAGGCAGCCGGGGCCGAGCTGCCCGGAGCCGCTCGGGAGGACCCCGGGCTCCCGCAGCCCCCAGCCCCGGGATCCGGCACGGACGCCCGCGAGGCCGCACCGCACACCCGCTCCGCACGGCGCTCCCGCTCGGCGCCTCCGCGCGCCACACGCGCACTCACCATGTCCGCGTCTGCGGGACGCCGGAGTCCGCTTACCGTCGCCCGGCACCACCGCGTCACCGCGCCACCAGCCCTGCGCGGGGGCCTCCGGGACAGCGACACCGGGCCCAAGATGGCGGCTCCCAGACAAAGGCAGGGCGACAGCCAAAGCCCGCCCCTGCCCTCCGTCCGTGCGTCTGATTGGTCACGCCTCAGCCCTGGGCCCCCGATTGGACAGGGCTTCCGGTCCTGCCCTCCTGAGTGACAGTAGATGGCGCCAACGCACAGCAGAAGTTGCCCAGGGTGACAGGTTCTTGGCCGCAGCTAATTTTAAGGCAAGGAGGGTTTCTTGTGAAACACAGCATAGTTCTGTAATTGGACGTTTGCAGTTTAACCTTATATTCTTATATATAAAATCATATAAGCTTGTGATGTGTGTGTGTGTATATTAGTCATATATATATATGTGTGTGTGTATATATGTGTATATATATATATGTGTATGTATATATATGTACATATATATACTAGTCACAAATAGAAATAAGATGCCCAATTTTTCAAAATGTCTAATTTAGGTTATGGACCCCCCTAGCTGACACTTTGAGAACCAGCTTTTACACACACACACACACACACACACACACACACACACACACACAAAGCTTGCTGTGTACAGGGCAAGCCTCCATGACTTTTGGCAAGTAGGCTAGGTCACATGGTTTGTTCAAAAGAATTGGATCTGGGTTATATTTCAGACTCAGCTAGAACCACTGTTCAGGTACAGCCATGACAGTCTAAACTGTCCAAAATGTACTAGAAGAAAAAAAATAAAGAGTTCAAGGTGAGGGTAAAGGAATTTACCAGAGCCGAAATTATATACTACGTTAAATATGTGGCTTTTGTGATGAAAATAATTAAGATTTATTCTTTGAGTGATGCTGAAGTGTATAGTTTTTCTTTAATTAAAAAAATTTAACCAAGATATATTTACATCACTTCTTCCTTTCCTTTCCTCTCTCCAACTCTTACCATGTCTCCTTCCTCCGGCCCCTTTCCCAGCTCCTCCCTCTGTCTATCTCGGATCAAGGCCCCTTATGTGTATTAAGCCTGATGAGTCCGTTTAGCATTTCTGGCGTGCGCTTTATTTCAGAGGTGATCAATTGGTACTGGACAACCACCTGGGGACACACCATGGCCAAGGCAACCCTTATCAAAGAAAGCATGTTGCTGGGGTTTGCTTGCAGTTTCAGAGGCCAGTCCGTTACCGTCATGGCGAGGAGTGTGGCGGCGTGCCTGGCGCCGAAGTAGGAGCTGAGAGCTACATCCCGGTCTGCACGTGGGAAGGAAGAGAGAGCCTGGGCCTTCGTCGTGGAGCAGTGACTAAGACAGAGGCGGTGCCAAGGAGCAGGGATTGTGAGGGACCTGGCTTTGCTCTTTGTTGGACCTTGCTGCTTATGGCGTTGCTGCTTGAAAGTGTTTGACTGCTTTAAGTGGGGTTTAGTGGACCATCTTAGTGTAAGCAAGGACGGTAGCCATTTTAGCAGGTAGGAGCCAGCTCAAATATCAGAAGGGAAGAATATTAGTAAGTGGCCTAGACACCATTCTTGTAATGTTTTGGCAAAGAACGTGGTTGCTTTTTGTCAATCTGCCTCGGGTTAAATCGAAGAGTGTTGGATGGATGGCACTGGTGCGGGGGATTTGGAGACAGCCTAGTATTCACTGTGGCGTGTGGCTTCTAATAATCACTGTTACGCAGCTATCTAATGAAAGGAGTGAGCAGGAAAAAGAAAGGGAAGTCCACAGCGAGCAGGGCCCTCCCATCAATCAATAACCTCTACAGAAAATGCCCTGTAGGCTTGCTCGCCTGCAGCCTGAGGTTTGGGAGGCCCCCCCCCCCCCCATCGAGGTTCTCTTGCCTCAGATGACTTTAACTTGTATCAAGTTGGCATAAAAGTAGCCAGAGCAGGCAATAACCATCAGAATGCCATGGCAGGATTGAAATACAAGAAAATTGTGGGGATGCAGAAAGGAAAAGCATCCCCTCACCCCGAGGCTGAGTGGAACCTCTTGGCCTATAAGAAGCAGAAACTCCTGCACAATTAAACACATCTGTGCAAAGGCTGCCAACATAAGATTTAATGTGGCCTTTACATAGAGAGGTCTGTGGTGAAAGTAGCTCAGAAACATGCTTAAAAGCTGACCGTGTATGGTCTTGGCAGGGCCTCATTGCTCTTCCCCAGACATAGCCAAAAACTACCAAGCAAGCCTTAAATTACGGTTTACGGTTGTTGCCTTCTGGCATCCCTGTGAACTAGACATTTTCTTTATGATGAACTTACCAAGTGTCCCCCAGAAATCACCTGGTGGTTATTTGGGGGGTGATTGTGTGTGTGTGTTCACAGGCGTCCCTGGGCCATGTTGTGCATATAGAGAGGTCAGAGAACAATGTGTGGGAGTTGACTCTCTCCTACCATGTGGGTCCTGGGCATTGGACTCGAGGTCTTCAGACATAGAGGTCTGTGCCTTTACCAGCTGACCCATCATCACGCCATTGTACAAAGGGGCTGTCTGGAGGTTTTCTGAGCTCGTTTCCTTGAACAGACGAAGGATCGAATATCTGGCAAGATAGAAGACCAAGCCACAAAGAAACTAAAATTAAGTGCTTTATTCTTGAAAGCTGGGAGGAGCCGTAAGCCTGGAAGTTTACTCAATGCTCAATGGACACTGGTTTGAGGATTTTATGGAGGCTGCTGAGTCCTCCCTTCCCCCTGCTGCTCCTGTTTAGATACCTAGCCTAGCTGCCATTTCTCCTCAAGATGTCTTCTGGGGTCAAAACCACCATCTCAAGGAACCTGCTTTCAATTTCCCTGCCTGCCTATGTTTGTCTGACTCCACCTCCCTAAAACCCTTCCAATTTCAAGTCACCCCTCCTCCACTGGGCTCAAGTTGTGCTGCCTCCGTACTTACTTACTCGTGGAGGTAGGACCACCCGCTGGAGGGTGGCTGTCTTAAAGACAACTGACTCTCCCTTCCCCAGAAGCCCTCAACTGTCAACAGCTACCCATCTGATGCTGGGAGAGAGGCAGGCATCCGAGCCTTTCCCCTTCCATCCTGAAATGTTAAGTGGCTTTATTCTGTTGCATGCATCCACAGCTCTGTGAGTGCATGCGTGTATCCATCTTGCCATATTCAGAGTACAATGTTCATGCCTCTGTTTTTGAGACAAAGTCTTACTGTGTAGCTGTGGCTGCAACTTTCTAGGTAGACTGTGCTGGCCTCAAAATCAGAGAAATCTGCCTTCCAAGAGCTAAAATTAAAAGTGTATGCGATTGTGCCCAGCAGTTTCTTTTGTTTTGGTTTGGTTTTATTTTTGTTTGTTTGTTTTGTTTTTTGTTTTTGTTTTTGTTTTTGTTTTTTTGAGACATAGTTTCTCTGTGTGTGTCCTTTGGCTGTCCTGGACTTGCTCTGTAGACCTGGCTGGCCTTGAACTCACAGAGCTCTGCCTGCCTCTGCCTCCCTCAGTTCTGGGATTACAGGTGTGTGCCAACATGCCTGGCTCAGTTTCAGATTTCATGATACTTTTTTCCAGCAAGGTTCACACTTCACAATAACCAATTAATTGCAACAGTTTTGTGCATATAGTGGATACATGGGAAACTGAGTTCAATCAGAAGCAAGATGAGTGGTTGAATTCAGCAAAGGATTAAACTTAGGTAATATATTAAGGCTGGAAAGCCACAAAGCAGCAGCAAGGATTTTTCTGTTAATTTAAGAAATTTGCAGGAGCTGGAGAGATGACTCAGCAGTTAAGAGTACTTGCTGCTCTTGCAGAAGAGTTGGGTTCCCAGGACCCATATCACACAGCCCACAACCACCCCAAACTCTAGTTCCAGGGGATCCAGTGCCTTTTTCTGAGCCAGGCCCAGCGGTGTACACCTTCGATTCCAGCGCTCAGGAAGCAGAGGCAAGCCAGTCTCTGTGAGTTAGAGGCCAACCCAGTCTATGTAGAGAGCTCTAGGACAGCTAGAACTAATAGAAAGACCCTGTCTCAAGAAAAAACGAAAAAAACTGAAATACAATACCCTTCTTCTGGCTTGCACAAGAGCAAACACATGCATACGCTCACTTCTCACACAGTCACATAAGTTAAAATAAATAAATGTAAGCATATTGAAATTTGAAAAAATATCACCTTGAGGAAGCATATCAAAGATCTAAAATAACAAAAGGAAGTACGTGGACCCTATGTTTGAATGAAGGTGTTTGGACTTTGGAGTGAGGCAGGGTCCATCCTGAGTCCAGTTGTTTAATGGTTGAGACTGCAAGCTATCTCCCATTCTCTCTCTCTCTCTCTCTCTCTCTCTCTCTCTCTCTCTCTCCACACACACACACATCCATCTCTCTCTATTTATATATATACATTTGTATCTATACATACATACTATACACATACATACACATATATGTAGCTGTGTGTCTGTGTCAGTGTGTGTCTATGTCTGTCTGTGTGTGTAGGGACCCCTGCCTGTGGGTACACGGGAAGGTTGGTTTCAAGTGTCTTCCTCTGCCCTTCTCCACCATTTCTTTCTTTCTTTTTTTCTACTGTGGTGGTTTGAATAGAAATAGCCTCGATAGGCTCATATATTTGAATGTTTGGTCATTAGAGGATGGTGCTACTTGAGAGGGATTAGGCGGTGTGGCCTTGTTGGTATAGGTGTGGCCTTGTTGGAGAAAGTTTTGTCTCTGGGAGTGGACTTTGCCAGGCCCATAGCTCTTTTCCTGCTGTCTGCCGATGCAGATGCAGAACTCTCAGTGGCTTCTCCGGCTCCATCCTGCCTGCCTGCTGCCACACCTCCCACCCTCAATAACGGATTAAGAGTGGACTTGCCCTCTGAAACTGTCAGCAAGCCCCAACTGAATGCTTCCTTTTACAAGAGTCACCGTGGTCATGGTGTTTCTTCACAGCAATAGAACACTGACCAAGACAGCCAGGTTTCTCACTGAGCTTGGTTCTCCCGCCTCTACCTCTGCAGTGCTGGGATGACAGATGGCCCTTTGCATGGGTGCCACGAATCCAAATGCCAGAGTTAATGCACAAGGGCAAACATTTCACCCCTGAGCCAATCATTAGCACACTGAGAGCAAACCCATGGGGTTTGAAGGCCTTCCCTTGGCTCCTCCAAAAACTCCCTGTTAGAAGTCAGGTTGCCTCCCTGGATCTATAACAAGAAGAGAAAAAAACAAACAAAACAAAAACCCCGAAGCATGGTAGATCATTAAGCACAGTGCATCGTTAAGAACACCTAAAAGGTAAACCATTTACAACAAAGATCACTATTGCTCATTCCATGGTGTCAAGATACGTACAGCAGAAAAGAGAAGCTGGGGCTCATTCATGGAGAAAAAGATCCTAATCAGGAACTCCAGCTAGCTGCCTCAATGTCCCCCACCAACTTCTGCTGCTTGTTTGTGAAAACTCCCAGTTTTTGCTGCTGTTACTTCTCTCTCTGTCTCCCTCCCTCCCTCCCTCCATGTATGTTTCTATGTGAGTGTATGCACCCATGCACACACATGCACATGCAGGTGCCCTGGAGGCCAGAAGAGGGCACGGATCCCTTGGAACTGAAGTTCAGGTGCTCTTGAGCCACCTGACCTCTGGTCCTCAGGACGGAACCTCAAGTGCTCTTAAGCCAGTTTTCCAGCTTAATCATGTTCCTCCAGGTTCCTGCTGGCTTTTGTAAACTCCTGTTTTGAATGGTTTGCTATCTTTCTGCTGTTTCTCCCTATTTGCTACATGCAATTTATCCTTTCACTTTTTTGTTTGTTTGTTTGTTTGTTTGTTTTGCTTGCTTGCTATATACTCAATAAGCACACTTATTCAGAACCAGAAGTTAGGTTACCACAGATCACTCTCTGGACTAGAGAGAAAAGCGTGTGACCAGGACTCAACGACATGCTACTTACTAACTACCCGGCTAACATTAGGTGCCTCATAGCTATTGACTTCCCTTAACAACATTTATAAAATGTTGTTGTTGTTGTATAGAAATATGTTGTGCCAGAAATCACACGACATCCCACCTCACAGAAGGAAGGGACACCCACGGCCCGACCATTAGGGGACAAGGCCAAAGAGCAAAATAAAAAGATCTGAGGTTAAACTCAGCAGGCTGGGGCTGTAGACGGGTGTGAAGACACAGCATTCCATCCTCCTATGACCCCGAAGTCCCTCCCCAAACGCGTAATCTCTAAAAGGATGAGCTTGTTCCCAACAGCTCTTCCTAGAGCTTTGCCTTTGGGTACTTCTGGTTGAAGCTCTGTTCTCTTGTGGGCTGCCCTGGTTCCCTCACTGGGCTATGGGACAAATGCCTCTAAGGATGTCTATCCCCTCCCTCTGGTACAACAAGCCCTGCTACTTCAAACATTTGCTGAGTTCTGGAGACTTTGTCCCAATACTACATACAGGTCACCAGTTTTACAGTAGTCAGATTATAAAAGATATTTGGGGCGTGTTTTGATCGCTACAATCAATCTCACACTTTGTACTTACTTATTTTGAGACAAGGACTACCTGTGCCTTCCGGGATGGAAAACTCATAGCCAAGCTGGACTTGAGATTGCAGATTCCCTGAGTCTGCCTTGCAGGTGCTAAGAGTGCGTGGACATGTGCCGCCAAGACTGGCGTTGCCTGCTTCTCTTCGGTTTTTAACGCGAATAGAAGGAAACTTTACATTACCATACTCTTCCCATTCCGAAGGCCAAGCTAATGAGAGCGGATTTCAGAAAATTCAGAATGGCTTTGAAAACCGGCCTCTTCCCCCATTTGTGACTCATACACATATACACATATTTAACTCGTAATCTCATCTGACTTTATATACAAAAGTGAATGCAAATGTGACCTGGGGCCCAAAGAGGAGTGTAGCAGGCTGAGGGCACCTGAGGTCTTTGTGCACATTCGCGACAGGACTTCTGGCAGCCGGAGTCCTTACTCCACAGAGCCCAAGCACTGACAAGTGACCTGAACCAGGGTCCCCAACAGCTGCCGCAGGGACCCTGTCACCCTGGGCTCCTTCTGCTGGGCGTTGGCGCCATCTGCTGTCATTCGGGGACCCGAAGCCCTGTCCAATCGGGGGCCCAGGGCTGAGGCGTGACCAATCAGACGCACGGACGGAGGGCAGGGGCGGGCTTTGGCTGTCGCCCTGCCTTTGTCCGGGACCCTCCATCTTGGGCCGGGCTGCTGGGGAGGCCCCCGCGCAGGGCTGGTGGCGCGGTGACGCGGTGACGCGGTGGTGCCGGGCGACGGTAAGCGGACTCCGGCGTCCCGCAGACGCGGACATGGTGAGTGCGCGTGTGGCGCGCGGAGGCGCCGAGCGGGAGCGCCGAGCGGAGCGGGTGTGCGGTGCGGCCTCGCGGGCGTCCGTGCCGGATCCCGGGGCTGGGGGCTGCGGGAGCCCGGGGTCCTCCCGAGCGGCTCCGGGCAGCTCGGCCCCGGCTGCCTGTTTGCTCCGGATCACGCGTGCGAGGACTTGGTGGATCATCAGGGCAGAATCTTGAGCGTGACGTTCCTCCACAAACCTGTGGGAAGCTGCATCGCAAATCCAGAACCTAGGCCAGCTCCTCCGAAGTCCGACTGTGCGTTCTTGAAATTCCACCTCCCCGCTTGCACTCCCAAACACTGTGACTTCCCCTTCCACCCAGATGTACAACCTCTGAGCTTCCCACAGGAGCTCCCCGGGGTGGCTGCGCTGAAAGCCTTCCATTTGTCCCTCGTGGGGTATTTTCCTTATAGTGTATCTCAAACACTTTAACACTTTTTTTTTAATGTTTTGTTTTCTTCCAGGTGCCAGAGAAATGGACTTTTTTTTTTTTTAGCTGTGTGTGTGTGTGTGTGTGTGTGTGTGTGTGTGTGTGTGTGTTCCTATGCACTCACCAAATGAGGGCAGTGGCAGAAGAGGGCGTGTGATCCCCTAAACTGAAGAGTTGCCTAATGTGGGTGCTGCGAACCAAGCCCCAGGTCCTCGGAAGAGCAGCAACTGCTCTTAACAGCTGAGCTGTCTCTCTAGTGCCAGCGATGTTTGCGTGTGAACATTTCAGGAGGGTAAAGCAAAGAAGCATCACTTGAATCCTTGTTTTAAAAAGACGGTGTCTTTTGTCCTTTTTCCCCTCCTCTAGGCCAAGCCAGCTTATGAGAATACCTTTGTGTACCTTCCCCTTGGGAACTGTGAGGTGTCCTCATCCCACCTTCGTGGATTTTCCAGGTGGGAGGTTTCTGAACTGCCTTGGTCCGAGTGCTTATCATTGTCCAGTCTCTGGTCACTGGTTCCTTGGAGTATTTAGTTAACACTCTGTGGACCTGAAACGCGGGGTGAGCTGCGGGAGAGGGCAAAGGAAGTGTGAAGGTCCCAACAGGCTGCCCAGAGGTCTGCTGTTTCATTCGCTGCTGCTTGTGTGTGGCTTTTCTGTTAATTAGTAATGCTATATTTCGTGTGTTGTATTGATAGGTCTTTCTGTTGCTCTCAATGATACAATCCTTTCATCCATGCACATCCGTGGATGATTGATAGTCACAGCACTGGGGCCCTTGGGCTATGTCGTCAAGATATAAACTGCGTGGTAGTGTCATGTAATGATAGCCGTTACTGATTTTACTCTAGGATACTGGGTCCACTCCTGAGGAGG
Organism: Psammomys obesus; assembly: GCF_907164565.1. NCBI lineage: Eukaryota > Metazoa > Chordata > Mammalia > Rodentia > Muridae > Psammomys > Psammomys obesus. The sequence goes on along the minus strand of NW_026592034.1, from coordinate 1,113 downwards.
GGTTCTGAGGTGTGGGGGTGCAGCCTCTGGGGGAGCAGCTGCGAGTCCTGCTGCTGCTGGAAACTTCCGCTGTTCCCGCGTCTGGTCTGCGAGTGTGAACAGTGTGCAGCGAACATGGGATTCCTGCCATTTCCTTGACAGCTTGATTGTCGTTCCTTTGAACACAATACCAAGATTAGGATGTTCGCATTATATAGTAGTTCTGCCTGGTTTTCTGAAACGAAACGAAACTGCTCTGCATAATTTATATTCTCGTTAGCAGGGTTCTAGGGTTCCTCTTTTGCCGCATCTTATTGTCCGGCATCGATTCTATCATCTTTGTCCGTGCTGAAGCTGCAGAGGTGTGCCGTGTGAAGTAACCGGTCCCTGGTGGAGCCTCAGGAAGAGCGTTCAGAACCTCTTCTGGGGTAACTGGGATCCCTGACTTTTAACTCTTCTTTTCACTAATGCTGGGAGTTGAGGGCCAAGAGAGCGCCTGGGTGCCAGCTTAAAAAGTTGGTTTTTCCGGTGATTTATGGTGATTTATGGCTACTCGCACAAGCCCCGTCTCCTCTGCTTCCAGAGTGCAGAGGAGTGGGATTAATTCGTTAAAGTGGAATATATTTAAAGTGAGATACTTGGTGTGTATTAAAACTCACTCCGGGAGGGACTGTCAGACCTTGTTGATGGGGTGGGTTGGGATGGGGTGGGGAGCTCAGCAAGCCGAGCGCCAGTTCTGGATGTCAGAGCTTTACTCTCTTGTTAGTTCTCTCTACTAACTAATAATGTTTTTATAGGGTCACATTTATATATGCCTTTCTTTCACTCTCACTACAAAAAAAAAAGTCCATCGGCAGATCTTATTTGTATCAGGATGCTGTGGATTTTGCTATCATAGTATTAAAGAGACATAATAAACATAGAATGAGTTCTGTAGTGTAGAGTGTCATGTGATAATCGCCAGCCTCGCCCCTCTCACTCTGGGTTAACTGCTATGCACTGTGGCTACGCACATGCACACACACATCGCACATTTACATCTATTGAGTCTTCAGAAATGTTCCAGGGTTTTAGGGTTTGTTTTGGGTTTTTTTTCCCTTCAGTTAAGAATTAAGCGTGTTAAAGTTTTTTTGG
>NW_026592033.1:0-22126 GCF_907164565.1 Psammomys obesus | reverse complement strand
AGAATAAGAATAAGAATAAGAATAAGAATAAGAATAAGAATAAGAATAAGGCAGAACTCAGGGAGTCTTGTGGAGTCTTGGGGAATGATTGAGGGAGCTGGATGGGTCAAGGACACCTCAAGAAGACCTACCTAGACAACTAACCTGGGCACATAGGGGTTCATTGAAACTAACCACCAACCAAACAACATGAATAGATTTGTCCTAGCCCCCTACACATATGAAGCTGATGGGCTGTTTGGTCCTCAAGTGGGTCCCCTAACATTTGGAGTGGGACTGTCTCTGACTTGGACTCTGTTGCCCTCTTCTGGGTCCTGTTTCCCTAGCAGGGTTTCCTTGTCTAGCCTTAGTGAAAGAGGAGGCACTGAGTCATGATATGATGTGATGTGCTGAGGCGGCTTGGCACACAGGAATGGTGCTGTATGGGGGAAGTGGGTGGGGGGTGCAACTGGAAGGAGAGGAGGGAGGGGGGTTCATTTGGGATATAAAATGAACTAATATAAATTAATGAAGAGAAGAAGAAACAGAGACACAGAGACCCACTTGTTTGCACACTCTAGCATCTGGAAAACCCACTTCCTAAAATCCATAAAAAAATATACAAAGAATAAATATGTAATATAAACCTATATGGTGAAAAAGAGATAATGTATACACATGTTTACAATATGAAATAAAATATAAAATAATATAAAACTAAAACACAGAACTAGGAAGAGCCCTGACAGGACATTATGATACAAGGCACATCTAAATATGCTTTGAGTTGATTTTCTGTTGGCCATCTTGTGTTGGCTTGTTAGCCTACACAAAAAAAAAAAAAAAAAAAAAAAAAACTTTTATTTTCCCACTAAGACTTCATTATAGGGGTGGGGGCATGTGAACACACGTGTCCACTTATCCATTCATCTTTAAAACCATGTCTGGTACTGGCCCATTTACACCCTGTACATGCTTCCTCAGTCTCTGTGAGCTCATAGGTACATACATCTTGTTGATTTAGAGGGTCTTGTTTTTCGGTGGCTTCTATTTTTCTGACTCTGAAACTCTTTTAAGCTTCACCTGCCACAGGGTTCCCCTAGCATTAAGGGAGGGAATTGATGGAGACAGCCCTTTAAGAATAACTTTTCCTGCTTCTGTGAAATCAGAAGACAGGGAACAGGACAGGAGCCTACCACAGAGGCCCTCTGAAAGATTCTACTGATAGAGGCATCAAAGCACAGGCTGACACTCATGGCCAAACTTTGGGCAGAGTGCAGGGAATCTTAGGAAAGAAGGGGGAGGTAGAAAGATCTGAAGGGGATAGGAGCTCCACAGGGAGACCAAAAAAGCCATAAAAACTGAGTCCTGGGGCCCCTGAAGAGAATGATACCCCAACCAAGGACCATGCATGGGGAGGACACAAAACTCCTGCACATATGTAGCACATAGGCTCAGTCTTAAAGTGGGTTCCCTTGTAAGGGGAGCAGGGACTTTCTCTGGCATAAACTCAGTGGCTGTCTCTCTGATCACCCTCCCCTGGGGAGTGCAGCCTTTTCAGGCCACAGAGGAAGACAATGCAGCCAGTCCTGATGAGACCTGATAAGTTAGGGCCAAATAAAAGGGGAGGAGGACCTCCTCTATCAGTGGACTAGGGGAGAGGCATGAGGAGAGAAAAGGAATGCAGGGTGTGATTGGGAGGGAATGGGGGAGGGAGCCACAGCTGGGATACAAATTGAATAAATTGTAATAAATGATAATAAATGACAACAAAAAAAATAATTTGTGCATGGAAAAAAAAGAATAACTTTTCCATCTCAGCAAACTTCTCTGGGCCCTGTTTAGTTGGCTATTAACTGGACCTAGGGCCCCTACAGAGATGTAGCAGATAGGCAGCTTAGGTTTCATGTGGGTCCTCTAGTAAGGGAAGTGTGGAATGCATTGGACATGGACTCACTTTCCAGCTTTTTGATCACTTTCCCCTGGCGGAACTGCCTTGCCAGGCCACATGGGGAAGAGGAAAAGCTTAGTCCTGATGACACTTGATAAGCTAGACTGGATGAAAAAGAGAGTTCCTCTTTTCTAAGGAAAAGGGGAGTGGAGAGGTAGGGAAGACAGGGTGTTGAGAGGAGAAGGGATGGAGCTACAACAAGGATGTAAAGTGAATAAAAATTTTCTTAAAAAGTAATAGAATTTTCAATAAAATATAAATGTAAAAATAAAAAGAATAGCTTTTCCTAATTCTCTAATTCTCTGCATAATGTCTGGCTGTGGGTGTCTATTTTTTTTATGTCACCTGCAGGAGGAAGCTTTTTCTGAGGATGAGTGAGTGAAGCACTATGAATACACCACAATGTCATTAGTAGTCATTTTATTTTATTTTTTGTTCCTTTATTGGAACAGTAATATTTTCTTTTAAACTTGGTATTTGTCCTTTCTATTCTCACTTGATCACCAAAGCAGTATTAAGTATGGTTTCCATTTCCTGGTGTGAACCTTAAGTCAAATAAGAGATTGATTGGTTACTCCCTCAGGTTTGTGCCACACTTCACTAGCACACATGACTTGCACACCACTATGTGTTCTCGTGTATGTGTCTTTGTATGTTTTCTCATGCATTATCTTCATCTTTGTTTACTTTTATTTTATTTGTTTTCTTTTTCCCCATTTTAAGAGTAGACAGAGATGGAGAATAATAAAGATGAGGGAGCCAAAAAAAAAAAAAAGTCATCACAATGAAACAATTCTCAAAGTATTAAATTTAGGTCTAGAATTTAACTTAATTTACTCTTTCACTTATTCTTTCAGTGTCACAGCTTGTGTCCTATAAAAAGGTAGATTAGTGACACACAACACTTTGTATGATCCATACAGCACAGAAAGTCTTCCACATTCATGCAAATGTACAGTACACAAAAGAGAACATAAAAAGAGTAGTTCTCTGAGAATTAGTTACAAATTACTAAGAACTACATACTCATGAATGTGTATAATTCACACAATATATGGTTTAAAGTGAACAATTATAGACCAACTTATCAAAAGTGAAGCAATGTGAACAAGAAGTACACAAATCAATAGTCAGAGAGAGACATGAGTACAGGTTCAGAAGAACTGGAAACAGATGAGCACTTGACATTCTTCATAGATTGAATAAAATCTTCATGTAATTACCTGTTATCTGGAGTGTAAGGTTGATTGATATATCATTTTTGTTACAATGTAAAGATTACAATTTGTGTTTATTTTACTGAAGTATAGATCTCATTATGCAATTAAGTGCAAAATATTTTTTTGTCATGACAAAATCATATTCAATTTCTAAATTGTGCTTTTCTTCAGAGTTAAAGCTCATAAGAAGAGAAAGCATGATGTACTCCTGTAAAGTAAAATGGGCCTCAGAAATGTGGATACATATAAAAAACATTTTGTGATTTAAAGAAAAAAATTATCGAATGTTGAAGAGGTTAGGAGATAATACTCATTTATATGCAAGTCAACTTTCTAATTTAGAGAAATATGTAAATAATATTAGAAAATGAGAAAACAAGGATGTATTTAATCAAAACATGAAACAATAAACACAAAATCCTAAATTACAACGTTGTCTCTGTCTTGTGATGATCTAAACTGGCTTCAAGATTTTGTAACTAAGAACACACGGACTAATCTGCAAGATGGACTTTTCCTGTAGAGTGTGCTTTGAGCCTGATGCACTGAAGTGAATTCCTATCTGGTCTTGACAAAATGATGTAGCGCTTTGGTACAAAGATGTAGCCTAGCAGCCCTGCACTGGAAGCCAAGATAGAGAAGACTTCCATGGCCACCATGACCTTCCCCTTGGTGCTGTGGTAGACAAGGAGGAATGTGACCTACACACTGAAGAACACCAGCATGTTAAATGTCCAGAACTTGGCTTTCTTGAATGTGTCAGGCAGGTTCATGGAGAGGTAAGCCATGGTGTAGCTCCCAAGTGCCAAGAGACCAAGGTATCCCAGGACACAGTGGAAGGCAACAACTCAACCCTTGTACATGATGATGGTGTGTCCATGTTCAGAGTGAGAATCTGAATCTATAAAGGGAGGAGAAGTGCTCAGCCAAACTCCAGAGAGCACAAATTGGAACAGGATACAGATGGGAATAATAAATTTAGGGGTCCTTGATATCATTAACGACCTCACCATTCTCCCTGAAACTGTGACATTGAAGGCCAGAACAACAGTCACTGTTTTAGCCAAGATTGTGGATACTGCCACTGTGAACAGAATTCCAAATGCACTCTGCTGTAGGATACAGGTGGTTGTGTTGGGATGGCCCATGAAGAGCAAGGGACAGAGAAAATAGAAAGTCAGAGTGATGAGAATGTAAGTGACAGCCTGACTATTGGCCTTGACAATGGGGGTGTTGTGGTACTTCACAAAGACACCAAGAACAAAAGATGTGAGTACAAAGAAGCCCAGGGTTATGCATATGAGAATCATTCCTAAGGGGTCTTCATAGGAGAAAAATATCACTGATTTCTGTAGGCAGTAGTTCTGCTGTGTGTTTGCATAGTGACTTTCTGGGTATTTCACACAATTCTCCACATCTGGACAAGGAGGAATATTATTATGGGTCTATATTCAGGTTTCACTTTTATCCCAAGAACTTCCCAGAACCAGTTCTCTGGCATGTTACCCAGACCTCTTTCATTGGTTGTTTTATACTCAAGGAAGTTGGTGCTCAATAGTACTCAATAGTCCCAAATTCTCTGTAATCAATTATCCAAAACTGATACTGCTCATTCTCTTTACTGAGACCTGAAGTGAACAGTACTATTCTCTTCATATTTGTACTTAAATATCTTCAATTATGGTGAATTTGCCTGTTTATATAGTCATAAGTTGTTGAATGAAATTGCATAAACTAACGTGGTCATAAAATTTCTTCCTTGTGAAACATAGGAAGAGTCAATTGGTTATTCAAGTTCATTACAAAAAGGAAAATATGCTATCAAATTTCATGCTTTTAATATTGGTCTGAGTTATTAGCTACAAATTTTCCTATTTTGTGGTGTTTATAGGATTTTTGGTGTGTTCCTTGAAGGTGCATTTGGTGTGGGAACTACTAGACTATTGATAGTTTGAAACTCTCTAAGTGAAACTGTTTTGGGATTTGTATGGATCAATGATCTATTCCGAAGATAGATATAAAACTCTTCTGCTTTGGAATGTGCTTTCATGCATCCTCTCACTCTAGTAAGAGGAGCAAGGGCTGTCTCTGGCATCAACTCAAAGAAAGGCTCTCTGATCACCTCCTTCTGGGGGTGCAGTCTTGCCAGGCCACAGAGGAAGACAATGCAGTGAGTCCTGATGAAACCTGATAGACTAGGGTCAGATATAAAGGGAGGATTACCTCCCTTATCAGTGGACTAGGAGTGAGGCATAGGAGGAGAAGAGGGAGAAAGGAAGGGTGGGGTTGGGAGGAGACGAGGGAGGGGGCCACAGCCAGGGTACAAAGTGAATAAATTGTAATAAATAATAAATAAAAATTAAAAACATACTATTTGAACCTAAATGTTAACATTTATAAATAAAAAATCTCATTAGCCAAAAACTTTAATTATAGTTCATTCTTTCTGGTTTTGTCTACTATTCAACATTATGCCTGTGTGTACTTCTCACACTTACTGTTATCTATTATTTCATGTTTATTTATTATTGCTTAGATGTATTTTGAATAGGGTCCATTTATATTTCCCAGATTCACCTTGAAAAAGAGATCCTTCCACTTCATTGTCCCTAGAGCCTCTGAGAAGTGGACTGTCCATACATGCCTAGCTTAATCTCAACAATAACATAATAGAAGTAGTGATGTATCATTTCAAATTCTTTGAAAGAAATTATTCCATAATTTATCTATTTTATGCTATATGGATCCATTATACACAGTACAGTCATTTGTACACATTTGTGAGTTATTGAATACTCTGAGATTCTTCAAGCTTAAGTTGTCAAATAAAATCAGAAGTGCTTCAAACAGAATCAATGTCGTAATATATAGATGATTATTGATTTAAAAATTCATTTGTGGTCCCCCATTCTGAAGAGGCCTATGGGGTGCGGAATCAGCTTTCTACTGGGAAATCATTCCACCTGCTCCCCATCTGCCTGGCCCATCTGGGCTAAGATATAGAACCCAGCTAAGGTGTGCAGGGAACATGACCCAAGCCCCATTGTCCCCCATCCTGAGAAAGCCTGTGGCACACCATAGCAGCTTTCAGCTCAAAGATCCTTCTACCAGATCCCCGTCTGCCTGGCCCAAGTGAGTCACAGACAGTAAGCCCAGCAAACCATGAACTCAGCAGAGGTGAGCTGGTTGAGGGACCCAAAGCCCATTATCCCCAATCCCCAGGAAACCTGTGGGGTGCTGGACCAGCTTTTAGCTCAGAGAGCTTCCCATCTGCCTGGCCAACCTACGTCACAAACAGTGAGCCCAGTAAAGGTGAGCAGGGCATGAAACCCAAGCCCCATTGGATCACATCCCATTGAGGCCTGTGTGGGGCTGGAGCAGCTTTCTGCTTGGAGATCTTTCTACCTGCTCCCCATCTGCCTAGCCCATCTGGGACACAGACAGTGAAACCAGCAAAGGGACCATGAGGCTAACTAAAACCAGAGTCAACCAGATGGCTAGAGGCCAGCATGAGAACACAAGCAACAAAATTCAGGGCCATATGACACCACCGGAAACCAGCAGTCCTACGACAGCAACCCCTGAAAATACCATCATACCAGAAGTGCATGAAAAATATTTAAAAGCTAAGATTATAAAAATGATAGAGGCCTTAAAGGAGGAAAATAAAGCTCTCAAAGTAGCACAGGAAAATGCAATCTAACAGATGAAAGAATTTAACAAATCCCTTAAATAAATTAAAGAAATACAGGAAACTACAATCGAACAGGAGGAAATGAATAAAACTGTTCAAGATCTTAAAATGTAACTAGAAGCAATAAAGATAATACAATCTGAGGCAACCCTGGAGATGGAAAACCATGAGAATGACATCCAGTTTCCCTTATCACTGGCAAACATCACTGGGTAAGGGGGTTGGTTAGGTTTTTGGTTGTTTTCGGGGGCTCTGAATGTTTACTGTTATCAGGAGATGGTTATAAGTCATTAATGATATTATTCAGAGAAAAAATGAGGTTAGGATATTAGATAATGCAAGTTAATTCTTAGTTAATCAACTCATACTCACATTGGACACTAGTCTAATTTATCACAGTATTATACATTCTAGGTTTAACAAACAGATATGAAGCAAGTATAATGTGGAAAATCTGAATGGGAGGAAGTTATGCAGGCTTGGAGATTTAGGATGGAGTAATTATTGTTCAGCATTGTGCTCTAGATTAATTAAATAAATCCTAGTCTCTGTATGGTGATTTGGGCATACAGCTGGTTTAGGAATAACTGCTGTTTAACTATATTAAATATTAATGACGATTCAACAGAGGAAAGAAAAAAGAAAGGAAGGAACTAAGGAAGAAAAGAACAAAAGAAGGAAGGAAAGAGGGGAGGAGGGAAGGAGGGAAGGAGGGAAGGAGGGAAGGAAGGAAGGAAGGAAGGAGGGAAGGAAGGAAGGAAGGAAGGAAGGAAGGAAGGAAGGAAGGAAGGAAGGCTGCATCAATGTGGTGGTTTGGAAGAGAATGCTTCCCCCAATCTCATATATTTGAATGCTTGGTCCCCAGTTGGTGGAACCGTTTGAAAAGGATTAGATATGGCTTGTTGGAGAAGATGTCGCACTGGAGGTGGACTTTGAAGTTTCAAAAGCTTGTGCCAAGCCTGTGCGTCTGTCTCTACCTTCAACTTGCAGATAAGGTGTAAACTCTCAACTACTGCTCCAGCACCATGCCTACCTGCCTGCTGCTATACTCTTTGCCACCACTGTCATGGACTCACCCTCTGGAACCATAAGCAAAGCCCAATTAAATGCTATGATGGCTATTCTAGGTTTTCAACTTGACTACATCCAGACTTAACTAAAATCCAAAAATGGTGAGCACCCCTGGGGGTGTTGTTTTGTTTTTCAATTTGAAGTAGGAAGATCCACTTCAAATCCAGAAGAAATACACCTTTAAATCAAACCTTCAGGCAGGAAGACACAGCTTTAGTCTGAGCCACACCTTCTGCTGGAAGCCTATATAAGGATATCAAAGAGGAAGTGTTTGCTCTTTTTCTCCTTGGCAGCACACTGTTAGCTAGTCCATTCCTTCACTGGCATTAGAACCTACTGCTTAGAGATTGCAATACATACTAAAGACTAGCCAAGATATCCAGCCTCATGGACTGAGAAACTACTAGATTCTTGGACTTTCCACTCACAGCCATTGTTGGATGAGCTGGACTGTATAGCCTATATGTCATTCTAATGAGCCCCCACTATACCAAGATTCATTCTATAAGTTCTGTTACTCTAGAGAACCCTAACACAAATGCTTTCTACATTTGTGTTGGTCATAGCATCTCTTCATAGCAATAGCAAAATAATAACTAAAACAATAAATGAGGCCTAAACAATGACCATATAAAAAAACATGCTAACAGAAAAGGGGTAAAGTCTCAGAGTCCCAACCCTAGACACAAACTGGAGACAACTAATTGATGGACCAGGCTGACTTCACCTAAAGATTAGAAGCCATCCTGTACAAGTTCAAGATAGGCTCATTCTTGTTTTCTGTTGGACCATGTCTTGACACATTTTCTGGAATTTGACACAGTCCATAACATACCTGGGCTTCCACCGTGATAAGATATTCTATCAAATAATTTTGAAATGTTCTGCCAAGTTCCTACAAACCAAAAACACCTGCAAACTCCCTGGACTTGCAGTTTGGGGGCTATATTTTTCTTTCCTCTTGTTTGGGGCTATTATGTCAAACCCCAACTTAGGGAGATAGACCTGACAGAAAATAAAGCTTAATTCTACTAAAAGAGAGAAAGAGACAGAGACACACAGAGAGACAACAAAGCGACACAGAGACACTCGATAGTCTCTCTTTCAATGGGATTAGCATGACTGCTGAGCGACAGAGAATTACCCTTTCCCAGGAATGAAGCCCAATTAAACGATTATCTACTACAAAGCAGTCAGTGCCAGATCCACATGTATACCCAACAAAAATGAATTCAGTAGGCTGTATTCCAATATCTGTAGGTATACGTGTAACTAGAATAATGAAAGAGGTCATAAAATTGAAAAGAGAAGCTGGAGGAAAGGCTAAAAGAGCAAGTTATAGAGTTATAATTAACAAAAGACAACACGAGAATTGACCAAAAATGCTTTAATTCAGATGTCAACTATGAACAATTGTGAACCAGCTTTTTGCATTTTAACACAAACTGTTGATATTAGATATGACAGCAGGCTTTTTGTTGGTTAAACTTTGAAAATTCAAAATCAGTCACCCTCTTGGAGCAGTGAATAGCTCATCAGTTTCAGTCTGAATAATTTTGTAAAAATATCCATAGAACTCTGTATGAACAGGATATATTTAACAAAATATCAATGCGGTAGTTGTTTAATGTGAAAGTTATATATTCTGATTTGAATCTGAAAGGTGTGTGTATTGGGTGCTGAGTTTTCAGAGGAGGTGATGTAAACTTCAGGAAGGCCCTTTTTTGTTTGCTATTTGTCCTTTGGGTTGTTTTTGATGCATATTTTTGGAGGTTTTCGTTAAAGATGTCACTGCCATATATGTTTAAATAATGAACCTGTCATTCAGCCATTTCTTTGCTGTTTCCTATCTACCTGAAGGTTAAAAACTGTTAGCTATCCCTTCTGCCAACCATGATCTACCCATGGTAAGGGGTCAAGTACTATATGAAACTATGATTTAAAATATTTACATTCTTAAATTGTTTCTGTAAGAGAGTTGGCCACAGCAATACCAAGTTAAATAATATAACCATGGTATTTTAATACTATGTGTAAGTCTGAAATTGCAGTCAGAACTACATGTATAAAGGGGCACATACACTAAGTAGTCTCTCAATGTATTTGTTACACATGTGGCAAAATCTCTGTACGTAGGCTGAGTGCTCCAAATTCAGATTTCTAAGACAACATATATAATAAAAACATACTTATATTTTTAGATATGTTTCAAGCCTGGCCACTAGCTGTCAGTATTACCTATAACCTTTCATTTATGTCAACCAGAAATGCCCAGATTGGAGGCAAATTTATCTGACTGGGAGTGACCATCCTGCTTCTTTGTACACAACTGAATACAATTTGAAATAATATTTTAAATCATTTATTATTTTCAATTAACACCCAGGTTATATGAACAGAATCTTTTTTTACATTTTAGAATTTTTAACCCCATCCAAATGAGGGTGTTTTATTTCAACTCTTTCATTATCTTCTTCAGCTTCCCTGCCTTCTGCTTATCTATGATGACCAAGATACAGGAATCTGCCCCAATAAACTTTGAACTTCACACTCCCCCACTTCTCTTGGCATCCTTTCACTGAGCTGTAAAATCAAATCTTTCATTTGCTCAATTTTTTAATAACATTCAGGGCATTCAGACCATGCATGCAGCATCTAAAAAAGCTCTAGAAATTTTCATTCTTAATTTTTTATGCCTTAAAATTTTATGGCTGGACACAAAAGCACATACATGTAATCTAAGCACTCAGGAGGCTAAGGTCGGAAGAGCAGAACTTTGTTATCACTCAGGGCATTTGTACCAACACCTTATTTTCAAACCGAAAAGGACCAAAGAAATATCTTTCCAATAAAGCATTCTGGACTGGCTAAATATCCTCTAGAATTGCTTTTAATTTTACAAGAGTTGTTAAGTATTTTATAAGAGTTGTTCAGTATAAAATAGAGGCAGGACAGACGGCTCAGAGGATAAAGATGCTTGTTTGCTGTAAAGCCTAATAACCTGGATGTGATACTAAGGGCCCACAAGGTAGGAAAAAACTGACTTTGGAGTTTGTCCTCTGACATTGACATGTGTGCTATGGAGCACATGCACAACTACATATAATAAAACCTTCAAAGTGTAACAGAGGTTACCTATATGAAAGGCAGGTTAAACCCACAGTGGTCACTCTGCCACTGCGCTACATCTGCAGCCCTAACTGCTTAAATTCAAGTGGGCTCACTTTCATGAGTGAAGTGATGCTCAGTGTCATGTAATTTCCACAAAGTTCCACAAGTTTCTACAAAACCTACATGAATAGGACCCCTCCAGCATCTTTGATTCAAATGGAAATAAAGTATACCAACATTTTACCCCATTGTGTTCTTGTCCTTTGTAACCTGTATGGGGTTTATGAAGTTCTTATCCATTCTCAAGATTCTTTTATTTTTGATTATTTGGTTGTTGGTTGTTTTAAAGGTCTCATATAACCCAGGTTGTGTTTGAACTTGCTTTGCAGCTAAGATTATAGTATAAGTCCTGATCCTCCTTCCTCAACTTTCCAAGTATTGACATTCGAGGAATGCACCAACACACCCAACAAGGAGTTCCGAATTCTACTCAGAGTTTAAATTCTTCACTTTCACTGGTTTCACACCACTGAGTTCTAGTAGTATGTCAGGAGAACCTCGAGTAGAAAAGTTTGCCCTATTTTCTTTTAAGTCCTGGTGTCTTCTTCTGTTGCCCGAGTACAAGTGACCCTCCACCATAAACATGTCTTATGTTGGGTTAATGCACTTGACAATTTAATAATTTAATTTGCCAGAGTCAGTTCTAAGTTCTTTGATAAACGAGCATGAAACAGTTTCCTTTACTGTTTATTCATGCAGTTTAACCCCTTGTATGGGTAGCCCTATGTGGAGTACGATCTGATTTGTAGGTGTTTTCCAGTATTCTTTACAATCACAGGGTTCCCTTATTTGGAAGAGTGTTGATGTTTAAGTAAAGTTTGTTTGATGGTGGAAAGCTTTCTTGCATTCTTCATATTCATAGTACATTGTCTGATGTTGAGAAGTGTTAACCAAAAGAGATTTGTTGCACTGTTTGCATTCACAGGCTTTCTCCATAGTATGAATCTTCTGATGCCGTCTAAGGTTTGACTTATCATAGAAAGCTTTCCGACACTCCTTACACTCATAGGGTTTCTCGCCTGTATGAGTTCTCTGATGTACAGTGAGGTGTGAAGTGCAGTAGAAAGCTTTCTCACATAACTGACATTCATAGGGTTTGTCACCTGTGTGAGTTCTCTGGTGTCGAGTCAGGCCTGACTTCCGATAGAATGTCTTCATACACTGCTTGCATTCATAGGGTTTTTCACCAGTATGAGTTCTCCAATGATGACTGAAACTCGACTTACAGATAAACGATTTCCTGCACACTGTACATTCATAAGGTTTCTCACCTGTGTGAGTTCTCTGATGTACAGTTAAATAGGATTTGGTGGAGAAGGCTTTCCCACATTCTGCACACTCATAGGGCTTCTCACCTGTATGAATTCTCTGATGTAGAGTAAGTTGAGGCTTTTGGCAAAAAGCCTTCCCACATTCCTTACATTCATATGGCTTCTCGCCTGTGTGAATTCTCTGATGGTCAGTAAGCTCTGACTTACGATAGAAAGCTTTCCTGCACTCGAAACATATATATGGCCTCTCACCTGTGTGAACTCTCTGATGCTGAGTGAGGTGTGACTTTTGGCAGAATGCTTTACTACATTCTGTACATTCATAGGGCTTCTCACCAGTGTGAGTACTCTGATGTCTGTTGAAGCTTGTTTTCCAATAAAAGCACTTGCCACATATTTTACATTCATAGGACTTTTTTCCTCTGTGGATTTTCTGACGGAGACTCACTTCTGGCTGCTGAGAAAACTCATATTCCTTCTGGACAAAGAGCTTTTCTCCCTTAGGTTTTGGAAGGTATGATTCAGTAATGAAAGGGTTTGCAAAGTCACTACATTTGTAATTGTTCTCTCCCAGGTGTATTTGCTCATTTTCATCAAGGTCAGACTTGTTACACTTTACCTCTGATATAAAAGACTTCTCCCTTATCTGAGCCATCTCTTTGCTAATAAGTGCTGTATCACCTAAGGATTTTGCATATTCACTGAATTTATGAGAAAATAATATTGCTTTTGTGTTGAAGGATTTCCCTGGTATAAGACTTTGAAAGTAACTTTGTGAATTTTGAAACCTGTACAGACTAACATGCTCTGGATGTTTGATGGATTTTATAGTTCTGTTAAGATCATCAAGTTCTATCTCATCCGAATCACTATGGAGATACACATCCTTCCACAGAATAAGCTTTCTAGGACTCATTCCTAGTGAGTTCTCAGTCTTTATATTCTGATTTGAAATGTGGTTTCCACTCACATTGAAAGTCTTCCCTATTCCAGCCAACAACTTTGATGAATCACTGTCAAATGCAATTTGCCATACATGTGTTGCTTTGGTTTCTGGACTGGTCTTGTTCAGAGTATTCATTTTCTGAAAATCTAAAATGACAGTAAGACATATTAATATGTACAAATTGGACTATCTTCCTTCCCACTTAGAAGGATAACACACACACATAAACCTAATTTTATCTTTTCTGCATTACCCATCTATTTGCTTTTAAATCATTTTATCAAAAATGAAAAAAAAAAAACTAAAAAATTGTATTAGCAAAATGATACTCATTTCCTTTACCTAACTCAACATCATATATAACTTCTAAATTTAATACACATTAATTGTATGAACTAAGGTATATTAGGTTGCTTTGATATATGTATACAGTTTAATAGTATTCACACCCAAAAAGGTTTGTCTCGTTTCTATACAGGTACACAGTGTACTCTGATAATATTCATGTCTACCTTTCTTAGACCAGACCTGTAGGTACTCTTCCCCTTCCAGAAACTCCCCATTTTACTATTCTGAGCTTATTTAATTCTAGAAAATTTAACCCTTATTTTTTTATAAGCCACTGATCACACAAAACTGTCCAAACACATTTTTGTTTAGTTTCTAAAATTTCTCTGGCTATTGCTTTTTAGGATTTTCAGTTTTGATTTTAAAAGATAGAATAAATTATTTCCAATGTTTGTTAGACCTCTAGAACTTCAAATTTGATTTGTTTTAGAGATAGCATAGAAATATATTTCATAGCCACTGAGACAGTATATACTATCTATGTCTCTTTAATATCACTGATGCACACTGTTTAACTATGACATTTCCCTGTTAAATCTCGTTTCTCCATTAGCTACTGATGATAGTAGACTACTTTAGTCATTCAACTCCAGTAGGTACTTCATGCATGAAAATGGATATTGTCTTGTTCAGATTTCTTTGTTATATATACACAGATAGACAGACAGATATAGATATATCATCCACTCCAAGAATGCTAAACTGAGTCACTATTGCTCTATCCAGAACATCTGGCTTTCTTTGTGTCTAGAAATATTTTTATGGAACTCAGCACAACAATATTCAGTGCATAAACATTTGGAATAATTTTATTTTAATGGGTTGGTTCCTTTATGAATATTCAGTAAATTTCTTTATCCCTTCTAAACTAATTTGGCATGAAATTGGCTTACTCATGTGAATAGAGCTATTAATGAGTACTTTTATAGTGTTTGTTTCAAAAAACATTGTTCATATTTTAAATCCATATGTACTTCTGTCAGCGAGAGGAGATGCTGCACACAGCAAACAACAAGATTTTGGCTTTTTTACCATTTTGGCCATCTGCTTTAAAATTTAGAACATTTATATCTAGGGCTCTTATTGGAAGATAACATTAAATCTTTATCTTAAAAGGTCGTTTGCTAAATAATGGTGATAGAATGTACACATCCTCTGTGATTTGTGACTACTTCTTGATTTACTGTCTACAGTATGGCTCAGTCTCAAAAAACTAAATGATTACCCTCTCAGGTACCTCTCTCGAGCTGGGAGTCTGGGTATAGTACTTCAAGGTAAAGGACACAATGTAACTGGTTTCTTCTCCAATGCTAGTCTGTTGTGAAGAAGTTATTTTCAGGCAAGGAATGCTTGACTGTATGTCAGTCTTCTAACAACTGTGGATTTCTCCTCTGTCTAGTTGTCCCTAGGGCTGCCTACATGCTCCAGGTTTCCCTTGCACTTATGGCTTTTCTCTACACAGGAAGATGCTAACAGGCTGTCTATTTGTGTGTACTTGTTTTTGTGTTTGTGCACATGCATTATAGTTTTGTTTTTATTCTTTTTAGCTGCCCTGAAGACTTGGGATAGTTTTTTCTTTGTTACCCTATCTCTCTTTATTCAGAAAATCATAAAGCACTCTTAATCTACTGCTTTACTCTAGAACACTTTGATGCTTTTTTCTCAAATTTCATCTGTACCCATAACATTAACAATGACTGAATACTAGCCTTATGCTACTCATTTATGCACTTATATCTCTGTTATTAACACCCATGACTAACATCAAGTCTTTGGTAGATACCCACCTGCATATTACATAGCAAACTTGGAAAACACTTATCTCACAGTTAAATTACCTAAGTGAAATAAATTCATAACTACTTCCTTACAACTCAGTTTAATGGACTTTTCATAAAAAGTCCATTATAAACACTATAGGTTTTTTCCTCTAAGATCATATAGGAATAGAATTCTATTAAATCAAAAACCATATTTCAATAACAAAAATCAGAGTCTTCTTTGGAAAGTGTATTAGACAAATATCTTCATCATGAGATTCACAATTTTTAGGACTAAGACAGGGATAAATTTTGTGACCCCATCTGACTAGTTCCCATCATCTTAATCCCTAACTAGTATACACTGATATACCTGGGATGCTCTGGTGTGAGGCTTCTCCTACAATCCATGATCCAAGTCTTTGCTCCAAATTGAAGATCAACTCAGGTTTGGTCTTGCAGTGGCCTATATATAGGAAATGTTAAACTACTAAGTCAGGCAGAGAGAAGAAAGAATCCTCATTTGAGGAGACACCCAATTATGAGGCCAACTAGCTTTGAGAGAGTTTATATTCCATTCTTCACTCACCCAAGAACAGCAAGTTACTGTAGTTCTCTAGCATCACATCCCTGTAGAGCGTCCTCTGACCTTCATTCAGGTCCTGCCATTCCTGCCAAGTGAATTCCACAGCTATATCCTCAAATGACACCAATCCCTGTAATGACACATTTCTCCTCAGCCAAGAGTTCATTCTTCTGTGTAGATATCTGTCTTATACAACACAAAACTTGATTTGTATTCTGTATCATAAGAGAAAGAAATATCTTACCTACACATGAATTTGATAATTCAAAAAATTATTATCCAGTTTCCCTTAAAGATGCTGAAAATTCTTATTACTAGGAAGAACAGGATTAATAAAATTCTCCTCAGAAAAGTACCTGATATAGTCCAAAGACACAAATACAAACACACTGTTGATATGTACAAAACAGGCAATGTTCTATGTACAATAGGACAATGAAGTAGAAAACATTTGTTACTTATACAAGGCAGAAATCTCAAATGATTTCATGGATGTATTCTCATGAATATGAAGGAAGAAGTCCAGTTATGACAGCACAAAGGACATAAGACAGGCTAACAGAGCTACACAAAATACTGGGTCTGAGCATTCTCATACTGTGATGACTGATAACACCAGTAGATGGTCAAGTCATTTATTACCCAATGATTTTGAATTTAGGTAATTCAAACAATTTAATTTCAAATATTTGTTAGAAGTCCAATATACACATAAATAATAATTCAGAGACTGGAGGGATGGCTCAGCAGTTAAAAGTGCCAGCTGTTCTTCCAAAGGACCCAACTTTGATTCCTAGCACCTACACCGTAGGCCACAACCAACCAGAACTCCAATTCAGAGGATCTAATGGTACTCAAGGGCACCAGACATACTCATGTTACACAGACAGCCAGGCTAAACATCCACACATCCATATACATAAAATGTTTAAGAATTAAATCTGCTTTAACAAATGATAATTGCTGTGATAGGCAATTTTGTATATTCTTACTAAATCAAAAACTGCTCCTGCTACTGAACTGCCACTGCTCGGATCCACATAAAAGTGACTATTAGCCATTTCCTAAGTCAAAGGGTTTAAAAAGAGACATGAGGAGCTATAAAATATGGAATTACATGAACCACGGTAACATGTAATCATCTATATGATTAACCTCGCATTTATAGGCAATTGATAGTTACAAGGAGAGGGGTTCACAAGGCCCCAACCTTTCTCAAAGATTTATAGACAGCTAGAGAGACATTCTTTCAGTGGTGTAACAGCTTATGAATTACCCACGTTCCTATTAAGCAGCCCTAACTGGTAACACTGGTTCACCAGGACTTGAGCAGAGGAGTTTCACCTGTCATTGGTGTGTCATCTGGATGAGTTATGTCTTCCCAAGAAATATTCACACAAATGGATAGTAAACATGCTCGATCACAAAAGTATTTAGCACTCTATGATGGGCACTGGCAAAACCAATGAAACAGAAACAAGAAAGAGCACCATCTTCACAACATAAACCAAATATCCCAAGAGAATTCCCTGGACACTACTCCAAACAGGAGAATTCAAAAGTCACACCATACCAGTGACATAGGACTGGGGATATAGATATAGTTCAGTGGTAGAGGGCTTTCCTAGCACATGAGGCCCTGGTTTCAATACCCAGGAATGCCAATAAACAGATGTTAGATGATAGACAGATAGAAGACAGAAAGACAAATACAGGAAACTGTTCTAATTTGCTTTCTATGCTTCAATAAAACACTGAACAAAACCAACTTTAGAAGAAAGGAATTTATTACATCTTTCAGGTTAGACAGAACCCATCATCAAGGGGTACCAAATCAAGAACTCAAGCAGGAACTTGTAGGCAATAACTGAAGCAGAAATCAGAGGAATGCTGCTTACTAGCTCTTTTCCTCTAGCTTATTAGTTGCTTTTCTTATATAGCCCAGGCCTACCTACCCATGATGGCACCACCCACAGTGAGCAGGGACTCCTACATCAACCAGCAACCAGGAAAATTCCCAACAGATATGACCACAGATCAGTCTAATAGAGGCAACTGTTCAGCTGAAGTTGCCTCTTCTCGATTATGTCAAGCTGACAAGCAAGATTAGCCATCACAGAAAATGTTCACACATAAAAACATGTCCAGACCATACCAAATTAAAGATACCTATTGTAGGACAAAAATATACCAACTTATCAGAGAATAAAACAAACTAAGGTTATAAAAAATATCAACAAAAACTACATTCATGAACATAAAATTATACACCAGAGAATACAATAAATAAATGGAGTCTATATCACAGTGTCATTAATTTTTCTCATGTCAGTAAATTTTTCTCTTATATGTGAAACAGTTGATTTCAATGTTATTATAAAAATTTTTTTACACACTGGCAAGGTATCTCGGAGGGTAAAGGTGACCATCAGGAAGTCTGGATGACCTAGGTTCAATCCCTAGGTCCCATATGGTACAAGAACAACCAATTCTCAAAGTTGTCCTCTGATCTCCAAATACATGCACCAAAATAAATAAATAAATAAATAAATAAACACTTTAAAATTAACACACACAAAAAGCAACGGAATAGCACAGGTTTAATTCCTGTTCTTCAAATCCGATGCATCCCCTGTATCAGTTACTATGTGTTGCTATAACAATTTATACAGAATAGGAGACAGTGAAATTCCATCACAATTGTGTGAGTTAATAGTCAAGGTTGCAGGTGGCTCAGTTCCTGATAAGGTCTCCCTTCTGACATCCAGATGAGAGCCTAGAAAAAGTGTCATTACTTGCAAGAATAAAGTAATTCTCCCTTCCACATCAGTTTTCATTTCTTCAGTCTGGAGTTCAAATCATGGCTTTGGGCAGGGTAGATAAATGTTCCTTCTCTGTTTTAGCAGCCGCCCTTCTCCCTCTTCTGGATGAGCACGTGCAGGTGCATGGTGTCAGCACCCCACACCTCTTTCCTCACTGGACGCTAACTGCCTCCTAAAGGCCCTATCTCCAGTTAGCACGTGGATTTGGATGTAGGCATCAATAGTCAAATGCTGTGGAAAGGATGAACACTTCATTCACAGCCCTGACCGCCATTCCTTCATCAGAGTGACAGACTGAAGAGTCACAGCATTCACGTAAGCCAACCTGGAGCCTCCCTCTGCTGTCTGGGCTCCCTCTGCACTGTGAGCCATGCAAGTGACACAGTCTTCTCTGCAGAAGCCAGAGGAGTCACATGTAAAGCACACTGTCTTCTAGGTGGAAGCCAGGGGTGCCACCCACAAGTTCTCGTTTTCCCTTTCTCCTGGGTTTTGAGAATGTACTACACAAAGGGAAAAAAAAATCTTTTTCCTCTTGTATCCCAATCAGAGAAGCAAATGCTCTACGCTCTTGGACAGGTTAGTATGAGTTAAAAAGAAAAATTTGCTTCTGATCTTCCTGGAAACTTAATTACCATGATAAAAATCATCGGAAATAACAAGCAGTGTAAAGATGCTGTTATATA
Organism: Psammomys obesus; assembly: GCF_907164565.1. Taxonomy (NCBI): domain Eukaryota; kingdom Metazoa; phylum Chordata; class Mammalia; order Rodentia; family Muridae; genus Psammomys; species Psammomys obesus. The sequence continues at coordinate 2,624 of NW_026592033.1, read as the reverse complement.
CTGTCTTAAATGCTAACTAAAACTGAATACTAACTATAAGAATGGCACTCAACCCTACTAGTGCTATAACCTAAGCTATGCTTTACTTACACCATTTAAGATAACAACTGATGTAATACAAGTGCTGCATAGCATGTTCTGTGCTTACCACAGGGACAAAACATAAATGACAGCAGCATATTTCAGGATACTACACTTAACAAACGTATCCAGTTATGAATGGACCATATAAACACGACCGTTTTTAAGAAGTAAAAAGGAGCAAGGAACCTGTAGACATTTGAGAACATGCAGTTCTAAAGTTTAGGTGTGTTTCCATCTCATTTTTCATGCTTGTATGCTAGGAATTTAACTCATTTCCACAGCAGTCAGCTAGAACATGGGAAGTTCCAAGTTTGACACATTTTTTTTTAACTCCTACAATGTAAAACATATCAAGAAAGATTAAAAATGACTGAAAATGGAGACTTTTTAGGTCAGATGAAAAAACAGAAGCTGTCTACAGGTGACTCTAAGAAGATCAGCTGGGTGGTGGTTGCGCACACTGTAATCCCAGCACTCAGGGAGGCAGAGGCAGGCAGATCTCTGGTAGTTCGAGGCTAGCCTGGTCTACGCAGCGAGTCCAAGACAGACAAGGCTACACAGAGAAACCTTGTCTCGAAAAACTAAAAAAAAAAAAAAAAAAAGAACAAGAGAACAAGAAAATGAATAACAAAAGACAAACTTTATTTTGAACAGAGGGGAAGAATACTGGGAAACACAGAAGAGGAGACTACGAGCTGAAATACAGTGAGAAAGACAAGGCAGTGAGAAGGAGATGATGGCCAGCCTCAGCTCAATCAACCCACAGAAGAAAGAGGCCAAAGATGCATCTACGGGTAGGCCAAGAAGCCTGGGGGAAAAGGAACTGACAGTGGCTAAAGCATGGAGAGGGCAAGCCCCACCATTGCTTAAGGAGTATGAGGAGTTAATAACTGCTGAGCATTCCTTAGTAGTGTTGCCACTACCTAAGCTAGCTTTGCAGTCAGTAACCCTCTAGCCATGCTCATGCCAACAGCCCTAAGTAAACACAGCAGGCCACTAAAAAAATAATAAAACTATATAAATAATTTAAAAAGTAAAAATAAATAAACAAAAAAAAGGAAGAGAAGAGAAGGGCCCATTGGGAAGGAATATTCAATAGGAGGAGGAAGGTAATAAAGGATAATGACCAAAGAATACTATATATATGTATGAAACTGTGACACGAGTTTTTAAAGTTGTATCACTTATGTTAAAAGTCAAAATCGTAATAGTTTAAAAACATTTTTCTCACCATCTGGGAACAGAACACAATGTATCCTGTGCCCACTGATGGCCCAACCTGATGCCCTACAGTCAGCAGGAATTAAAGGCACAGAGAGCGCCAATAGGAGTTCAAGTCACCTTGCAGGAATGAGAGAGGCCCATCACCCACCCCACAGAGAGAGGGGACCTGTGGCCAGTGACCCAGTACTGGGTTCCAGCCTGTAGATTCCACAGCCACAAATGACTCCCACCAATCACAGTCCGTGGTTCAAGGCGCTGACCCACACACTCACCATTTCTGGCTTCCAGGACATCGAACGTCCTCCCTATGGAACTCCCCGACCAGCACGTCACAGGGCAACAGAGTCTACAGCACAGCCACCTAGACCTCCAGAGTAGAGGAGACTGAGCCTAGGGACGCATCTCAAGATGGCGAGCTTCAGAGTAAAAAGCCCTAGCAAGACTGGGAAGGTCTGCCCCCTTCTGTTCATCTGCCTGATTAGACATTCTCACCCCAGTGCCTTCAAATGTACAGGAGGGGCTGCCTTGGGGGCCCTAACTAACAATAGCGTCACCAACCCTTAAATGAATGAAGCTATCCTAACGGGTGAGTTGAAATGGCAATCATATGTCTACATGTCTGCATGTGTTTCTGTATGACCCAAGACTATCTTTCAGTTAAAAGTAGTCAGTACCTATAATGTACCTACTGTTTTGCCAATATTAGTCATGTGTCATTACATTTGGGAATCTATCATAGGGGTGATAATTATCTACACTAGATAACAAGCCCCTTCAAAATTTATTAAATACAGTATGATTGGGCTGGTCAGTAATTCAGGCTAGGAGCAGAGGGCTCCTTGTTAGTTTGGAACTTACCTGATGGTTGGAGAGGCAGATGAGCTTCAGAGGCTGACCTGACTGTCAACGGGAGCATCTTGATTCTCCTCCTTAATTCTCATCCTCTTGTGGCTCATTGGGGCCTTCCTCTCTAGCAGGGATCTGAAAGAAAAGGGGAATGTATCAAGGACCTTTCAGAGCAGATACCAAACTAATACACTTTCCCATTCACAGCTTCAAAAGCAATGTGTCAAACAGGCAACTCCAGATCCAAGGTTCAGGAAAACAAGTTCCCTTTCAATGGGAATGTCCTGGTTATGGGTACAGAGAACTAATGACAACTTGCTGACATTTCAAAATTCAGTATCATTCAGCCTCTACTTGTAGATAAAGTTTCTACACCTGTTCCAAATCAAGGAAATTCTCTGACCTAACCAATTGGACTCTGGGATATATATATATATATATATATATATATATATATATATATATATATA
>NW_026592032.1:0-2891 GCF_907164565.1 Psammomys obesus | reverse complement strand
TTTTCTGTTGCTGTGATAAATGCCATGACCAAAAGCAAGTTGGGGGGGAACAAAGGGTTTATTTCATCCCGTACTTCCAAGTTACAGTCTGTCATCATGAAGTCAGGGAGGAACAAGGCAAGAACCCAGAGGGAAGACTGCTTGCTATTCTGTATAGCTTTAATTCTGACTAGTGAATGAACTCACAGCCCACAGAGTACACAGGAGGAAGCATGGAGGATGCTGGGAAGCTGGCTTGCTGTCTGGCTTGCTGTCTGGCTCATGCTTAGCCGTCTCTCTTATGCATCTTATGCAGCCTAAGGAATAGCTCCGCCTTTTTACATCAGTAGAGACAAGATAACTCCTCACTGACAGGCCCAACAGACCACACTCTTCCACACAGTTCTTCTACTGAGGCTTCTCTCGGATGACTCTAGGTTGTGTCAGGTTGACAAAGCCAACCAAGACAGCTAAAGACATCTACAGCACCCTCAGCTCTTACCTTCACCAATACAGTGACCTAAGGGTTTCCCGTTCTACTCCTGGATTCTGCAGTCAGTTCCTCACCTAAGGAAGTATGAGTGCACATGCAAAACCATACATGTTCAAATACAGTCATATTCCCTAATTGACGTTTCTTCTGAAAGAAGCCACTAGGAAAATAAAAAGCCACAGACTGGGGAAAAATACTTGCACGATGTATATATCTAATAAACAAATTGTTTCCAAGCTGTGTATGCCAAGAACTCTTTAACAACAAAAGAGCAGAATCAATAACCCAATTAAGAGCTGACCCAAAGTGTTATGTGCTGGAAAGGATGAAGCCAGGCTCCTGACAGGGCTGGTCAGAGGGCCTGCTGCTGGGGCTGGTCTTGCTTGGCATCTGAGACCTCTCAGCTTCCATGATGTTCCTTCCGTTTCTAACTGACGGGCCTTTGTTTGCTCCTGACACACTGAAGCCTGCTGTACCACCCTGCCTGGGGTGCTCACACAGTAACGTTTGTGGTGAACATCTGCCTTCTAGGCGGTTGGAATCTCAGTAGCCACAGCTGGGTTTGTACCAGGAGTGGGAATCCTGACTTTGGATCTCAAGCAGGCTTGCCAGGCAGAAGCAGTGTGCACCGTTGTTGCATTTTGCTGCTAGAGAGCAAGTGTGTTCTGTGGAAATCCCTGCCCTAGGGAACACTTCAAAGCCTGCACCTGGATTCCTTCAAGCTCCATCTGCTGAGGCTTTGCCCTGCTGCGTTCTTTGGTTGTAATAATTATCACCATGGTATAACTGCCTCTGAAGCAGGAAGTCCTTTAGGCAGGTCACCTAAAGTGGAACACCAGCCCAAGACACCTTATAAAAGGGAACATTACTAGTGACAAGTAGTGCCGTGACAGAAAAAGGTGCTCCACACCATCTGATACTGGAAAAATCAAAACCTACCCCAAAATGAGTCATCAGGCTATACCTACTAGAAGGGGAATAGTCACCCCAGCAATTCAACTCTCAGGAATCTAGCGAAATTCAAACAGATCCACTCAGACCTCTAATATGTCTGTGGTATTATTCATCAAGGAAAGGAAGATAAATGACTTGTGTCCATTTGGTGAAGAAACAAGTATATTAAATCCACTCAATCACATACTGTGTTGACTTTCTGGATAACAAATACCTAAGAAATCTAATATAAAGGCAGAAGGCTCCATTTTTGTCTCCATTTCTGTCCTAGGTTTTCAGACTTGGCAGCCAGTGTCTTTACCCACCTGTGCCTGCCTGTCTTGTAGTTTACTGGTTCTTTGTTCAATATGATTTACTCTGCTCTTGATACTATCTCTTCTTTTTTTTTTTTTTAATCTCACTTGTGTGCTTTTCAGCTCAAGATATTCAGAATCATTTTTTTAAATTCCTTCAATCTCTGGTCAGTTTCTCTTACAGAATAGTGATTGCTTCTCTGTGTTTTCTTGAAGTTCTCTGTGTCTCCTTGAGACAGCCTTGTTGAACTCTTTGCCTGGAGGTTTGTTTTTATTGATTGTTATATTGTCAGTTCTGGGTGCCTTATTTTGTCTTGAGCAAAGTTGTTCCCCGGAAGTTGCTGTTTGGTGGAGCATGTTGCCAGCTGTGAATTGAGGGCCAGGGTGTTCACTCCAACTTCCTTTGTGCCTTTTCTAGAAAGTCTAAGTACACTACTTATTTTCTCCTTGAAAAAGTAAGAGTTTTCTGCTCTTTCAGCAGCAGATCACATCCTGAGCCCATGGTTGGGATGTTGTCAGTATTTCAGCACTAGAGGGCATCCCAAGCCCAAGCTTGTCCCCCAATCTAGAACTGATACAGTGTTCTGAATGAACCAGGGGAATCTGTAAGAATGTCCATCCCTGCAAGTCTCCACTTGAGGCCATCGTGCGTGTGTGGGGTGTCTCTTTCACAGTCACTGACCTATAGCCAGGAACCATAAGATAACTCTGGACCTCACCGTGAAGGGATCGGCCCCAGGCCATGGAACTTGGTGCTACTTCCCCACCCCCAACACATGGAAAATTCTTCTGGGTTATGCTAGCTGGATTCCAGGGTAAATCTGTCACACAATTTGATAGCTTTTGAGTGTTGGGTCATGCGCAAGAGCCACAGGTCATGAAGACCGAAGACCAGCACAACACAGGGACAGAGCCAAGCTTCGCACTGCTCTGACCTGCCTCCCGCTGGGCAGTACTTATGATTCATGTGACTGCAACCAGACACAGGCGATCCCCATGAGAATAGACATTTATCTGGCTGGAGTGATGGGTCTCCTTGGTAGGGTAGGTCCAGGTCTCTATCTGTGGGCTCTGGCCAGAAGATGGGACCTGTTGAGGTTGCCCAGTGTGGGGTTTCACACACATACACACACACACACACACACACACACACACACACACACACACACACA
>NW_026592031.1:0-5085 GCF_907164565.1 Psammomys obesus | reverse complement strand
CACACACACACACACACACACACACACACACACACACACACACACACTAATTTCCAACCTGGAGTCCTGGTTCTGTTCTGGCAGGCGAAATCTTTCCGTGCTGTGCTGCTGAGATCTGGGAGGTATAATGGGAGCAACTCCGTGGCCACGAGGCTGAAGATCAGGGCTCAGTCACGATCACTAGCCTAGACCTGAGACTATGGGCTCTGCTATGTGTTGGGTTGCACATCTTAAGCCTGGGCTTAATTCCTTCTTGTTCCCCAAAGTGGAAAGCGCCTCCCCATACTGCATTGCTCAATATGGAAAGGAACAGCAGGGCCAACTTTTCTGCCTGCTTCCTTCATTATGTCATTTCTTACCATGCAGTCACTGTGATCTTAGCTCACATGAAAGTTGCTTTGCATATGAGTACTTGCTCAAGTTCATGTTTCTGTGAGAAGACAATTACTCAAGGTCCTGTCATCTTTGTCTTACAGGAATCTGTGACTCAATACTTCAGAGCCTCCCCATTTCCTCCAGGATAGAGTGCAGGTAACTAGTTACCACCAGCCCTGAGGCTGAGCCACACTTATTCCATTTTCCCTGAAGATTCCATTCTTCCTACAGCGAGTGATATTCCACCTCGGAACAACGAACCTCAGCTCTAGGTCAGACAAATGCCTATTTTTCCTTCAAAACTTGGTTCTTATGTTCAAACAATGAGCTTGAAGGACACTGTTCCATGTCTGTCTTGTACTAGACATCATCAGCTTCCTTACCATTGCTTCTCACTCACGACAATGTCCTCACCATCCAACAAGTTCCAGGCACCAGGAAAGTGGTCCTCTAGTATTTGCTGAAAGGATCCATAAGCACATAGTTTTGACAAGCCCTGAGTTCTCTCAACACTAAGCTCATGAATATGTGCCAGCCCCTGACAGGGTGTGGTGAGGAATAGAGAAGAATTTAAAGAAACGGTTACTGCCACAAAATACAGACAGGCTTGCTAGGAGTGCCAAATTAGGTACTTATAGGTACACATGTGAGAAGATATGTGTTCATTTAGGGTGGTACAAGTCACGTGACTGTGAGTACTCAAAGAAACAGTGAAAGTAGAAGGGGAAAGTGGGGAGGCCAGGGAGATGGCTCAGTGGGTAAAGTGTATGAGGACATGGGCCTGAGCCCCAGCACCCATGTAAAAAGCTGGATCTGGCTTAAGGTTTCACCTATAATCTTAACACAGGGAAATGGAGACAGGAGAATCTGCGACTGTCTGGCCAGCCAATGTTGCGGGATATTTGATCACTGTGAACCCTGAGATTGTGTTATTTAAGAAAACAAACAAACAAACAAACAAACAAAAAACCTGTTTCTAGTTGTGGTGTGGCTCAGCTTAGCACATACCTTTAAAATCCCTCTGGCTGGAATACACATGTGCCTTTAGTTCAAACCTTTAACTATGAAGACAAAGTCAATTTGTAGAAGGAAACACTCATGTTTGAACATGGTGTTGCCTGTAATCTCAGCACTCAGGGAGTCAGAAGCAGGTGGATCTCTGTGAGTTCAAGGCCAGCCTGATCTACAAATTGAGTCCAGGACAGACAAGGCTACACAGAGAAACCTTGTCTCAAAAAACCAAAGGAAAAAAATATAAGATAAAAGAAAGAAAGAAAGTGATGTCTGTTGATTGATGCAAAAAGTGACAAATCAGAGAAATATTTGACAGAATAGGATATGTCCAACTCTCATAAGAAGAGAAAGGAAGGGGTAGCTACTTAAGGTGTTATGCAGAGAATGAGGGGAGAGGAGGCAGTTTTATCAGGAGAGTGTCACAGAGACTGGTTGAACACAGGTGAAGACAGAATGATCCAGAGAATGAGAAAGAGCCAGAAGATTAGAACAGATTGCTGGAACAATTAGAACAGTTTGAAGCGGAGCAGAGCAATTCAGAGGCCAAGAAAGAAGCCAGATTGAATAAGTCAGCTGGGAGAGGAGTTTGAGCCAGCACCCCTGAGTTGAACCAGCCAGAGTTCAGAAAGAACAAGAAAGGGCAAGCTTATTAAGCAGTAAGTCTCAAAGGCCGGAAACATTGTAGGCCTAGATTAGATTGTATAGAGGCTAGAAGCTTCCGGGACTAGTTCTAGGTCCCCCAGCAGTAAGCCTGGGAAACAACATTTATATTAAGAGAATAAAACTTACTTTTAAAAGCTGGTCTAGCCAATCAGTGAGTTCCAGGTTCAGTCAGAGACCTGAAACAAGAAACAAGGTGGAAAGCCACAGGAGAAGACACCTGACCTTGACCTCTGGCCTTCACAGGCACATACACGGGTGTGCACACCCATATATAAAGCTACACACATGCAAATACTATACACACACATACAAATAAATCAGATGTTGGTGGGTCCAAGGGAAGGGGAAGGGGATTTAGCACAAAGGATATAAGAAAACGGGCTCAGCTGTGAAGGCAAGGAGGGAAGAGCCACCACACGATATAGGACACACATGCAGGGCTTGGAGAACATGCCGTGGTCTGATGGCAGAAGGCCACCACTGAGGAAAGGGAGCAAACTAGAGTTTACAGAGGACATATGTGCCAGACTCCTTAAACCTCCCTTGTGAGGGTGATACCTCTGAGACACCAAGTGTGTTACCTGAGATCAGACAGACAGGCTACAGCAGGTCTGGGATTTAAACCCAGTCTAATTCCTGAAAGGCAGCTCTGTCCATTCCATGTGCCTTAGTCGCTTACAAGACAGAGCAGGAAAGTAAAAGACAAGGAATGATCAAATGCTGCTTGGGAGGTGGTCACTGTTTTGAGTCAGTGAGTTCCTGGCCTGCTTTTCATCTTTTCAAGCTCAAGTGCTCTGCAACCTGTCTGAAAGTATGTTTGACTTTTACTGCTTCTGAGGACATAGGATCCAGCCTGGGGCCTTAGGTTAAGCCCAGGCGATCTTGGCCCATCCCTCTGAGGCCAGCTCCTCCTAGCCATGGGTCAGCATGATCTTTCTTTCACTCCCAGGCAAATGCCTCAGAAGATTCAGTCTCAAGCATGCTAGAAATCAATGTGTGTCTGACTAGGGGTCTCCCTTTCATCCCTTCATTGTGTAACTCTACCCCAAGATCACAAAAATATCACTCTGCTAGGATTTGCTCTTTTTTAAATCTGGTCAGGGCCTTACTAAGGTGCATTAATTATTAACAGCTCATAGATTTTTTTTTTTTCTGCTTAGAATACACACCATGTGTTTTCATTTCACATGGGATTCAGTTTCTACTTCCATGCTGGTGATGACTTGGGAGGCTTATTTCCTCACAGTGACTCCCCGCTGTTGGCTTATTTATCAGGCCCAGCAGACCAGGGTCCCCACAGAGCCTCACCCCACTGACAATAACAGACAAAAACAAGTGGTTAAGATCTGAGGCTTTGGAATCAGACAGAGCTAGACACAAATTCAGACTCCAGCCAGTCCTGACTTTCCACCCATGTGACCTAGAACAAGTTAAAAAGCAAACCAAACCAAACCAAAATCAAACAAACAAAAAATAACCTTCTCTCCAAATATCCTGCCCCTCTGAAAGCAAAGAGCCAATAGTCTGATTTTACCCAGGATTCTACAGCTTTTAACTTTGCACGAGGACTTTGGTCTTGTTGCCTCTCATCTTTCTTCATCTCTCCTCTTCTTCCAAGGGTCACTGCCTTCTTTCTCTGTCTTCTAAGCAGACCTTAAAAACTCATCCCCACACCCTACATTACCTTAAAAAGATGATCACGTGACAGGCTTGCTCATCAGATTTACTAACATCTTTTTATTGCTGGAATGGGGGTTTAGATTTTCTTTTTCTTTCTTCCTTCTTCTCTTTCTCTCTTCTTCCTTTTCCTCCTTCTTTTCTTTCCCTTCTTTCTTTTTCCTCTCTTACTGTAGCCCAGACTGGTCTTGAACTCACAGGAATCTTCCCATCTCAGCCTTTTGAATGCTATGGTTACAAGAATAAGTCACTATACTCACCAGAGATTTTTTTTCTTGTTCCAAGATGTACAGGCAGAATAATGGTCCTCTCAAAGGTACCCAGGGACTAACCTTGAGCTGTGCAAATATGTAATTACTATGGCTTAGATAAATGTCTAATAAAGACCCATGTATCAAAAGCTTGGTCTGCAGAGTGGTGTTTCGGGGAAGGTGTGTGAACCTTTAGGAAGTATGGCTTTGTGGGGAGGTCCTTAGATCATTGCTCTTGACAAAGATCATGATAACGTCCCTTCCTCCTTTCTGTGCCTCCAGTTAGTTCTGTCACTGTTCCTCACCATTGCTGGCTGGGATGCCCACCAGAGGCTCAAAGCCATGGGTCAGTCTGATTTTAGAGTCCAGCCTGTGAGCCATAATAAATCTTTTCTTTTTGTAAATTAATTTTCTCAAGTATTTTGTCACAGGGATGAAAAGCTGCCGAATAGAGTTTATGATAGAGGCCTGAAAATAGGATGGTGGGCAAAATGGACTCATACAACATAATTCTAAACCAGCCAAAGAGTTGAAGATGAAGAAGATGGGGAAGGAGCTAGAGAGTGTAGGGAGTAGAGGCTGGAAAGTGGGTGACAGGCTCTCCCATAGAGCAGGAGGGGTTGTATCTTGATTTCAACTCATGAGACCATGTCAGACTCTGACCTTCAGAGTGGAAGATAATAAATTCATGTTCCTTTATTCTCAAAAGCATGGGCCCTTGTCTTTACGAGACACTTCTTGAAATGATACAGTGTCTCATGTTTACTTTAAATGCTTTGAAAAGTGGGGGATGAGACAGAAGAAGCAAGGCTGGCCATGCTTTGATAATTGTAAAAGCTGGGAATGGATCCATGGTGGGTGATTAAATTTTTTTCTTTTTTTTTTTTAATTTGTTTAATTTTTATTTTATGTGCTTTAGTGTGAAGGTGTCAGATCCCTTGGAATTGGCATTACAGACAGTTGTGAGCTGCCATGTGGGTGGTGGGACTTGAACCTGGGTCCTTTGGAAGAGCACACAGTGCTCTTAACCCCTGAGCCATCTCTCCAGCCTCCATTATTTTTTTTTTTATGGTTTGAAAACTTCCATAATAATATAACTTATAAA
>NW_026592030.1:0-1314 GCF_907164565.1 Psammomys obesus | reverse complement strand
CTGTTTAAGAGGGCTTCCAGTAGAAACTAGGCACTCGGTTTTCCCCCAGTCCATTTTTATAGTCAGAGCAAAGCACTTTGAGAGCATGAAGTTCATGGAGAATTCAAACTTGTTTACCTCAACCACCTGTCTGTGTGATCTTCACACAAACAGAAGGAAGTGAACTTGGCAAAAAATCCTGTCTATTCTTTTCTCCAGGTGAAGGCCAGGGTCAAAACATGTTTTTCATGGTGACCTCAATAATAAAGCATCCTGACAGACACGTGGCTCTCCCCAGGTCTCCCTTTTTTTTATGATTTAAATATTGACCATAACTTAAGAGCTAAGAAGCAGAAGAGTGTGCCTGTCTCAGGTTGTCTCTCTTGAAAGATATATATTCTTACCCATCATTGGTACATGAATTCCATCATTCCTACCCTATCTTGGGTTGCATATTTTTCAGGAAGGTCTTGCTTTTCTTTGACTACCAACCCCCAGTAGGGTAGATATAGAGTTTAATCTTATGCAGATCAGCTTAATAATTCTAAAAGGCTTTGATGAAGGTTTCAATTATCACTGGTAGGAGGCATTCTCCTAATAAGAGTAATAAGCCAAGTCCTGTAACACTCCATAAAAGTGACTTAAAAAGATGACCCTTTATCAAAATACCAAGCCTGACAAACAATCATAGGAACTGTAGTAAAAGAAGGCTGTCGAACAACCAGAACCTTTAGTCTACATTGATGGCAAGAAACTTTATAGTTTGTGTTAGTATTTTGGAACACAACCTGCTCCTGTGATGTCATCATGTGTCGCCAGCGAGACAGCCACACCTGGAAGGCGTGGTTATCGTGCCCCTTTAAGAGAAGATACTGACATGTGGTCTCTCTCTTACCCTCTTACCCTCTTACTTTCTCTCTCTCTCTCTCCGTCTCTCTCTCGAGCGGTGCCCCATCCCCTTTCCCTTTTTACTCTTTCTCTCCCCATGTCCTGCTCTCCTTTTCCTCTTAATAAACTCCCTGCAGAGGATATTAGTTAACCAGCCTCATATTTCTTTAAATAATACCAGTTTGAGTCTTGTATAAAAGTGTTAACATTTCCAAATAACAAAACATAAGAAAAATATACATAGGCAGTTACAGGGCCTCCTCAGTGTTTCTGTGGCAAGCTTCCAAATATATCTGCTGAAAACCAGAATCAGACCAAAGTCCATAGTCAGTCCACTTTTTCATTCTTGAGAATATTCCTGATTACTGGACCAATCAAGTCCAGTCACATTGTATCTAAAAGGTTTCTCTTGAGAGCAGAATGAAACAAAGGGGGGTCAGGAGAAAA
>NW_026592029.1:0-3094 GCF_907164565.1 Psammomys obesus | reverse complement strand
CCCTCTTGAGAATGTTGTCCTCAAATCCTTTTGCACAGAACAAAACTGCCACTCACCACGGGGTCTCCTCGCTGCTGTTTCTGTCACCTGAACAAGGAGTAATATAAGGAGGAAGATGCTGGTGGGATTCATCTTGTCAGGATGGGCCTGGGCTGAGTGCTGAGCTGAGCTTCTCCTTTATATATGTCCTGACTGGCTTTGCCAGCAGATATGAAGGGCATTGGCCTTTCTTATCTGTATCAGCTTCCCTCTCTCTGCTCAGTAGGAATCTTGATAATGTTCTCTGAAACTCTTCAAGGATGTTTTCATCAGAGGATTCTCAGAAATCTTCCTTTTTACTTTGAGAACAAAACACAGTGACTTCTCTACTTCCTGATCCTATTTCAGTTCAGATTGGGGAAGAGGCTTCAGGCTGCAAAAGTCTTCAGGGCCTTCTTTTTCCATCATGGAACTCTGTCCAAGACAGCATCACTGAAATGCTTCACCATGGATAGAATTCTGAAGTTCTCCTTATTCCATAGTAACCTTCATATGACAGCAAGTCTTCATGGAGGAGGCTTTCACCAGACCCAGCTGCCCTCTTTGGAGTAATGTGGTTGAAGAGCACAGTGTTTTCAGCAATAGGGACTTTCCTTCCTTAAATCTCTTGAGGTAACCAAGAACAATACTAATAGCCTGTATAGTTTAGTGTGTCTCTTGGACTTTCCTGACCCACAACTTGAAAGTCAATTTCTTGTGGTTGGTGTTGGAGTTTTTGCTAGTCCATACCCCTTGAGGGTATTATTGCCAGTCCACGTAGCGTATCTTAATTTAGACAACATATGTCTAATACACATACGCTTACACGTCATTATATAATAAAAACCCATCTAATTTTGTGTGGGTGTTTCACGTATCTCAGTGTTATATATTTTCTTCCTTCCCTTTTTCTAGTATTGAACTCACTTCCCAGTCAAAGTCTCCCTTTGTCATTTCCCACTTTTATCCCTTTTCTTGTTCAGTCCTCACTCTACTACTCTTTCAGATTGACTTTCATTGCTTTGTTTCTAAGGCTGCTGGAGGTTATTTACTCTCATCAGAATACTCAGTGCTGGAAACCACAGGCAAGACAGGTTATGGAGTATTTGTCTTTTGGGATCTGGGTTACCCCACTCAATATGGTAGTGTTTTTAGTTGTTTCTATTTACCTACAAGTTTTATGTTTTCATAGGTTTTTACAGCTGACTAATGGTGCATACTGTATATGACCTACATTTTCATTGTCCACTTGCCAGTTTAAGGAAATTTTATAGCTCTAATTGCCTACATCACAGAGTCAGAAGGAGCATAAATCAATGTGAATATTTTGAAAACAATGCCAGGAGTGGTGGCACAGGCCTTTAATCCTAGCACTCAGAATGCAGAAGCAGGCAGACCTCTGTGAATCTGAGACCATCCTTGATGTCACAGTAGATTCCAGGCCAGGCAAGAGTATATAAAGAGTCTTGTTTTTTTTTTTTTTTTTTTTTTTTTTTAAAGTTCAAACAAAGAGAAATCAGTCCCAAACCTAGATTATGGCATGAAATAATAAAAATCAGAGCAGAAATTAATTAGATATATAGAAATGTCAGTTTAAAAATTAACATTTTGAAAAGCTGGTTCTTTGAGGAGGTAAATAAGACTGGCAGATTCCTACAACCCAGCTAACAAAGGAAGAATGAGAGGACCCAAGCTTGGAACCATTACAACATACACCAAAGACATTTAGAATATTACAAGAAAGTAAAACCTGTGCTCCGGTAAGGTGGAAGTCTTTACAAAAATGGATGAATTTCTGGATTCATCCAAATCCCCATGAATAAAGAAGTAGCCAACAATGTCGATAAGCCATAACAGATAAGGAAATTGAAATCATACTGAAGAGCCTTCTGGTTAAAAATAAGAAGCCCAGAACCAGGTAGATTCCCAGCAGAATCCTACCAAACATTCAAAGAAGATCTATAGCCAGTTCTTTTAAAACTTATTTGATCAATCAATTATTCAATAAATTAATAAAAGAGAGAAAGAAGAGAAGATAAACAGGAGTGCTGGAGCCTGCTGGCAGAGTTGAACAGTTTTTGAATGGGGAGTGAGGATTGAAGAAAGAAAGAAAAAAACCCACGACACTACACATGGGATCTGTTCAAGAGGGCTTCCAGTAGAAACGAGGCACTCGGTTTTCCCCCAGTTCCTTTTTGTAGTCAGAGCAAAGCACTTTGAAAGAACAAAGTTCATGGAGAATTCAAACTTGTTTACCTCAACCACCCGTCTGTGTGATCTTCACACAAACAAAAGGAAGTGAACTTGGCAAAAAATCCTGTCTATTCTTTTCTCCAGGTGAAGGCCAGGGTCAAAACATGTTTTTCATGGTGACCTCAATAATAAAGCATCCTGACAGACAAGTGGCTCTCCCCTGGTCTTTCTTTTTTAATAATTTAAATATTGACCATAACTTAAGAGCTATAGAGCAGAAGAGTGTGCCTGTCTCAAGTAGTCTCTCTTGAAAGATATATATTCTTACCCATCATTGGTACATGAATTCCATCATTCATGCCCTGTCTTAGGTGGCATATTTTTCAGGGAGGTCTTGCTTTTCTTTGACTACCAACCCCCACTAGGGTAGATATTGGAATTTAATCTTATGCAGATCAGCTTAATAATTCTAAAAGGCCTTGATGAAGGTTTCAATTATCACTGGTAGGAGGCATGCTCCTAATAAGAGCAATAAGCCCAGTGCTATAACACTCTATAAAAAGATGAGCCTTTATCAAAATACCAAGCCCGAGAACCAAATATAGGAACTGTAGTAAAAGAAGGCTGTCGAAAAACCAGAACATTTAGTCTACAATGATGGCAAGAAACTTTATAGTTTGTGTTAGTATTTTGGAACACAATCTGTTCCTGTGATGTCATCATGTGTCGATACCCAGGCGGTCACACCTAGAAGGCATGGTTACAGTGCCCCTTAAAGGGCCGATACTGACAGGTGGTCTCTCTCTTACTTCACTCTCTTACCCGTTTACCCTCTTACTTTCTCTCTCTCTCTCTCTCTCTCTCTCTCTCTCTCTCTCTCTCT
>NW_026592028.1:0-2196 GCF_907164565.1 Psammomys obesus | reverse complement strand
CCCTCTTGAGAATGTTGTCCTCAAATCCTTTTGCACAGAACAAAACTCCTACTCACCACGGGGTCTCCTTGCTGCTGTTTCTGTCACCAGAATGAGGAGCAATGTAAGGAGGAAGAAGCTGGTGGGATTCATCTTGCCAGGATGGGCCTTGGCTGAGAGCTGAGCTGAGCTTCTCCTTTTTATATGTCCTGACCGGCTTTGCCAGCAGATATGAAGGACATTGGCCTTTCTTATCTGTATCAGCTTCCCTCTCTCTGCTCAGTAGGAATCTTGATAATGTTCTCTGAAACTCTTCAAGGATGTTTTCATCAGAGGATTCTCAGAAATCTTCCCTTTTACTTTGAGAACAAAACACAGTGACTTCTCTACTTCCTGATCCTATTTCAGTTCAGATTGGGGAAGAGGCTTCAGGCTGCAAAAGTCTTCAGGGCCTTCATTTTCCATCATGGAACTCTGTCCGAGACACCATCACTGAAATGCTTCACCATGGATAGAATTCTGAAGTTCTGCTTATTTCATAGTAACCTTCATAAGTATTCATGGAGGAGGCTTTCAGACCAGACCCAGCTGCCCTCTTTGGAGTAATGTGGATGAAGAGCACAGTGTCTTCAGCAATAGGGACTTTCCTTCCTTTATTCTCTTGGAGGCAACCAAGAGCAATACTAATAGCCTGTATTGTTTAGTGTGTCTCTTGGACTCCTCTGACCCACAACTTGAAAGTCAATTTCTTGTGGCTGGTGTTGGAGTTTTTGCTAGTCCATGCCCCTTGAGGGTATTATTGTCAGTCCACGCAGCGTATCTTAATTTAGACAATATATGTCTAATACACATATGCTTACATGTCATTTTAGATAAAAAAAACCTTTCTAATTTTGTGTGCGTGTTGCAAGTATCTTAGTGTTATATTTTTTCTTCCTTCCCTGTTTTCTATTATTGAACCCACTTCCCAGTTAAAGTCTCCCTTTGTCATTTCCCACTTTTATCCCTTTTCTTGTTTCAATCCTCACTCTAGTACTCCTTCACATTGACCTTCTTTGCTTTCTTTGTTTCTAAGGCTCCTAGAGGTTATTTACTCTCATCAGAATATTCAGTGCTGGAAACCACAGGTAAGACAGGTTATGTAGTATTTGTCTTTTGGGATCAGGGTTACCTACTCGATATAGTAGTGTTTTTAGTTGTTTCTATTTACCTACAAGTGTTATGTTTTCATAGCTGACTAATGTTGTACACTGTATATTTACCTACATTTTCATTTTCTATTTGTCAGTTTAAGGCAATTTTATGGCTCTAATTGCCTACATTACAGAGTCAGAAGGAGCATAAATCAATGTGAACATTTTGAAAACAATGCCAGGAGTGGTGGCATAGTCCCTTAATCCTAGCACTTAGAAGGCAGAGGCAGGCAGCCCTCTGTGAATCTGAGAGTAGCCTTGACTTCACAGTAGTTTCTAGGCCAGGTAGGAGTATATAAAGACCCTTGTTGTTTTTGTTTTTGTTTTTAAAGTGCAAACAAAGATAAATCTGTCCTAAACCTACATTAGGGCATGAAGTAATAAATATTAGAGCAGAAATTAATTAGATATATAGAAATATAGAAATCAGTTAAAATATTAACATTTTGAAAAGCTGGTTCTTTGAGGAGGTAAACAAGACTGGCAGATCCCTATAGCCAAACTAACCAAAAGAAAGAAAGAGAGCACCCAAGCTTGGAACTATTACAACATACACCAAAGACATTTAGAATATTACAAGGAAGTAAAACCTGTGCTCTGGTAAGGTGGAAGTCTTTACAAAAATGGATGAATTCCTGGATTCATCCAAATCCCCATGAATAAAGAAGTAGCTAACAATGTCGATAAGCCATAATAGATAAGGAAATTGAAATCATACTGAAAAGCTTTCTAGCTAAAAATAAGAAGCCCAGAACCAGGTAGATTCCCAGCAGATTCTTACCAGACATTCAAAGAAGATCTACAGCCAGTTCTTCTAAAACTTATTTAATCGATCAATTATTCAGTAAATTAATAAAAGAAAGAAGAGAAGATAAACAGGAGTGCTGGAGCTTGCTGGCAGAGTTGAACAGTTCTTGAAAGGGGAGTGAGGATTGAAAGAAAGAAAACAAAAAAAATCAAGACACTACACATGGGATCTGTTTAAGAGGGCTTCCAGTAGAAACTAGGCACTCGGTTTTCCCCC
>NW_026592027.1:0-5807 GCF_907164565.1 Psammomys obesus | reverse complement strand
TGACCAGCAATCAGAACTCGCGGCCATAAAACACAAGGGATTGTGTTTCACAGGTGAGAGGGTACCCCACGGTGGGGGATTCAATCAGCTTTAACTCACCCAGCTAAACCGCGGAAGAGATCCCGGTTCTGCCAGGCGCTTGGTCGCCAGCCCAGAGCTACCCGCCAACGCAATCTGGTCATGGTCCCAGACTGAACTGTGGGCCCTCAACACCATAGACTGGATTTCCCAGTCGAGAGATAACCCCACGGAGCAGGAAACAATTGGGACCGACCCCAGGTTACCCAGACATCCCCTGGAAAAGACTCGGGTTCCGCGGGTGCCCCAAGAGCCAGCCCGGACCCAGAGCCGACCCAGGCTCCTGCACGGAGCCCTGCATGTGCGCCTGATTCGCCGCCTCAGATAGAACTGTGGGCACCAGGGCACCAGGGCACCAGACTGCGTGTCTCTGGCAGGAGGAAACCCCCAGCGGAGGGGGTCAGCAGCTCTAACGCTTAGGACACCCAGCACCAAAACACTTCCTGGACTCACGCAGACTCTAGTGCAGGTAGGAGCGCTGTGCTCTGCTGCCATTATTGAGTTCCCCTAGGGCACTGGGACACACAGCTGCATCCTCAGACCTACAAAAGCCAGAGAGCCATTACAGCAGCCCTCAGATACTGTGACAAGGATCAACCAGTTATCCCTAGCTAGACTGTCAAAACTGTGGGAATCTCTGGTCATTCAAGAGGGCTGCACCCACAGCGACTGGACTACAGCAGTGCCTGCAGCCTCCATCCCAGACAGAGACACACAGCTTCTGGTCCAGAGTGAGGCACCCAGCCTCCAGACCAGAGCAGTGCCCCCAGGTGCCAACTCAACCTAGGTGCACATTCTCCAGGTCCAGAGCGGAGCAATCAGCCTCTGGCCCAGAGACTTGCTGAGTGCACCTCCCACTTTCCCAGACAGAACTGTGCGCCCCAGGATAACAGACTGAGTTTCCCTGTTGGGAGAAAACCCCACAGTTAGGGAATCAGCAGGTTCTTCAAGAGGACTGTACATGGAAATTTAGTGAGCAGCAGCACACTAAATTTTTAACAAGAAACCCAGCAGTGGGGCAGCTGTCTTGAGAAATTCTATGGGTAAGAGGAGATCTCCCCCTGCCTAACATAGACCACAGCTACTACTCAGGGCTATAAACCTGAGGTGAGCAGTGGCAACTCCTGAGAAACACTGGCCATACAGTGACCATAACCAAAAAGCAGAGAAGGACTCCTTCAGGAAAAATCATCTTCCGGCCAAGGGGATACTCCCTACCTCAGGACTCCAGGACGCACAGAAACTAACAGCCAACACCTAAATCAGCCCAATGGGTAGAGGTCAGCATAAAAGCTCAACCAACAAAAGACAGAGCAATATGGCATCTCCAGAACCCAGCCGTCCAGGGGCGAACAGCCCTGAACAATGCAGCATAATAGAAAATCAAGAAGATGACCTTACATCTATGTTGATGAAGAGGATAATAGAGGAAACAAATAAAATACGTAAAGAATTAGAGGAAGATAAAACCAAACAGATCATGGCTATCTGTAAAGAAATGGAGGAAAATAAAGACAAGCAGATTAGGGCCATCCGTGAAGAAATACGGGAAGATGCAGCCAAACAGCTTGTGGCCTTCAGAGAAGAAATAATTAAATCACTGAAAGAAATAAAAGAGATAGAGTTGAAGGAACTAAAAGAAAAAGAGGAAAATACAAGCAGACAGGTGAAGGAAGTAAACAAAACAACTCAAGACCTGAAGATAGAACTAGAAAAATTAAAGAAAACACAAATGGAGGAAATAATGGAGAGGAAGAATTTAGGGAAGAAAACAGGAACTACAGAGGTAAGCATAACCAACAGAATACAAGAAATGGAAGAAAGAATCTCAGGTGTAGAAGATACAATGGAAGAAATCGATGTATCTGTCAAAGAAAATGTTAAATCCAAAAAATTCCTGACACAGACCGTCCAAGAAATCCAAGACAATATGAAAAGACAAAACCTAAGAATAATAGGAATAGAGGAAAAAGAAGACTTTCTTCTCCAAGGCCCAGAAAATATTTTCAACAAAGTCATTGAAGAAAATTTCCCCAAGTTAAAGGAGAAGCCAATAAGGATACATGAGGCCTACAGAACACCCAACAAATTTGAACAAAGAAAATCCTCCTGCCACATAATAATCAAAACAGTAAGTATACAGAACAAAGAAAAAATACTAAAAGCTGCAAGGGAAAAAGGCCAAGTAACATATAACGGCAAACCCATTAGAACCACACCTGACTTTTCAACAGAAACTATGAAAGCCAAAAGGGCCTAGACAAATATCATGCAGACCCTAAGAGAACACAGATGTCAACCCAGGCTACTATACCCTGCAAAACTCTCAGTCCTCATAGACGGAGAAAACAAGATATTCAATGACAAAAACAAATTTCAACAATACCTACATACAAATCCAGCATTACAGAAGACACTGGAAGGGAAAATACAAACCAAGAAAATTAGCTTTTGTCAAGAAAACACAGGCAATAATTAACCTTACTACAGCAAAACAAAAAGCAACCAAGCACACAACCTTATGAACACAGCCAACATCAAAATCAAAGGATCTAACAGCCACTGGTCATTAATCTCTCTCAACATCAATGGACTCAACTCTCCAGTAAAAAGACACAGATTAACAGAATGGATATGTAAACAAAACCCAGCAATCTGTTGCATACAAGAAACACACCTAAGACACAAAGATAGACATTACCTGAGGATAAAAGGTTAGAAGACAACTTTCCAAGCAAATGGACCCAAGAAACAAGCAGGAGTAGCCATTCTAATATCTGATAAAATAGACTTTCAACCAAAATTAATAAAAAGAGTTGAGGAAGGACACTTCATACTCATCAAGAGAAAATTCCACCAGGAAGACATCACAATCCTGAACATCTATGCTCCAAATACAAGAGCACCCACATTTGTCAAAGAAACATTGATAAAATTTAAACCACATATAGATCCACACACACTAATAGTGGGAGACTTCAACACCCCACTCTCAACAAAGGACAGGTCAACAAAACAGAAATTAAACAAAGAAACAATATCTCTGACAGAGGTCATGAATCAAATGGACCTCACAGACATTTACAGAACTTTACACCCAAACACAAGAGAATTTACCTTCTTCTCAGCACCTCATGGAACCTTCTCCAAAATAGACCATATACTTGGTCACAAAGCAAGCCTCAACAGATACAAGAAGACTGAAATAATCCCTTGTATCCTGTCTGATCACCATGGAATAAAGCTGGACTTCAACAACAACAGAAATAGCAAAAAGCCTACACACACATGTAAACTGAACAACTTGTTACTAAATGACAGCTGGGTCAGGGAAGAAATAAAGAAAGAAATTAAAGCCTTTCTAGAACTCAATGAAAATGAAGACAACACATACCCAAACTTGTGGGACACAATGAAAGCAGTGCTAAGAGGAAAGTTCATAGCACTAAGTGCCTTTAAGAAGAAATTTGAGACAGCTCATTCAAGCAACTTAATGGCCCACTTAAAAACCCTAGAAAAAGAAGAAGCAAACACACCAAAAAGGAGTAGACGGCTGGAAATAATCAAACTCAGGGCTGAAATCAATCAATTGGAAACAAATAAAACAATTCAAAGAATCAATGAAACCAAGAGCTGGTTCTTTGAGAAAATCAACAAGATCGACAAACCCTTAGCCAAGCTAACTAAAAGGCAGAGAGGCACCACCCAAATCAACAAAATCAGAAATGAAAAGGGGGACATAACTACAGACACTGAGAAAATCCAAACAATCATTAGGACTTACTTCAAAAGTCTATACTCAACAAAATTTGAAAATCTAAATAAAATGGACAATTTTCTTGATCGATTTGACTTACCAAAGCTGAATCAGGACCAGGTAAATCAATTAAATAGTCCTATAGCCCCCAAAGAAGTAGAAGCGGTCATCAAAAGTCTCCCATCCAAAAAAAGCCCAGGACCAGATGGCTTCAGCGCAGAATTCTACCAGACCTTCAAAGAAGAGCTAACTCCAATTCTCTTCAAACTATTCCACAAAATAGAAACAGAAGGAACATTACCAAACTCATTCTATGAAGCCACAATCACCTTGGTACCTAAACCTCACAAAGACTCAACAAAGAAAGAGAATTTCAGGCCAATCTCCCTTATGAACATTGATGCAAAAATACTTAACAAAATACTTGCAAACCGAATCCAAGAACACATCAAAGATATTATCCACTATGACCATGTAGGCTTCATCCCAGGTATGCAGGGGTGGTTCAATATACGGAAATCCATCAATGTGATCCACCATATTAACAAACTGAAAGAAAAAAACCACACGATAATCTCCCTAACTGCTGAAAAAGCATTTGACAAAATCCAACATCCATTCATGTTTAAAGTACTGGAGAGAGCAGGGATACAAGGCACATATCTAAACATAGTAAAGGCGATATACAGCAAGCCTATAGCCAACATCAAACTGAACGGAGAGAAACTTAAAGCAATCCCACTGAAATCAGGGACAAGACAAGGCTGCCCCCTCTCTCCATATCTCTTCAACATAGTGCTGGAAGTCCTTGCTAGAGCAATAAGACAGTTGAAGTAGATCAAGGGGATACAGATGGGAAAGGAAGAAGTCAAATTATCACTATTTGCAGATGATATGATAGTATACCTGAGTGACCCCAAAAACTCTACCAGGGCACTCCTACAGCTGATAAACACCTTCAGCAAAGTGGCCAGATACAAAATTAACTCAAAAAAATCAGTAGCACTCCTGTATACAAAAGACAAAAGGGCTGAGAAAGAAATTAGAGAAACAACACCATTCACAATAGCCACAAATGACATAAAGTACATTGGTGTAACCCTAACCAAGCAAGTCAAAGACTTGTATGAAAAAAATTTCAAGTCTCTGAAGAAAGAATTAGAGGAAGATATGAGAAGATGGAAAGATCTCCCATGCTCATGGCTTGGCAGGATTAACATAGTAAAAATGGCCATCTTACCAAAAGCAATCTACAGATTTAATGCAATTCCCATCAAATTGCCAACACAATTCTTTACAGACCTGGAAAGAAAAATTCTCAACTTCGTATGGAATAACAAGAAACCCAGAATTGCTAAAACAATCTTCTACAATAAAAGATCTTCTGGAGGTATCTCCATTCCTGATCTCAAGCTGTACTATAGAGCAACAGTTATAAAAACTGCATGGTACTGGCATAGAGACAGAATGGTGGATCAATGGAATCGAACAGAAGACCCAGAAATAAACCCATACACTTACGGACACCTGATTTTTGACAAAGATGCCAAAACCATACAATGGAAAAAAGATAGCATCTTCAACAAATGGTGCTGGTCCAACTGGATGTCGACATGTAGAAAAATGAAAATAGATCCATACTTATCACCCTGCACAAAACTGAAGTCCAAGTGGATCAAAGACCTCAACATAAAACCAGACACATTAAATCAGCTAGAAAAAAAGGTGGGGAATACCCTAGAACTCATTGGTACAGGAGAAAACTTCCTGAACAGAACACCAACAGCACAGGCTCTAAGAGCAACAATCAATAAATGGGACCTCATGAAATTGAAAAGCTTCTGTAAAGCAAACGATACAGTCATCAAAACAAAGCAACTGCCTACAGATTGGGAAAGAATCACCACCAACCAACAGAGGACTCATATCCAATATATATAAAGAACTAAACAAGCTGAAAAGCAATAAACCA
>NW_026592026.1:0-26173 GCF_907164565.1 Psammomys obesus | reverse complement strand
TTCCAAGCACAAAGTGAGGAGAAATATATTCTTGCTTTCTTTTTTTCTTTCTTTCTTTTCTGGTTCGATATAGATTGAGAGAGTATTTGATGCCAGTAGTGTTTCCATGGACCAAACCATCAAAAGGTGATCGTCAGTGAAAAAAAGAAAACCAAAGACTAGATATTTCAAAAGCGAGCATGAATTTAATGCACACCAATAGGTTACTTTGGAACCAATGGAAATACTGAAAGAACAGATGGTAGGAATATCCACTAACAGAGTTCATCTTTGAGATAGCTATAAAGTTACAGATACTTCAGAAATGCAAAAAGTAAAATGTAAGTGGCTCTACCACAAAGACAGGGGGCTTCCAAAAAAAAAAAAAAAGAAGAAGAAGAAGTTCAAGGTTCCTTCAAATTTTCATGTCTGCTGAGGTCCACGCTAGACTAACTTCAGCCCCTCAGACTGTAGTCCTCCAAAGATTAGACTGATACAATAACCCAGCTATTCAGGCATACAAATAGAGATTCAGTCACAAACATCTGTGGGTGTGAACTATCTTGGATAGCCCAAGGTCTCAAGCACACAAAGATGCAATTATCAAGGAAGCTTCCTGGGGACTAAGAGGTCACCTCTGTGACTAATCCTGAAGACTCTGAGAAGCAGAGTGTTGGAAGAGCCTGGGCCTGATGGATAACCCTGCCCTGCTTCCATCCTTTAGATGGGTCATTGTTACCTCTAGAATAGAGCCTATCATAAGTAATGATGAGAATTGTCCATAACCTTTCTGGCACATAACTAATTAGAAATTAATATTTATTCATCTATGAGGTAAAGTTCAAAATGGGAAAAAAACTCTCTAAATAGCTTTTGTAAAAAACCTATGGCTAAGCATAACCAATAAGCATTCAGTTGCTTCGTACATATATGATCCTTTCAGTGAGGTTATTTAGATGTACACTCTTGGCACCCTCTCTTGTCATGGTGTGCATTCTCTGTAAGTAGACCCTTGCTAATCAGACCAGATTCACAAATCATGAAGGTTCTCTGCACAGAGTGTGGGTATCAATGGCAGGTCAGGCACTAGCAAGCAACACACGTTTTGGTGGCCAACTTGTCACAGCTTTATCTACTATCTAAATTAGGTCCCTATTACTGTGACAAAACAGCATGACAAGAAAAGGAAAGGGTTTATTTTAACTTGTAGTCCATCATCCATGGAAGCCATGGCAGGAACTAAAGGTAGGAACCTGTGGGCAGAAACTGATTCAGAGGCCATGGAGAAATGCTGGTTACTGGCTTGCTGCTCTTGGCTTTCCCAGATCTGCTTTCTTATACCATCCAGAACCACTTGCCCAGAAGTGGCACCACCCACAGTGAGTGTGGCCCTCCCACATTAAACATCAATCAAGAAAATGCCCTATAGACTTCTTATAGGCCAAATCCTATGGAAGCACTTCCTTGATTAAGATTCATTCTTCCCAGATGACCCTAGTTTGTGTCAAGTTGACATAAAAATTAGCCAGCACATATACCTAGGTATATTTTAGGTATACTTTCTTTTAATTATATGTATTGTGGGAGGTTGCATGTACATATGAGTACAGGTGTCCACACAGGCTAGATAGTGTCAGGTCTCTTAAATCTGGAGTTACAGGAGGTTGGGAGCTGTCTGATGGGGGTGCTGAAAGCTGAATTTCAGTCCTCTGCAAGAGTAGTATTCACTATTAACCACTGAGTCATCCCTCTAGCCCCTAAAATTCTTTATTTCACACATAGATCTGTAAGATGCAGCCCTATCGTAATTATTCTCTCCACAGTGTAGGAACAAAATTGGTAATTCAAACCGGCAATAAACTAAACCTTGTGTGTCAAGATTCTTCCCATGGTTTATTTAAGGTGTTGTGGTCATTCTAAATATTTGCTGTACTCAATCTAATTATGACTTTATCAAACAGAAGAACTGTATAATTCACCTAAAATTATATTCTATGCCCTATTGAAACATCTTAATTTAAAATAAGAATTAACACTTGGTATTTTTTATTTTTAATTCATAAACATATTCTACACATACCAGCCTACTTTTTAAAGCTACAGAGTGGAAATTAACCTCAGATCCTCAGCTGTTTACTTTTGCATTCACACCATTAGCTGTGGTTATTGGATCTTCAGAGGAGATGGGGAGGATTACTTCTAATCATGGGCAGTACAAATTACCACATATGCTGATGACATTGTAATGTTCATGACAAATCCAGACAAATATTGGTGAGCTTTGATGGCTTTACTGGTTTAATTTATGTCATTGTCAGAACATAAAATCAGTCATGAAAATCTGTTGTGATACCAATTAATGACTTTTATCTTATGTCATTAATCACATACCCACCATTTCCTCAGACACCACTTAGGAATACAAAGCTCAATGTCAAGGGTTCTGTAATCTTCATGAAATAATAAACAAAGAAAATAAAACCAGGCAAAGGTTTATAAACATGAGTTTCTGGGCACATTTTGTTTGCTTGCATGTCAAGATTTTTCTTTTATTTTCTCTGTATATCTTCCTTTCCCTTCCTTTACTTACTTCCACAGAAGATGTTGGTTTGGGCATTTCCTGTCTGAATTCTACTTTTGTCCTAGTGTCTGTCTTCAGAAGAAGGAATGGGGTGATTTTTACAAGTTTCACCATATCAAGGATAAGGCTAAAGTGTGTAACAGGAAAAAAGATTAAAAGAAGGAGGAAGTTGTGTTTTAGTAGCCATAAGTCTTCCCTTCTGTTTCCTTGACTTCTAAGCCAATGACCGGGGAGCTAAAAATATCAATCTGCTCTAGTTTCTCATCTTTTTTCCCTACATTCCCAAGCCCAGCCCATTCTCTGGGAACACTCAGCCCAACTGAGTGAAACTTCTGAAATACAGAAAAACAGTTATCAACAGTCGCCTGCCCCATGCATTTCAAAGTCATGTACAAATGGGATAGTTACTACCAGTGGATTCTAAATCATATTATTTCCTCTCATTCAATGTAGAACCAATATCTGAGAACTAGGTATTTTCTGCACAAGCATGAATATCTAGGTTTAACCCCCATAACTCATAATTTTAAAAAGTCATGGGTGGAGATTCACATTTGTAACTCCAGATCTGTGGATTGATGCACAGCCACTCTAGCCAAACAGGTGAATAGGCAAAAAATTGACCCTGTTTCAAAGAGAAGGTAGACTGAAGAAGATACCCAAGGTTAACCTCTGACCTCCTCCACATGCACACACTTGGGTACACACCTACCCACACCCACCACACAGAGAAAAAGAGAGAAAGACAGACCGGCAGATGGATGGATGGACAGACAGATAGACAGACAGAGATGTGATTGAATCTGACTTGGTGTGATGATTCCCTAGATTCCAGGGCAACTGGGGTGTCTATGTGGTTAATAAAGTACAATCTAGAATACTGGGAAAGATGAATTATTTTCACTCTCACTGTCCTCTGTGCTCCCTTCTCTCTTCCAGCCTGGACTAGGGACAATATCCTGAAGATCGTTGGAGCCTTTAACATGGGAGTGAAGGGGTACATTTCCAAGATGGCACTAAGATACATAACTGCCAGACAAATTAAAATGTACTTGTTACATAATATTCCTGATAAAGCATCACTCAGTGTTTATGGTAATAACAAAGCCATCGGATGATGGAGTATAGGAACAAGAACACCCCTAAAAGACATAAAATCATTATCATTAAGCCATGCCTCATCAGAAGAAGAACATTGCCAGTTCAGTCATGGTTTATGATTAGAATTACTGCAGCAAGGGCAAGAGAAGGGTGACAGATTAATATTGGGCTAATTGACTGGCTTTTAAATCCATCTCAATAAGCCTGCAAATGCCACTTTATATTGAAACCAAGTGCGAGCTTGTTAGCATCAGGAATCAGGCACCAAAGCACACAAGCAATTTTGACACACACCAGAAAACATTCTGTGGTACAGAAGGAAACATTAGTCTAGCTTCCTCCGAGTGTGCCAACATTCCCATACCTTATTTACTTCCTCTCATGAGGGTAGAAAAAAATTACACTGAGTGAGAAAGGGGAATACTAAAATGGAAACATGACACTCATCTGCTTCTCACAAATCAATATTTGTTCAAAATCTTCCCACGATCTCACTGCATATGAATCAGGCAATGCCAAAACTGCTACAATCTGGCAAAAGTTAGTGTACAGTATCTATAACCCAAGCTCCTGGGAGAGTGTCACTCCCTCCACCAAGGGGCATCCCTGGCTCACAGGCAAGGATGAGCTGGAATCTGTGAGTTATATGCAAAAAAAAACGGCTACACCGTGGACACTTCCTGCATGCCCATCTGCCTTCTCCCAGACAGGCTGTTTCAATTAGGAAGACATTACAAAAGAACTGTTGATGTATGGGGAGAGACTGCCTACACAGGGTATCCATCCGCACCAAAACAAACATCGTATTGTTAATTGCAGCTGACATGCAGTTGGCAAAAACATTTCAAGTTATTTGTATTACTAACAGCCATCTGAGGCCTTATTTTATCTCCTAAATCTGCTGCAGTTTTCTGAATGAATTTTTACTGTCACATTTAAGGAAACAATTAGAAGTGCAAACTAGGAATTCCCTACAGTTCCACTTGTCTGGTGGATCTGAAGGCTGGTAAACAAGCCTGTGAAACATGTAAAAGAATCAGGGACCTTCTCCTGCCTCCTCCTCTGCATGAACACAAACAAATCCAGGAAAGGAAAAAAATACATCCGGCTCATCTGAAATACCCACTTCCAGAAATATCAGGTAACATTAAAAATTAATCTTTCACCTTTTGATGTTCAGAAACTTTCTGCCTTTATTCAGCAAGGCTGTTCTTTTAAGCTAGATAGTGGCTAGGTTTTCTTTTGGGGGGCAAGGGAGGGTGAACACAGGATAGCACATATTTTGTATTCTAACCACAATGGCCCATTCCTCCTTACAACATTATTATAGACACTTGAAAACCATTTATATATCTTTTAAAAAAATATCATTGTTTTTGGAAGGCAGGGCCTGTTTATAAGTATGCTCTGAGTAAATGAAAAAACAAGAGTGGGATAAACAGCCCTAGTCCAAGCATAACAGAGAATAGGGGAGAGGAGACAGGCAAATAAATAATAGTAATATAAGCAGAAATTAGTGTGTCATAACAGAAGTAAAAAACGGAACAAAGAGGAGTCTAATAAAAAGACGTCTGCAGGCAGAACCACACCTGGAAAAAGACACAGAGCAGGACATGGGGAGGCAGGCAATGAGAGGTAAATAATTGGGACACAAGAGAAGATTTGTCACAGAAGTTGATGTCATGAGATGGTAAAGTTTAGCTAAGTTATAGTCAAATGAATGAGCCACAGGAAGGCCTCTAGCCTGTAAGTGGGAAGTGCTCTTGTGCTGGCTATTTCATGTCATCTTAACCCAAGCTAGAGTCATCAGAACAGAGAGAGCCTCAACCGAGAAAGTGACTTCATAAGATCTGGTAGTAGGTAGGCCTACAGGGCGTTTTTTTTTTTTTTTTTTTTTTTTTTTCTTAATTAGTGATTGATGAGGGAGGGCCTACCCCATTGTGCCATCCCTGGGCTGGTGGTTGTGTGTTCTGTAAGAAAGTAGTAAGCAAACCATGAGAGCAAGCCAGTAAGCAGCACTCTTCCATGGCCTCTGCATCAGTTCCTGCCTCCAGGTTCCTGCCCTGTTTGAGATCCTGTCCTGACCTCTTTCAATGATAAGCAGTGGTGTGGAAACATAAGCCAAAAAAAAAAAAAAAACCCAAAACAAAACAAAACAAAAAACCTTTTTCTCCTCAACTTGCTTTGGTCATAGTGTTTCATCACAGCAATAGAAACCCCAATTAAGATAGCACTCCATTTGGCATATAATGATGACAGTATTTATGACATCACGACAGTATCTAGCAGAGGCTCAAACTGTGTCTAGAAAAAGCTTCTGTGCTAATATGGACAGTGAGCTAAGGTGGATTATGCCCTGACCATGGTGCTATGTGCAGAGCACCCATTCAGCTGTGGTTCTCCTCTGAGCCAGTCCTGTGGAAACCTTAACATGTGTTTTCCAAAGGGGGAAAGACTGTACAAATCAGTGGAGAAAGCAACTCCAAGTCAGCAGTCTCCCTTATCCTTTCTGACTTCAGCTTACATACTCCTCATGAGTCTTCAAAGCTATGGAATCAGAGTTCATCAACCCAAGAATAAATAAAGAAAATCAGTATACATACCCAATACAGTTTTGCCCATCCCTTTGAAACAACAAAATGTATGGAATTAGAGGTCATCATGCTAATTGGAGCAAGTCAGGAGCAAACAAAAAACATGGCTTATTTTCCCTAACATGCAGGACTACTGAGGATGTGGGAGGCACCAGCTGGAGGGAGGGGTGTCAGGAACAAGAGAGGGCAATGTGGAATTAACGTGGTTGAAGCACATGACAACCTAAACAAAAGTGCTATTCAGAAACCCATTGGTTTGTCCAAGGAACATACACTATTTTTTTTAACTTTTTATTGATTCTTTGTTAGTTTCACATCATGCACCCCAGTCCTGCTTATCTCCTCATCCTCTCATATTCACACTTCTCTCTTATAACTCCCCAATATAAAAAACACATAACAAACAAAACAAAACAAAAACCCAAATCATAGGAAACATCTCATTGTGGAAGCTGTAGTGTGTCACAGTGGATCCCACAGTATATCCCTCTGTCCACACATCTTCACTTGCAAATGTTCATTGCAATGAGTCATTGGTCTGGTTCGAGGTCTCTGGCTTCTGTGACACCAGTATTGAATCCTCAAGGGGACTCCTCCAGGTTAGCCTGTTGTTGCTCTAGGTCTTGGAGATCCTGCAGTTTTGGATCAGCAGGACTGGCCCTTTCACTCACCCCTACTGTTCACAAATGATGTAGATTTTTGGGTGGGCCAGCTCAGAGCCCTAGATATGGGCCTGGGTGTTAGCTGAGCTGGTCAACATATCACATCTCCCTTATTCGCACCACCAGGGCAAGCACTCCAGCACTGCTCTGGCTATGCCACCCAATGCAGCCATCAGCAGGAGGCAGCACTATTTTAAGCAGCTCCTGGGACTGGAGAGATGGCTCATCAGTAATGAGCATTTGCTGTTCTTGCAAAAGACCTGGGTTTGGTTCCCAGTACCCACATGGCAGCATATCATTTATAACTCAAGTTCCAAACCGACAAGGGTACCAGGTACATTTGCAATAAGCATACACACATACACGCAGACATTTGTATATACAAAATAAAAATAAATCCTTAAAATAAAAGTTTCCAGTGTCTGCATACCTTCTCCTACTTGTAACAATTTTCCTAAGTGCTTTCATCTTTTTTCAGTAAACAACAAAGATAATGAACAAGATATTTTTTCATCAAAAAAGAACATGAATAAATAAGTAAACTGTGTGGAATCAGAAAGAATTTCCCTAAGTATGTACTGATGCCTATGTGTATGCGTGTTCAATAACCCAATGTCCATTCAACTTCCTCAAACACTTGACAAGCCCTATTTTCTGGGAGATTCTTGCTAACAGGCGCTCAGTCACATTAAGTGCTCACAAAGTACACAGGCGCTGTATTTTATCGTGCAGCCCTAATTGAGCTGTCTAGGTTAAAGGAGCCGAATGTTACAGAAATGTTTATTATACAAGCACATTCAATCTGAGATGGGAGAGGAAGATTTCTGCAGCTTCGGGTGTAATTTATCTCTGCAAAAGGCAACAAAAAAGGCCTTTTATCACCCTCTCATTTCAGTGAATTATGTTTATGAGGCCATCCCACTGCTATGTGTCTGGTTTCATGCCAATGTGAACAGGAGTTGGGTCCCAAATCCTTCCTGATTGAATCTCATTATGTTCTCTGTTTCCTATTTCCTGTCAAGACATACGCCTTGGGGCTCAGGATGTAACTCTATAGGTAGTATGCTAGCCTAGCATGCACGGTACCCTGGATCTGATCCTCAGCACCACATCACGAATAATTCAAGCACGGTGCTGCATGCCTCTGATCCAACACTCAGGAGGCAGAAACAAGATGAGAAGTTCCATGTCTTCCTCAGCTAAGCAAAAACTCTGAGGCCATCCTGTACTACATGAGACCTTGTCATAAAAACTACAAAGGGCAAAGGCATGAGCCTTCCCCATACATGCCTCGACTTAAACATAGTCTTGCTTAGAGCAGCTATTAGCCTGTATCAAGAAAACAGGATGCACGGTAAGCTGTGGAGCCATTTATTCCAAATAGTTTTGTTTCAGTCAAATTTCCAATGGAGACTTGGCAGTTTTGTTTTTAGTGTTGTTTTTATTGTTATTGTTGCTATTGTCAGTTCCATCCCCTCTTCATCATGACACAAGTGAAGAGCCTCCATTTTGCCAAATTGATAGTTTCTTCTCTGATTCTTTTGTGTTCTAATATCAGTATGATACTAGCACCTAATAAAATTAAGAATATCCATATTAAGCATGGGAAAAAGAATTGAGGAAACTTTATTTTATTTACTTCTTTACTTAAAAATCAAAACATGTTCAGGGAGATCAAGCAGCTCATATGCCCTCTTGTTGACAAAGAGTATGTAGTTTAAGAGTATTATTCTCAAAGTCTGCATTTATCTTAGAATTTATTAAGCAGAAAGATTACATGATTTATTTTTGAATGCTCTGACTTCATACAACTATTATTTACAAAATAACTTCCAATAAGCACTTAATCCAATTCATAGTGTTAAAAATAAAGTAAAAGATAACTTCCCAGGATGAAAGCCAGAGCTTTTCTACGAATGTGCAGGAGTGCTCGGCTCTTAATTAAGCCACATGTTTGCAGCTTTGTTACTAAGACTCTTCTGAGGATGGCATCCGGAAAAAAAATTCCTCTCTTCAGTGAACTCCCGTTCCAGCTAAGCGAAGTCACTCCGTTAAAACAAAGGATAAGATATAAGAAGGAAGAACATACCCACTTGAATATGAATAGTTTTTAAAAATTAGTATAAATTCTTAGAAGATAGAATGCAAGCTTCCAGACAGATTTTGGCCCAAGCAGTATGGTAAAGGCTCTTCACCCAGCCCCTCACAGACCTTCCTCAGTTATCTCTCTGGGAAAATCAAGGCATTGATTTTCTATTTGAATGACAATAGGTCAAGATTCCAGAGGTGTAGTAAGTTTAGAAGATGCATGAGACACCACGTTGTTTAAAAGAAAGGCTTTCTAAGGCACAATAGAAGAAATAACATTAGAAGTCATCAACTGTTTCACCAAAGTCAGGGTTCAAAGCTATGGGCAGTTCTCTCTGAAGCTCTGCCCACAAAACCTTGTTATAGAACAAAGTACTAGACAAAGAAAATGCAATCAAACTCCGATATGGCTACTGATACAGCCTTAAAGACACAGCAAATTAAAAAAAAAAAAAAGACACAGCAAATTATGTCACCATTAAAAAAGTGAATTATTACAGAACAGTTTATTTGCAATTTGTAAAATTATTACATACCCTAAATTATAAAATTAAACACCAACACTGAATAAAAGCATAAACTTAAAATAACATTTTTTTTTCCAAAACAGCTAAACAGTTTACTGGCATTTCTAGATGCCGTGTAGACCTGACCAGTGGGCAGCTCTGGCTGCTTACTGTACAGACCTGTAGCTTTCTCGCCTGCCTTTGCTTCTCACTCCACAGAACCCCTAGGACTCTGTGTTCATCATTGTCGGCAGAGAAGCATGTTTTTTCTGTTGCTCCATCTGGCCTCTAAGGAAGATCAGTCTCCCTGGGGTTCTAAGGCCACAGCTGGCATCAAGTCATCCTCAACACATTGCTATTTCCATCCAACAGGAGGACAGTTGGCTCTTCTCAGAAGCCCCAAGCTGCTTTACTCAACTAGTTGGTACAGTTAGATGGGCCTGTGCATCTCTGAGACAACCCCTTAAAAAGTACGGACACTCCGTGCCTGTCTGTCACCATTCGTTTGGGGTATTAGACGCTTTGGAATGAACCAGTGTCCACCACAACATCTCCCAAAGACCAATCCAACTGACACCACTTGCAAACTTTTCCCTTTCCTCTTTCCACCTATATACCAGATGGCAGCTTTACAGCTCAGGTAGACTGCAGACTGGCTTCTTCTGTGCTTGTTTTATACTCTGCTCTGGACATCAAGGTGGGACCCGGCCCACTGGGCAGCCTCTGCTCCTAGCCTGTTCACCTGTGGCTGAACTCTGTATTTCATCTGCCTACCCCTGTAACTACTCCCAAATTCCAATTCCAAAAGCACTGATAGTGAGTGATTTCAAATTTAATTATATATTCACAGAATGAAAGGGAAAGTTTCACCTCATACACCTCATGCCACGTAGCTGGCCCTTCTGGATCATTCCAGCCACCTGCTGCCGCTGCCCTCTACTGGCTCTTGGCCAGACAGCTGGTTAGCATTCTACACTCCTCATTCTAAGGGACTAATTTCCTGACCAGTCCTTTGAGGCAGAAGACAGCCTCAGTAGGGAGTCTTCCTGGAGGCTGGCCTTCCTGTCAACTTTTCCCCCTATATGTGATCCATAAGGGGAGTTGCATAGGCTATTTTCTCAGTTGAAATTCAGAGCATATCAGCCTCTTTCTTGTTTCCTCTTGGCCCTCCTGTCTTAGTCCTAAGTGATAATAAATATAACAAGAATGATAATAATACTTGTCCCAACAGCCTTTACAGACTAACTACTTTAGTTCTTTATATAATCTCTTGTGTCCATCACCTTCCCCCATAGCAGAGCACAGGGGAAAGATTTGTTTTCTTAGACATTTGTACACATCTTCTCTTCCTTTAAGAGCATATGAATTCTAGGAGCATACTGAATTTCTCTGTTAACAAACTGAAACCATACCCAAGAGCATCCAAGTCCTGGTTAAAGACTCTACAAAGCTGATAGACAGATTGGAATTTCTGTCATTGCACAGAGCTGAAAGGTTACAGGTTCTGAGCCAGATTACCTTGCATTATCTTTAGTCCCCTTCCTAGCCATTCACTGCCCAACTCTGTGTCTGACCTGGCTTCCCTCCTCATGATTTAAATTAAATTCTTCTGGATGTACAAACAGACCTCTAGCTTCTGCCAACCCAATGTCATCATCTGAGATCTAAGGTAAGAATTTCCCTCACTTCGGGACAACCCACCTATTGATGGTTCTACCTATTATTAGAAAGGTACCCTGATTGAAGAGTTTTTGCCCTGTAATTTTGAAACTCCTGCCACAATGGAATATATGAAGCAAGCTAAATCCATGTTCCTTAGTCATGTTCACTCACATTTGGCTCCAGAATAAAACATTTCATGTTTCCTTAAGGTGAGAGCTTATTTTGCATCAAGATATGCAATTTCTCATTTTCTCAATTAATAGTAAGAGAAGAAAAAGGAATGATAGATGTGGTGCTGTTACTGACGAAGCGTTCGGGCTCCCTGTGTGCTTCGGCATCTTCTCTGTGAGTCTCAGCCCTTGGAGCTGGGTGTGGGGTCAGATGTGCCAAAGTGTAGCTAGTTTTAACTGATGTACAGGCCAGATGCACTTCATGTAAACCCAACCTTACATACCTGTGGGCAGCATCTCAGAGCTTTGAGGAAACAGACCTAATGTAAAATCTTAGAAAGCTTCTCTAGGTAGCTATTGATAAAACACTGCCTGCCTATCTCATGGTAAATACCACTAGAAAGATTTTTTTCCCATAGAGACTAAGATGACAAAGCCCTCTACTGCTAAAAGTTGCTGTTCACAGCTCTTTGCCTGGAAATCCAGCTTCAACTTTGAATGACAATAAAACAACAAAGATAATACATACAATCTATTGAGCACTTATTGTGCCTGTCTGTTTTAAGCATTTTGCACATATTACCTAATGAAGTTGCAGTGTTCCTAAATGTATAATATAGGTGTGTTTTTTTTTTTCTTTTTGGCATCGTAAGTAACTGAAGTGAACTTGAAGCAGATACTTGTCCACGACACTAAATAGAATGAGATGAAATCTGCCTATAGACACACTGGTCCTGCTCCTCTGCCTGCTGACCCCTTTCTCAACGCCCCTGTCACCACTGAGTTCAAGCTATGATTCTTCAGTTCTTCCCATCAAGTACATAGATGTAGCTTGCTGTCCTTTCCCTGGAGAAGCAACTAAAAAGAATCTAAACTCCCACATACAAGCCTAATGTGTGGGATTCAACTGGATCTACCTGAGCTGATGTCCATGGCTTCTGGACAGTTTTCCTCTGAAATCCACAATGAAGCTTGCACTCAGTAGCTATAACCCTGGGCCTGACATGTGCATACCATGACTAGACTCTGCTTTCTGCTTTCTGTATCACCTCAGTGATAGGCTAGTCCTTGAACTAAACAGAAAACTCCTAGAGCTGGATAATTCACTCCAGAGGATGCCAGGATTCCAAAGCCAATCTAAGAGATATAAGGAACACACATCTCTCAGTTGTCAAAGATGGTTCACCTGGTCATGGACTAAAAACTTAAACTGTAAAAGAAACTGAGGTTAAAAGGATGAGATAATGGATACAACAACAACAACAAAAAATAGTAGAATAAAATAATTGATAAAAGCATGTGTGCATTAAAAAGAAAACATACACTAAGATATCAGTGACAATTACAATTCATTTATGTAAATTTTGCAACAGACTACCTATATTTATAATACCTAGTCAATAGGAGGGATTTCAATAGTTTTCATTCTGCAGTTTTCTATGTCATTTATGTAACTCATTTTGAATGCACTGTGTAACTGAAAGAAAAGAAAAGTGCCCTGTAAAAACAAGGTATTCAATTAATTTTAACTCACTTCCTCAAATAAAACAAAACAAGCAAGCGCATTATTAGTAAGCATGATGAAATCATCAGGCAGTAAGTGCTCTGTACACACTTGGTGTTCTGTATCACCTTAGAGAGGATGGAGGAATGTTCAGAGAGGTACTTCACCTCAACCGTGAACCCTGGGTGAGTGGGAAGCAAAGAGGTTTGGATCTACTAAGAATCACAGAGATCCTGAGACTCTCACTAGGAAGCTGACAATGCTGTGGCCAAAGTTAGGAAGAAGCATAGTCCCTGGGGACGTGTGAGCTAGTCACAGGATGGAATGGAAATAACAGGAAAGAACTATACAGCCAAGGCAGATGATTGGGATTCAAGGCTGCGGTGTGAGATGAGGAAAGTACAGAGAGGACGCCAAGTGTTCAGAAGGGATATAGTTAGTTGGCAGAACTCTCATAGAACTCTCAGAGGCCTGAGTTGGGTGTGTTTGAAAAGAATTGTTTTGATTTGGAACTAAAATAATAGCTCTAGACCATATGCTTGTACCTAGAGGATTTCACCATCCTAAATTTTCAGGAAAAAAATCAGCTGCTCTTTCTTATTAGAATAACGCACCCAGAAATTGGGGAACATCTTAACAGAAAATGACCTTCCATGCATGACACATATACCTAAGAAAAGGAACCACTTTAAAGCACTACTGTGGGTTTATGGCTTGTATGTAACTTGTCTCCCTGAACAGCCCTCATACCTTAACTGTTATATATTCTTATCTGAAATATAGAACAGCAAAAAGTGATCTTGGCCCCTAAACATCATGCTTTGGTTTAATGCTACAACAGAATGTAGGGAGTTTAAGTGGTAAGAATCTGAAACAGGGAGGGCTAAGAATTCACTGAAGTTGAAGTATGATAAGCCAGCATGCAGATAAACTGACAAGCAGACAGACAGACTAGCAGACAAGCAGACAGGCAGATAGCCAAACAGACAAACAAATAGGCAGGTGAGCAAACATGCAGAAAGACAAGCAGACAGGAGAGCAGGCAGTTATTCACACAGGCATCCAGAAGGACTGATGATCAAAGGGCAGGAAGAAGCAGTGAGGTAGGAATTAAGCAGACACAAGGAAGGCAGAGGTTCACAGCTCCTGGAGAGTCAGACAAATACAGGGTCAGGAATCAAGCAGGCAGGCCAACAACAGGAAGGTGTGACTATCATAGAGCAAAGGAAAGCAGATGGCCAAAGCCCTGGACAGACAGCACGGTGGGCTAGGAGCTTTGCAAAGATGCAGAGAGAGGGCAAAGTGGACGGGAAAACAGATTGATACTCATGGAAAAAATGGATGGCATATTTGTGCCTCTTTATGCACAAAACCAGCAGAAGCTGGACATGGATTCCAAGGACTTGACATTGAATCTTGAAGTTTGTTCCTGCTGTGCTATTAAACATTCTACTAGCTGTTCTCTAAAAGTCTTGAAACATAAATTAGGAACAAAGAACTACATATAAATCATAAAAATATAGAGGGACTAATAGAGACCCACAGTCATGCTTGGTCCAATTTAGAAGGAAGTTTTTCTAAACATGACACAAAATCCATGAAAAATAACAGTGTAAGTCTAAGCTTCTACACCAAAAATAAATAAATAAATAAATAAATATATAAATAAATAGATAAATAAATAAATAAATAAATAGATAAATAAATAAATAAAAATAACCCAGCAGAAATAAAACTGAAAAGCAAACTTTCAAGAATGCAAATGAGTAGAGATGACTCCATAAGCAGACTGGCTGGTTACCAAACATAAAAAACCGATCCATGGGGCTGGAGACATGGCTGAAGAGGTTATGAGCACTGGCTGCTCTTCTAGAGGTCCTGAGCTCAATTCCCAGCAACCACATGGTGGCTCACAACCATCTGTGATGAGATCTGGTGCCCTCTTCTGGCGAGCAGGTGTATATGCAGACAAAATACTGTATAAATAATAAATAAATAAATCTTTAAAAAAAACAAGCCACATTAAACACCAATTCCAGTGCTGGGCTCTTGGGGTTAAGAAGATGCCACCTGGCTGGCCAGGTTAGCCTAACCGGTGATGCCCAGCCCCAGTGAAAAACAGTCCCAATAAAGAAGGTGGACATCTAAGGATTGACACCTGAGGTTTCTTTCATGTACACAAACACACACACACCTGCGTGTACACAAATTAAAAATGCAATGGAGACCACAAAGGAATGTACAGAAAGTCTTTATAAGTTACATAAACAAGAAAAACAGCCCACTGCAAGCACCACAATGAAGAAGCAAATGCTTGCAGAAATGCTTGAAGGAAACCTGCCACTAAGCATAAAATGGTGTTTTGTCTCACCTACAACTAGGAGGATTCAAACGAAACCATGAGGTAGATTGTTTGCTTTGTAAATTCATAATCTTGGGAAACTGAATGATAGATATGTGCTAAAAATGGGGGGGTAAAGAGTCATCAATTCTGGATTAAAGTATAAAGTAGCATAAAATTTCATACTGACCTGGCAATACAAATTACAGTTTGAAATGTGCGCATAGATCCCTTAGGTATCTTAGAGAAAACATTGACCACATTTTTAAAATTGAACATTATAGACTTGCTAGTAAAACTGAAAAAAAAATAAATTATCTACCTGTGAAAATTAGGTTATAGAAATCATACTTCTTCTGTCTAATAAAAACCTATAATCAAAAAATAGAAGGAAAGACAGTTCTTACACTTTTTATTACTTGCTTGTAGTGTTCTTAGCAATTTCAAATTGCCAAGAATAACAAGGTAAAGCATGATAGTGATGATTATGAGAGATGTGTAACAGGAGATAAACGAATGGTAGATACTCTAATTGATGTTCCTTGGTTGTATAACTTAGGGAGAAGGCCACTGAATTCATTCAACTCCCTCATCTAGTCAGCAATTGTTTTTAGTGTGCTACCTTAGAAAATCAGTTGTGTAGCTATACAACTTCCTTTCTCATTTTGTTTCCTTCCCAAGTGTGGGGAAATCTGGGACGGTGACTCTTCTGGCATTTCAGAATGAAACTATAATCCAGGACTCACCCAGAAGTAGCTGAGCAGGTCAAATGGCTGGGGAAGATCTGTAATGGAGCTGGCTAGGAACATAGTGCCCAGGTTGCCTTTGGCTGGACACAAAGGGAGTTGGAAGTGGAAAGGCCTCCATGTTTATTGATCTCGAAGGCCCATGTTCTTGGAGTAGGGATTGTACTTTAGCTGGCGAGGAGCTGGCCCAGAATGCACAAGCCCTGGGTTTGGTCCCTAGTACTACATCAACTGACATAGTGCCTCATGCGTGTAATCCCAGTTCTCAAAGGATAGGATTAGAAGTACAAAGTCATCCATAACTACAGAGTTTACAACCAGACTACACCACATGAGGCCTGTCATTTAAAATATTAGTTAAAATTTTAAAAGTCCTGATCCCCCCCCCCCTTATTCTTCAATTGCAAAGTTTAAAAGGAAAAATAAAAGACATGATGAGTTAACAATCAAGAGCAGAAAAAAAAACTGGTATGGACTGTTTTGGCTTTGGAAGGGTCAGCATGTTAAAACCAGGGTTCTCAAATTCACAAACCCTGCTCAGTGACCTGGCCGCACGGCCACCTCCATGTCCCCAGACCTTCCACACTGTAAATCCTGGAACCAAGGACTTGTCTACTGCTACTGGGGCCGCCCTTCCAAAGAGTCATAGCGGTACCTCTCCAAGCGTTCAGTATGGCCTTAAGAAACCACACGTGTTTTCCTCTCTCTTTAGGTAACTGAACAGGTGTTAATTCCGAACCTCCTCGGCAGTCCCTGAGTGGTCACGTCTTCCCCACCAGCTGCTTCGCTTTAGTACCAGCATCTCCTGGAGGCTGCAAGCCTCCATGTGCCCTGCTCCGGGGAATCTGTTTTCCACCCGTCATCTACAGCCACACACAAGACGAACTTGCCAGCTCACAGCCGTGGTCTGAGCTTTGGCTCTTCCTACATTCTCTCATAAGAGGGTAAGACTACCTCTGTCAGGAAGGAAGGACAGGCTGGCAAGTCCACACATGGAGGCTGAGGTCTGGCCTGGCCTGGCCTGGCCTGTGTTCTGACAATGAGAAAGAAAACTTAAGGTCTGGATTCTTTATCTGGTGAGTGTAACTAGGGTCTGCTTTCTTGTCACCTTACCTGAGAGTGCAGATTGTGGACTTTGTTGTCATGCCTCTACTCTTTTCAGATCTCCCTGGGGCTTGGAGTAGTTTTCCCTCTGTGTTTACTTTCTTACCTAAGATTCCCTTTGCAGCTCCATCCTCTGTCCCTTCATTAAAAATTCAGAATCCACACCGCGCTTCCATTTTGATTGACGGGTTAATTTTTTTCGCTGTTCCGTGTTTGGCAAGCATTTAATAGTAATTAAAGATTTCTCTAATATGTTCATAGGCCTCTCTGATAATCAAGAAGAAGTCATTTTGATTGATAGTCACTATCATGAAAACAGGAAGGCAGGCCCTCTTAACAAATTTCCACTGAGAGAAATTCAGTATATCAAACATATTAAATAAATGTCCAGACATACTAAACCTCAAAGCAGAGTTATTTAAAAGACCAATGTGAGGTTTTGTTGTCTGGTAACTCTATCAAAGTGAAACCAGAACAAGGATCCTGAGTCCCTGAGGCCTACAAACCCCTGAGGTTCCCTTTCTCCTACTCATTAGCTGGAACTCTTCAGTGGTTCGAGGGATCAACTAGAAATCTATAGCAATAAAGCCAGTGCCGAGACCATCCTGGCAGGTGAGAAATTAAGACAGGAAGTGAATCCTGTGGGCTTTGAAATAATGAGGAGAAATGGCAAAACCAACCACGGTGGGTAGAGGGCATGAACAGCTAAAGAGTCTCCATGGGTCGCCATTGGAAAACACATTATTTCAGTATATATTCTCTTGATTTAGTGCCTGCTGCCTGAGGTCTGTGGTACCACTAAAGCTAATAAATCATCGCTCTGGATGACAGGCTGAGCACCTGTGTTTTATCATACAGCAGGAAACCTTGTAAATTACCAGGAGAAGCAACTTGTGACCACGCAGCTGAGCTATGAGAATCAGTCAAACCCTCAGTCCATTAAGTCTATCTCGTTTTATTTGCAGGTGCATTAAAAGAAATAGGGGACACAGCAAAAGATGAGCCCAGCCTTTTGATTAGTGTTTAATGAGAATGACTCGGGGCTGGCAGAGCAGACTCTTAACAGTTTTCAGATGGAATATGTCCACAATGGGGTCCCTCTTGCTTCTGTCTGCCCATTGACTAGGCTACAGTCTATCTTTATGAAAGCGACAGGACGACTTCAAACGAGTAGGTTTGTGGCAGGCACAGAAGCTTGGCTTTGAGCTTTTGAGCAGTTGAGCATTGTGTTCATTCACTAATGCATTCTCTTGGTGTGGCATACTTTTCAAAGTGTGTGTGTGTGTGTGTGTGTGTGTGTAGATGTCAACCTCTCAAGTTATCTTTCAGGAGTTGTCCACCTTATTCCTTGGAAGTAGGATCAAACCTCATGTCCCTCCCCCAGTAACTCACTTTCTGCAGCAAAGCTCCACAAGTTTCCCAAACAGTGCCACCAACTCAGGACCAAGTGTTCAAACCCATGAGCCTGTGGGGAACACTTCACATTCAAGCCACATAAAGTAGAAACCACTTATCTGTGTGGACTACATGCAGTGCTACTCTGAGGTCACACTTCTTGACATAGGAAGATGTTGAATACGCCTGTCAGCTTCTCATATGCAAAGCCGTCAGCCCAGATTGCAGCATGCCAACCTTCGGGAGTGAGGAGAAAGAGAGGTGTGATAATGCCCGCACTTGGAACAGCCAGATGCCTACAATTCAGCAAGCAGCAGCAGCTCTCTCTTCCCTGCCATTCCTTTTGGAGACTAAGCAGGGCGGGGGGAAAGATAAGCAGAGTTTCCCCCCCTGCTGAATATGAGGAGAGCTTTTTCAAGCACCACATAAAAAGATCCCCATTTTTTTGTGCTGCTCTGTAAGTGGTGGTTCAGCCAGTTCTCAGTTACTCGTGGAGAAGGCCTGCCATACTCTGGGTAATTGTCACTCTGGGTCTCCTTCATACTCTATCATCGTCTCTTCACAAGCTGTCTGCTATTTCTGGCTGTACCATCACTGGGGTGACAGGAAGAAGTATCACCCATCAGCAGCCCCCTCCCTGTGGGCTGTGCCCATGGCAGCGCAAACAGAGTTGCCTGAGGAAGCGCTCCATCACCCTCCACCTCTCAAGGCTGTCATCCCAATCGATGGATCTACAAAGGGATTTCAGGGCTTTATAAGTAAATAATGGCACCTCCAAGGCACACATTAACTGGGCAAACAATGCACCTTAATTCGGCCTGTGCTCGTGCACACACTGAAACCTGGTGCTTGTTTGCCTAGGATAATGAAAGACACCCCCCTCTCCTATGCAGGCACCTCAGCACACAGGCAAAACAAACTGCTTCATTTAAAACTTGTAGTTTTCATTTCTGGGGTGCGGGAGAGTCATCACGTAGACTGGCTTAGCTACCGCACCGAATCTGGCAAGAGGAGGCAGGAACCCAGCATAGAAACTCTTATCTCTTTGGTTCGGTGTTGCTAACGAATTTCAGTATGTTCTACCACATTTTCTTCCACATTGAATGTGGTTAATAAAACGTGTAGAAAGATAGTCAGGCCTTGGGATATGAAAAGTTATGAAGCACAAGTCTTATAAAACTGTGAAATCTTCAAACTGGAAATCAGAGTAATCATGTCTTTCAATCCCTGA
The DNA here is from genome assembly GCF_907164565.1 of Psammomys obesus. Classification (NCBI taxonomy): domain Eukaryota; kingdom Metazoa; phylum Chordata; class Mammalia; order Rodentia; family Muridae; genus Psammomys; species Psammomys obesus. The sequence goes on along the minus strand of NW_026592026.1, from coordinate 6,509 downwards.
CTATCCACAGAACAAAGCCTCACTCATGTCACTTGAATAATGAATCCAAACAAGCAGCAGTAGAATTTACCCTTCCCGATTTTCACATTCCAAAGGACTTTTCCTTGGGTAAAATATTCCCAATGACAATTTATATGGTATATCCAAATCAGACATGTCCTTGGAGACCTTTTTAGAGGAACAGCAAGAGAACTGAGTGATCAACATTTCTTTTTCTCAGGAAATTTAAGTTAGATTCCATCTAACACCTATCAGAATGGCTAAGATCAAAAACACAAGTGACAACACATGCTGTAGAGGATGTGGATAAAGAGGAACCCTCCTCCATTGTTGGTGGGATTGCAAACTTTTACAACTCCTTTGGAAATCAATCTCGCACTTTCTCAGAAAATTGGAAATAGCACTACCTCAAGAACCAGCTGTACCACTCCTGGGCATATAACCAAAAGATGTCCCACCATTCAATAAGTACATTTGTTCAGCTATGTTCATAGCAGGTTTATTTGTAATAGTCAGAATATAGAAACAATCTAGATGTTCCTTAATGGAGGAATGGATACAGAAATTTTGGTACATCTACACAAAGGAATACTAGCCAGCTATTAAAAATAAGGAAATGCTTTGCAGACAGTCCTGAAGATATCTGATAAAACAGGGTCAGATGAATGGGGAGGAGGTCCCCCCATCAGTGGACTTGGAAAGGGGCAGGGTGGAGATGAGGGAGGGAGGGTGGGATTGGGAGGGAATGAGGGAACAGGATACCGCTGGGAAACAGAGTTAATAAAATGTAACTGATAAGAAAAAAATAAATAAATACCGAGGAAAAGAAAAAAAATAAGGAAATGATGAAATTTGCAGGCAAATGGATGGAACTAGAAGAGATCATCCTGAGTGAGGTAACCAAGAAACAGAAAGACTGGGGGCTGGAGAAATGGCTCACAGGTTAAGAGCACCCGCTGCTCTTCCAGAGGTCCTGAGTTCAATTCCCAGCACCCACATGATGGTTCCCAACTATCTATACTGAGATCTGGCGCCCTTTTCTGGCATGTAGGTGCAAATGCAGTCAGAAGACTGTATACATGATAAATAAATAAATCTTAAAAAGAAACAGGAAGACAGGCTTGGCATACACTCACTTATAAGTGGATATTAGCCATATAATATAGGATAGCCATCTACAGTCCTAAAGAAGCTAAATACTAAGAGGACTCTAGGGAGGATGCTTAAATCCCATTCAGAATGGTAAACAGGATAGACACTAGAAGCGATGGAAGAGAGGAAACAGAATGGGAGCCTATTTTAGAGGGTCCTCTGAAAGGATTCACACAACAGAGTATCTAAAGCAGATGCTGAGACTCAGGGTCAAACTTTGGGCAGAATGCAGGGGGTCTTATGGAGGAAGAGAGGGGTGGGAATAGAGCAACATGGAGGTGACAGGAGCCCCACAAGGAGACCAACAAAGCTAAAGGATCTGAGCCCAGGGGGTCCTGCAGAGACTGATGTACCAACAGAGGACCATGCATGGAGAAGACCTAGACCCCCTGCTCAGATGTGGCTGAATGGCAGCTCAGTCTCCATGTGGATCTCTGAGTGAGGGAAGTAGGGGCTGCCTCTATCATGAGCTCAGTTGACTGCTCTCTGATCACTTGCCAGGCCACTGAGGAAGAGGATCCAGGCAGTCCTGATGAGACTTAAGCTATGGGCAGATGGCAACAGTGGAGAACTCCCCCTTTCAGAGGACTGGGGGAAGGGGATGAGGGGAAGAGGGAGGGAGAGTGGGACTGGGAGAAGTTGAGGGAGGGGGACTTCAATTGGGATATACGATGAATTAATAGTGAAGAAAAAATAAAAATTTAAGAAATCAACACTTTAAAATAGTATCGAAAGTTAAGTCAGTGTAGTACTGAAATAATAATAGACAAATACACAAGTGAAACAGTATAGTATTCGGAAGTAGACCCATATGTGTCTAGTCAGTACGTTTTAAACACAGCGCAGGGGAAATCAATAAAGAAAGACTTGCCAATAAACAAGTCTGGAGTAACTTCAAACATATGAAAGAAGATTGGCTCCTCCTTTAGCCACTTCATTAACCTGCTTTGAAATGAATTACAGATGCACATGCTCACAACTGGAACTCTTAGATTTTAGAATCTTAAACTGAATGCATTCATTAGTTGAAGTAAGAAAATATTTCCTGAGAAACAAAACGGTACTAGTTACAAAACAGTAACTCCATCATTATAAAAGTTGTCAGGGGAAAAAAAAAAACATGAAAACAATTAAAAAGCAAGGCATGGGCTGAGTTTCAAGATGGACACAAATGTGTCAGGTCGCTCATAGCTCACTGTCAATGATCTTGATGACAGAAAGCCAAGTCAATTTAAAAAGCAGAGAAGAGCTTGAGTGCATATTTCACAAAGATAAAATGGTTAATGAGCAAAGCCAAGGATGGTCAACACTGCGAGTCACTGGAACCACTGAGCAAACTCAGAATGAGATACGGCCCCAAACCCCTAAGGTGAGGGTAGAAACTGCCTCTAGCTTGTTAAAATGTCAGACACTTCTAAACTCACAGATCTCTAAAGAGATGTGTATTTTACCGTGTGCCATTTTAATTCTTTCTGTCTATAACCTTCCCCTGCACAGCTCCTCTCCTACCCAGTTCTTCCTTTCCACTCTTCACCCCAATTCCCAAGCCTATCCTCAGTCTCCACACCCACAGGCAAGGCTCCTCCCCTGACCAGCCCTTCCCCCTGTCAAGTTCCTCCTCCAACTCAACTCCTTCCCATACTCACTGCTCCCTGCCTGAAATGATATTTTTAGTACCTTGGCTTTTGTTCTCCCTTTTCTCAAAATCACAGAAATCCATATCTGGAAAAAGCTCAATAATGACAATGACCATAACAGTATAACACATTTTGCTTTGATCATGGTAGTGAAACCATTTTACTTTAATTATCTTTTAACCTAGAGAGGAACCTTACACAACCAAGTACATTTTTAACATAAAACATATGAATGTTTTCTCTGTAAAATGCCAGCACATATATATAATGTGACTCTGGAGGTGGCACGGCAATTAAGGGTGTAATTGCTGTAATTACTGATGGAATTACTCATATTCCTCTATGCTACTTTTTCTAATTATCTTGGTGTAATGAAAATGTGTGCTTTTGCACAGAACAAGATGTGGCCATCATTTGGCTGCCTGCCTGGGATGATGTCCAGTGTCTGTCCCTTGGATGAACATGAAGCACAGAGGTCACCGCTTGTTTGCAGGAAGAAGAGGTTTCTGGAACATGACAAGCAGTTTAAATGCATGTCATGAACATCCTGTAGACACTCACAGATGGCTTTCATTGGAGGAACTGTAACAGTAGGGAAAGACATTATTCAAGAAGGAATCAGTGTGTGTACAATCCTCAGACCTTAATGACTATGACTTGCAGAAATAGTACAAAGGCTTCACACTGTTGGGCCATTCTTATTATAGTCTCTGACTCAAAACAAAATTTAAACAGCATTATGTTCCCTGTTTTTGTTATACATGTTTATCACAAGAATGAGGTATTTAAGAAACTGCTGTTTTAACAGTAATGAAAACTGCAGAAATCCAACTTTCCTGTTCTCTCCATCTCCTGGTTATTTCAAATAGGTTTGAAACTTAGTTGACTAGATATACTATTTACTTACTTACTTACTTACTTACTTACTTGTTTACTTGTTTATTAGCTGGCTGGACAGAAATTAAATTTATAAGCTAAACAAAGACTATAAAGTCACTTAAGCCGTGTTTCTAATATTTGCCCCGGTTTAAAAAGTACTTTGTAAAGTCAGATGCTACTAGGTGTCAGGTTTTGTATTATTAATACATACAATTATATGGGGAAAAGAGACAGGGATCAGAGAATTCTCTTGACTCAAACTAAGGGTTCCTCATATCTGCTGTCAGGGCATACAAATCCCAATACCCAGGACATTCTCACAACCACCAACAGCTACAGTTACAGGAGATCTGACATGTGATTCTGGAATCTACACACACACACACACACACACACACACACACACACACAAAGAGAAAGAGAGAGAGAAACAGGTCTATGTCTAGATCAATCTCACAGGTCAAACAATAAACTTGTTTTATTTTACGTGGTCTGTCTTAAATGCCGTAGAGATCTCATTCACAGGCTGTCCTGTTGGTGTATTCAGTGATCAGGGCGCTCGTCATGTTGGATTAACGTCCACTGTTAGCAATAAGTGTAAATTTTGTCACATGCCTGAGGTGCAAGGCATATCAAACTTTTTATTTCTATGAATTCACTCACTTGGGACACATTTATAGAGCATATGTCAGTGTGCCAGGCTCTGTGTCAAAGACAAAGGGGTGATTGAAATTTGGCAAACGAGTATGGTGGTAAACACCTATAACCCCAACCCTTGAGAGGTGGAGGCAGGAAGATCAGAAGTTTAACCCAGCTACACTGTGTGTAAAAAAAGTTAGAGGATAGGATGGGCCACATGAGACCCTACCTTAGCAACAACAAAACAAATTAACAAACTCCTTAGGAAAAGTTAGGAATTGATAAGAAATACAGATATTATAGATATAGACAATATAGATATTAGACAGTATTGTGTTTGGGGTGTGGGAGGGATGAGCTGAGGAAAGTGATATGAAGAGCTGGAGTGTAGAGTTATTAAATTTGTGAAAGGATGGTCAGGGAATCCCTTAACTGAAAGGTGAAACTGAGCTGAGAAGGAAATAGTTAATCATGCAAAAAGCTGAATGAAGAGCAGAAGAGGAAGCATGTTCCAAGGCCCTGAAGGTAGACACAAGAAAACTGATACCATGAGAGCTGAATGATAGGGTTGAAAGTGTCAGTGATAAAAACCAGAGCACTTGGATGGGAGGTTTGAGGGCCACAACTGAGACAGAGGCTTTTTCTCTTTTTGAAGTGCACTCTGAGCTAGTGTGGAGAGAGGGTCTCGGATGAACAGAGTCAGGCTGGCTGCTACCTCAGAGAGCATCACAGAAGGAAGAGGGAACTGTTCCAAAAGCTACTGCAGTAATTCAGACATGATGGCAATTTGTACCCAGCATTATCCACGGGGCACTGCGGAATGCCCAGGCTCTGAGAGGTGGAAGATTAATCTAAGTCTGAGGGCTTAACAAGTAGGAAATGCACTTGTCAGGCCTGAGGTCACGAGTCTGATTTTGGACCCGTTTAGCTCGGCATGCCTGTTATCCGGTGAGGAGATCCAGAAGACACTCAGATGTGTGCTTGGCAGAGTCAGCGGCAGGCTCCCACCTGCCTGGCTGGCAGAGAATCCAGCTCAATCACCATCACGGTGGCTTTCCTTTTCCGTGGGCACCGGAATCATAGGCTCATATTTATTCCAGAAAGGTAGGAATGGACCAGGCCCTCAGACCATACTGGCTCCAAACATTGCAATTGCTGCTTCTCCTTTCTGCTGCAATCAAGAACTGGACTTCCAGCCCTGAAAGCCCTGAACTGTCCACAGAGAGACACCGGAGGCCTTCAGACCACAATTCAGGTTTCCGGTCATTTGTGGAACAGGCTCTGACCACCACATTCAAGTTCACTTACTTTTTGACTTGTCTAAATTATTTAACTTATTTGTGCCTCACTTATATATGGAAAATGTGGTACAAACACCAGAATCTTCCACAAAGGAATGTTGTTGAATATTAAATATGTAAGCATTCGGAAAGAACCCAAAAGAATGCATGGCGCTTGGCAACTTTATGGTGAAACATAGCTATCATTCCCAACATCACTATGGTAAGAGCCTGCAGCAGCTCCCATCCAAGAGGTGCTAAAGGGGGACACAGACTTCCAAAGGGCTCCTAATCTCGAGCACTTTCAATATTTCCTTGCCTGTCACCTCCAGACTTGGCCATTTTACCTCTTCATTTCAAAACTCCCTTACCTACACACCTCGCCATGGCACTGAAGCAAACAACCTTCAAGTGTGGATGGGATTCAGCCCTCGCACAAAACATTTCCATGGGGTAAAGACAGCGAAAACAAAGACAAATGTGGATTTTTTCAATAGTACAACCTTTAAACTTTGTGTCCATGCTTAAGCATATCTTTCTACTTTACCATTCTGTTTGGGCTCAGTAGATCACAATATATGGAATTACAACCTACCTTAAAAATGTTTCCCTGGCAGTCACAAAAGCCCTCACACAGCTGCAAAGTATCTTGGGGGTTAAATAATTCCATTTTTTTTTAATCTAAATTTTGAAGATGAGTGGAAGCCTTTCTCCCAAAACTTCTTTCCCTTAGCTCAAGTTGTCTCCCACAGGTGAACAGACAGAAATGACCAGTGTTTAACTCCACAATAGTGAGAATGCAAATCAACAGTTCAGAATTTCCATGTTGTACAAATACACAATAATGCTCCTAGAATATTTGCAGGAAAGAAAGAAAGAAAGAAAGAAAGAAAGAAAGAAAGAAAGAAAGAAAGAAAGAAAG
>NW_026592025.1:0-24846 GCF_907164565.1 Psammomys obesus | reverse complement strand
AAGAAAGAAAGAAAGAAAGAAAGAAAGAAAGAAAGAAAGAAAGAAAGGAAGGAAGGAAGGAAGGAAGGAAGGAAGGAAGGAAGGAAGGAAGGAAGGAAGGAAGGAAGGAAGGAAGGAAGGACAACCAAGCTCTTATTTGTCACAAAATGCATTATTCTAACTGGACAATCTAACAAAACTAATGATTTGGGTTCATTTTGTTTATCTCCTGTCTGACAATGTGAGGTAAGTATCTTTAGCTTTAGGCTGGGGCTCTTTCTTCTCATCATAAGAGTAAATTTTACTTCAAAACTATTCTCATGAAGCTGCATGTCTGTAATCTCAAGATTGGGGAGTCAGAGGCAGGCAGATCTCTGTGCGCTCAAGGCCAGCCTGGTCCACAAAGTAAGTCCAGGACAGTCAGGGCTATACAGAGAAACCCTGTCTCAAAAATGAAAACAACAAAAAAAATACTCTCAATAGACAATCATATATTTTACCTTTAAAAATAACAGTGTATCTTTAAAAAAAAAAAAACAAACAAACAACAACAACAAAAAACTTTAAAATGCCTTTCATTTAGCTTCCTCCAAAGCAGAATTTTTTTTTAGCCTCCAACCTACTAGTGACATATTTTGGTCTTATATGAGCTTTCACTGATCCCAGGCAACACAGCACTTGACAAACAAGTTTAGCATTGAAACCAGCAGTTGCAATTCAGTACAATGAAGTTCTCCCTTTTTTCATTTTAATAACATTTCTACACGAATTCTGAAGCAATGGGGTCCCTGTTATTCTGGGAACAATGTTCATTACTCATGTCTGCTGGGGCATTATTGGATGTATACTTTGGAATAAAGAGGGCTTTTACAATGTCTAATATAATGTCCTCTGCAATCTGTTATTAGGCTGTGCATCGCCTTGCCAGTTAATCATCCCATTATAGATTCGAAAAATCTGACAACCCAGAGGGATTGAAATGCACTGGGCTACAAGATTAGAAATAGCTATATGAAAATGAAGGAAGGATAACGCATGCTGTAGATGGACCCATGAAATAAAGGCTTCACAAGATTGTTGTTTTGAAGATCTCTTTTAATTCTTCCCCGAGAAAAGAAATCAGAGCAGCACACAAACAAGGAGACCTAAGAGGCTCAGACCTGACCACAGGTGGAGAACAAGAACTGCAGTATAAACCGGACTTTTTGGAAGCTACCCAATGCAATTAAAAATCAAATTAATACACACATCAGCTCTCTGTTTACCTGCCCTGTCATTTGGGAGCAGATGAGGCTGATGCATTTTGTCAGAGCCATCCCCAGAACTGCACAGCACCATTAATCTCCCCACTTGTTTATGCGATAAGGCTGGTACCCTGGCTTCTGCGTACTCTGCTGCCATCTCCAGGAAAGTCTGATGACAGGAGCCGCCCAACCTGCAGGCTTTTCACTATCTCAGAAGATGCCTTGGGGTTTTTCAGTGGTGATGGTAATAGAAAATCCAGCTTTGGGAGGGGGAAATATTTTAGAAACTTGAACTATTTACAGCTACTTATTATTGATTTGAAAATAAGTGATGCTCAAATAAAAGCTTCATTAGCAAAATGCCAAAATCAGAAAAAAAAAACATGAAAATAAGCCTTCTAATTTCCACACAGTTAAACATAATTGAAAAATAGTTTGTCATAAATGTCTGATATCTGCAATAGTCCAAAGCATTCATGGTGAATTGATCATCACTGGCAAGCTTGGATAACTATAAATTCAAATCATTTTTATGAACAAGTCCTCCATAGGGAAGTGGTATGCACTGAGATTCCATTTGCTAGTGACTGTAAGTTGGTAGAATAAAAAAAAAGCCAAAAACGGGCAGAAAAGTGTATTTTATGTAGAAAACATCTTAAATATAGAGGAGTTCTGAGACATTTAAATCTTCTAAGCTTCTTTCTATAGGGTGGTTACTCCTGAAATGGGCCCTCTGGATCTCACATTTAGAAGGGAAAATGTTCGTACAGCCTTCGGGGGGAGCTCAGGGTAGCATGAGCATGCAGCAAGTGACTGGAAGCTCAGTAGCACGCATAATAAGGCACACGATGTTGTGAGCAGTTTCAAAAGGCAGGGAAAACTACGGACGTGGGAAAGGAAGAATGTCAGCTTTGGTTTCGATTAGATATGTTTGATTTTAAAAATACACATTCTGATGCCTGCACAACTCCTTATTGTGTGGATAATGTTTGTATATGAATATTATATGCCTACCTTCGAGATAAACTTACAGTGACAGCTACTCAGGAAGAAGTGCATTCTCAATATACAATACAAAAGAAACCCTCCCCCAGCCCCCAATTTCACCATAGCTAGTTTTAAATGCCAACGTGATACAATACCTAAGACCAGGCCTCCGTTGGTGGGTTGCTTAGATCATGTTGGCCTGTGCCATGACTATGGAGGATTGCCTTGCCATTGTGCATGGCACCATTGCTTGGACTTGGGGTTCTGAATTGTATAGAACAAGAGAAAGCTAGGTGGGAGTAGGGCAAGCGTTATCTATGCATTCATTTGTCCCTGCTTTTGACTATGAAGAGCCCATGCTTAAGTTCCTGTTTTGACCACCCCTCCCCCGCAAATGATAGGCTGGAATCTAAAACCATAAGCCAAATAAACCCTCCACGTTGTTTTGTCAGGATATCTTATCATAAAAACAGAAATGAAACTAGAACGGATATTTTGAAGGGATTCTTAACACATAAAGTTTACAAAGCCTATGCTCGAAATCTAAATATATATCAACCTTTCCAGTGGAACATATTGGATTTACACCAGAACGATGTCTAGGCTCTAAGACTACAGCTGTAGTCACTGAGCCCTCAAGTAAGAGTGGTATAAATTGATGATCATAACTTTTCTAATCTTGCCATTATAAAATTAGTTTGCTATACAGCTTGGTCTGCCATAGAGCGTGCAGTCAAATTTACTCCATACCGTGCTCCACTCCATCCAGTAGGAAAATGACCCATTCTTAAAATTCACACTACTTTTCTTTCCATTTTCTTAACAGCAGGCCAAGTGCATAAATAAGCCAGTTCTCACTGCCGAATGGCCAAAAGCACGAGACTTGTAGCTGTCATTCAGAAAATGTCAGTCCTTCCCAAACTCTGCCAGCAGCACAGACTCCCAAAATGGAACCATACTGAAGGAGTGAGGGAAAGGTTCACTCCTTGCCTTACCCAGATAACAGAGACTACATCCTCTAACGCACATGGCATAAAAAAGGGCAGAGCCTCGAGATATATTCCACTAGTTACGGGAAGAACATTAATATCTCAATGCCAGGACCTAAGAAAAGCATGTGTCAGCTGCAGAGCCCATGCCCTAGCAAACACGCACAGCTAGGCTGAGAAATGTGTTTCTCTGAAGCATTCACTGATGAGCCCCAATGTTATCAACAAAGAAAAAAGTGAAAATTTCTAAGATTCAAAACATAAATACTTCTAGAATCTTCCAATATTTTCCTTTATGTAGCCTATAACTTCCACAAAAGTTGTTTATACGTATGTGAGATACAACCTGAAAAACAGTTTTCATTAATTAAACATTTTTCTGCTCATTCCTTCCTTTGTGTGAGTTTATTTTATGGCAACAATTTTATATACCCATTGAGCAGTAAATAAAGTTCTCAAAGTACTTACAATGGTGCTATATCATTTTTTGCCAGGTTGAATATGATCTTTCCCCAAACTTCTCAGACTGTCTAGGTCACCATATGCATGATCATCTACTAAACACAACACATAGACATATTTAGACCATAGTGCTATAGATATCTAAAAGTACATCAGAAGAAGAAAACAGGAAACAAGTTAGGAACCTGCCACAGAGGGCCTCTGAAAGTCTCTGCCCTCCAGACTATCAAAGCAGATGCTGAGACTTATGGCCAACTGTTGGGCAGAGTGCATGGAATCTTATGAAAGAAGTGGGAAATAGTAAGATCTGGAGAGGAAAAAAACTCCACAAGGAGAGCAACAGAACCAGAAAATTTGAACACAGGAGTCTTTCCAGAGACTCATACTCCAACCAAATACCATGCATGAAGATAACCTAAAACCCCTGCACAGATGTAGCCCATGGCAGTTCAGTGTCCAAGTGGGTTCCATAGTAATGAGAAGAGGGACTTCCTCTGACATAAATTGATTGGCCTGCTCTTTGATCACCTCCTCCTGAGGGGGGAGCAGCCTTACCAGGCCACGGAAGATGACAATTCAGCCACTCCTGATGAGATCTGATAGACTAAGATCAGAAGGAAAGAGAGGGGGACCTCCCCTATCAGTGGACTTGGGGAGGGGCATGCATGAAGAAGGGGGACGGAAGGTAGAATTAGGAGGAGAGGAGGGAAGGGTTTATGGGGGGGGATATAAAGTGTAACTAATAAAAGTTAAGAAAAAAAAAAAACAAAAAAAGGAAGTCTCATTTTAAGTAGACTAGCTGCAGCCATAGAAACGTGGCCTTGATCCATGTTTCTGTAAGACTTATGGAAGATACATGCACATTTGTACATATGTATGACAGCTATATGAGTTCATGGCTATATTAGTTTGATTTTGACAATTATTTCACAGTATACCTATATATCAAAATTGTGAATTTTGTGACAGTGTGGGAACTACTGGCTTCAAGAGAACCTCCCATTACACTCCTGGTTAGCTAGAATGGCAGGCATGTACCCTCATGCCTGAAAGAACAAACTTTTATCTTAGACCATTTTCTATGCAGTATTTGGCCTTTCTTAGCTTTCTAAGGAATAGTTTTGATTTTATATTTGTTTGGCTTGTGTACTTTAAAACAGCTTCACCCACTCAAGGCTTGTGCTATGTACTGGTTAATTTTTGTGTGTGTGTCAGTTTGACTCAAAATAAGGTCATTTTCGGGAAAACCTCAGTTGACAAAATGCCTCCATCAGATTAGCTGTAGGCAAGACTGTAGGGTATTCTTTTGATTGATGAGTCATGTAGGTGTGAGAGGGCCCAGTCTTCTGTCAAGATTGCCATCCCTGGGCAGATAGTCATGGGCTGTATAAAGAATCTGGCTGAACCAAGGAAAAGAAGCCAGTAAGCTGTGTTCCTCCATGGTTTTTGCTTCACCTTCTATGTTCACATTCCTCCTTTGAGTTCCTACCCTGACTTCCTTCATGATGAAATGTGATTTATGATAGGAATGTGTAAGCCAAATAAACCCTTTCCTCCTCGAGTTGCAATGTTTTTAAAAGACTTACTTCAGTGTCATCTGGGAGGCTCCACCCAAGAATAGAGCAGACAGATGCTGAGAATTGCAGCCAAGCATGGGGCAGAGCTCTGGAGGTCCTGTTGAAGCGTTGGTGGAAAGATAGAAGGATCTGGAGAGGATAGGAATCTCACAAGAAGACCAACAGAGGCAACTGACCCAGATGCATGGGGGTTTACAGAGACTGAGACATCAACTAAGGAAGATGCATGATCTGGACATAGGCCCCCTGCACATAATGTGTCCCATGGATGGCTTGGTTTTCACATGAGGTGCCTGGCAAGTGGAGAAGGGGGTTTATTTCTAACATGGAGTCTATTGTCTGCTTTTGGATCACTTCTGCCTGGCAGCACTGCTTTGCTTGGCCTCAGGGGATGAGGAGATGCTCATTCCTGATATGATTTGATGTGCTGGGGAGGGTTGATATGGGGAGAAGGGGCTCCCCTTTTCTGGGGGAAAGGAGAGGGGGAGAGATGAAAGGGGAAGAAGGATGGGAAGAAAGGAGGGAGGTGGCACCCTTGGGATGTAAAGTAAATAAACTGAATTTTTTAAAAAGAAGAGTTATGTTGGAGTACAGGAGCCAGGAGGCATGGACAAGTGGGTAAGCAAGATGTGTACTAGGCAAGATGGGTGCACTAAGTTGTTTGGAAACAACGGGCTCCAATAGTGAATGAATAGTGTCCCTAACCAGATCAGCAGTAAGGATAAGGCACAACTGATACCACTTTCTCACCTCTCTCTTCCACAGTCACTGCACCGAGTCGTGTGTTTTATGCTAAGTAGCTAGAAAGCACTGGCTACGATTTACTAAGAGAAATCTGAAGAAAAAGAGATAGGAGTGAACAATCCCCATTAAGTAATCTTTGAAAGTCTCACTAATAGCCTCAAGTGCTCTAGAATATATTTTGTTTTTAAACTGTTCAAGAGTCTATTTCCCTACTCTTCCATTGACTTATTTGAACCTCAGGCATCTCTGATCACAGCCTTTAGTCTCTGTCTTGATTTGAAAAGTAATTGAGTGACCTTTTTATATGCCGATGGCACTTCATGCTTATTTTCCAGTGATTGTTATCATGTTTGAATTATGGTTTTCTCTGAAATCTTTTATCGTTAGCTTTTTGAAAAGAAGACCTTTCTATATATTTTATTCTTACCTACAACCAGAAACCTGCCTACCTGAATCTCATCTTTGAAGCCAAGTACAATCACAATGAAAGGTTAGAGGTTAGGTCAGTGGGCAAGGACTTTCCTGGCATGGAAAAGGCCTTGAGTTTAATCATCAACACTGCAAAAAAAATACAGTGGTAGGAGAGAGAGGGGGAAGAGACAGATGGAGAGAGGAAGGAAAGAAGGAGGGAAGGTGGCAGGCAGGCAGGCAAAAAAAAAAAAATGAACATTTAATTTGACCCTTATAACCTAGCAAATGTACTCAGACTGATGAAGTGGGTACTCATATTGGGTTACTCAAATCTTGAATTGTTTTTATGCCAAAATATTTGAAGAAAAATTTGGTCATCTAACATACCAAACAGAATGCAGATTCAGTTGTGAGTATGCTCTAAATCAAACCGACTGTGTAAAATAAATCGGCCTTTTTAAAAGATGGGCTGTGCTAGACCTTAATGGAAGTTTTAGGGATAGCTTGTGGACTCCAGAGTAAATTGTACATGGAAACATTGTCTATAGAATGGTAGGTATAGTTGGAACTGTGAAAAAAATATTCTGTCAATTTTCCAGAAATAAATTCATTTACCTTGTTTTCATGATAACTAGATTTATAATGTTGGTGAACATGCAAGGCCAAGCTACAGTATAGAAGCATTGTTCTCCTGCTGATCAGGGAGATGAAGCAAATGTAACAAAAGATTACAGAGGTCTGTGATGCTCTTTGACAGTCTATTTAAGGACAAAATGGTGCCTCCATGCATTGTTTCCCCTGACCACCTATTGCACCCGAACGTGAATCTCTTTGAAATGATTCAGGTTCTTGAACTCTGACCTCAATAGCATTCAAGTGTCTCAAGATGAGCACTACTGTGCTGCTACCTTCACAGTGAACCAATTGCCCTATAATCTTTCAATCTGATCTTGTGTTCTCAATTTAATAGTTTTCCAGCTGTGGCGATAATGTGTATTTTCTCCATTGTTTCACTCCTTGTCTTCATTGATGGTTTCTGTTTAACATACCATTTCAGCTATATAAAAATCAGCATATGACAACACACTAGTCAGAAGAATAGGTGCAGACCATTTCATTCAGGCCATACCAGTCTGAAGAAATGGTACAGGCCATGGCAGCCAGGAAAACAGATTGGTAAACTCAGTCGGGTCACTTCTGCACTCAACTCTGGCAGAGATTCCCTTGCTGGACCAGAGACCACACCACCACCATAACCCAAGATAGGAGACCCACTTCTGGACCTCCTCCACTCTCTAAGTACCTGTCAAACAATATCAAATCTCCACATTCCTCATTATCACCATGCCCCACCCTCCAATTCAGGCAGAGACTCCCTGCTGGACCAAAGTCCAACACCAGAAGTGCAAATTTGGAGGAATATTCCCTACTGGACCAGAGTTATACCAGCCACCAGAAATCCAAGCCACAAAGACCAGAAGACCAAAGAGAAAACAAAAATTAGTGAAAATGAAGGAAAAACATACTCAAACTTGTGGGACACAATGAAAGCTGTGCTAAGAGGAAAGTTCATAGCAAAAGTGACTCATAAGGAAACTGCAGAATTCTGATACTAGCAATTTAAAAGCACACCTGAAAGCTCTAAAGCAAAAGGGAGCAACCAACTAAGAGAAGTAGACTATAGGGAATAATCAAACTCAGGGCTGAAATCAACAAAGTAGAAACAAAGAATACAAGTCAACTAATCAACAAAACCAAGAGCTGATTCTTTGAGAAAATCAACAAGATAGACAAACCCTTAGCCAATTTAACTAAAAGACACAGAGAGAGGATATCTGAATTAATAATATCAGTAGTTTAAAGGAGGACATAAATACAGACACCAGGAAATCCAAAGAATCATTAGATAATACTCCAAAAATCTATACACCACAAAATTGAAAAATCTAAATGGAATGGTTGATTTTCTTGATAGATATTACTTACCAAAGTTAAATCAAGATCAGGTAAACAATTTAAATAGACCTATATATAACATAAAAAGAAACAGAAGTAGTCATTAAAAGTCTTCCAACCAACATAATCTCAGGACCAGATAGTTTTAGTGCAGAATTCTACAGACTTTCATAGAAGAGCTAATATCAATATTCCTGAAACTATTCTACAAAATAGAAACACAAAGAACATTGCCAATCTCATTCTATGAGACTACAGTCATCCTGATACCTAAAACACACAAAGACCCAACAAAGAAAGAGAACTACAGACCAATCTCCCTTATGAACGTTGATGCAAACATACTTATTAAAATATTCACAAACTGAATGCAGGAACTCATCAAAAATATCACCCACCATGATCAAGCAGGATTCATCTCAGGGATGCAGGCATGGCTCAACATACAAAAATCTATCAAAGCAACTCACCATATAAGCAAACTGAAAGAGGAAAACACATGATAATCTCCCTAGATGCTGAAAAAGCCTTTGACAAAATCCAACACCCCTTCATGTTTAAAGTCTTGGAGATATCATGGATACAAGATGCATACCTAAATACAATTAAGGCCATATACAGCAAGCCAACAGCCAATATCAAGTTAAATGGAGAGAAACATAAAGCAATCCCACTAAAATCAGGAACAAGACAAGGCTGTCTACATTCTCAATATCTATTCAATACAGTACTTGAAGTTCTAGTTAGAATGATAATAAGACAACTAAAGATCGAACAGATACAAATTGGAAAGGAAGAAGTCAAAGTATCCCTATTCAAAGATGATATGATAGTATACATAAGTGACCCCAAATTTTTTACCAGAGAGCTCCTGCAGCTTATAAACACCTTTAACAAAGTGTCTGGATACAAAATTAATTCAAAAAAATCAGTAGCCCTCTTGTATACAAATAATAAACGGGCTGAAGAATAACTTAGGGAAACAACACCCTTCATAATAGCCACAAATAATATTAAAAAATATCTTGAAATAACTCGAACCAAGCAAGTGAAAGACCTATATTACAAGAACCTCATGTATTGGAAGAAAGAAAGATTTTAAAATATGGAAAGATCTTCCATGTTCATGGATCAGTAGAGATTAACATAGTAAAAATGGTCATTTTACCAAAATCCATTCCCATCAAAATTTTAACACAATTCTCTACAAACCTTCATATGGAAAATAAAAGACCCAGGATAAAACAATTCTGTAATGGAAGTTTTGATTTCTTTAAAAACTCAGTTACATTGTGTAAATATATTTAATCCCAAGTGCGGGATTTTAGTTTGGGCTTTAGTTTGTCCACAGCTGATAATTCTCTCTTATAGGGTACAGTCATTACCAGCTGGTAACAGCCTACATCTTGCAGCATGAAGAGGGGTGTGGTCAAGAGCTCTGGGGATATAAATATGAGATCCCAGAGAGAGAGAGAGGTACGTGTTGGTAACATGTGGTGAGTGGCAGTTTAGAGAGACCAAAGACAGAAGGTGTGCCAGTTTGGAGCAGACTGAGATAAATGCTTCAGTGTGCAATGGCTTAGAGGAGACTGCTGACTGTGTTCGCTGTTTACGGAAATTGGGATAGCCCTAAAAAACACCCATTGACCCTAAAAAGCCAAGGAGAATTAAAGAGGTCTGCACTCCCTCTCCCAACTAACCTTCTCTCTCCTACCTCAGGGTGGGAGGTTGGATGGAAGAGGCTCTAAAGAACCCCAAATAAAAAAGAGTTCAAATATGAACACCACAAAATTCTGAACAATATAAGAACTTCTGGAAGTATCTCCACCCCTGATTTTAAGCTGTACTACAGACCAATAGTAATATAATCTGCATGGTATTGGCATAGAAACAAAAGGGTGATCAATGGAATAAAATTGTAGACCCAGAAATAAACCCACACATTTATGGACACTTGATCTTTTTAATATTTCTTTTTTATTTAATTATTTCTATTTTTATTAATTACAGTTTATTCACTTTGTATCCCCCTTGTGCCTGCCTCCCTCCTCCCCTCCCAAACCCACTCTCCCTCTTTCCCATCCATGTCCCTCTCCCAGTCCACTGATAAGGGAGGTCCTCCTCCCCTTTCCTCTGACCCTAGTCTATCAGGTCTCATCAGGAGTGGCTGCATTGTCTTCTTCTGTGGCCTGGAAAGGCTGCTCCTTCCTCAGGGGGAGGTGATCAAAGAGCAGGCCAATCAGTTCATGTCAGAGACAATCCCTGTCCCCATTACTATGGAACTTAACTTGGATACTTAACTGCCATAGGCTACCTCTGTGCAGGGGTTCCAGGCCATCTTTATGAGTGTTCCTTGGCTGGAGTATCAGTCTCAGAAAAGACCCCTGTGCCCAGACTTTTTGGATCTGTTGCTGTCCTTGTGGAGATCCTGTCCTCTCCAGGTCTTATTATCCCCCACTTCTTTCATAAGATTCCCTGCACTCTGCCCAAAGTTTGGCTATGAATCTCAGCATCTGTCTCTATACCCTGAAGGGTAGAGCCTTTCAGAGGTCCTCTGTGGTAGGCTCCTGTCCTGTTCCCTGTTTTCTCCCTCCTCTGATGTCCATCCTCTTTGCCTTTCTGAACAGGGATTGAGCATCTTAGCCAGAGTTCTCCTTCCTGATTAGCTTCCTTAGGTGTACAGATTTTAGTATGTTTATCCTATATTATATGTGATTTTTGACAAAGAAGGCAAAACCATACAATGGAAAATAGAAACCATCTTCAACAAATGGATATATACATGTAGAAAAAATGTAAGTAGATCTATATTTATCACCCAGCACCAAACTCAAGTCCAAGTGGATAAAAGACCTCAACATAAAACCAGATACACTAAATCTATTAGAAGAAAAGTGGGGAAAATCTTGGATCTCATTGGCACAGAAGATCCAACTTTCTGAACAGAGAACATCAATAGTTTAGACTCTAAGATCAACAATCAATAAATGGGATCTCAAGGAACCAAAAAGCTTCTGTAAAGCAAAGGACACATTAATAGAACAAAACTGCAGCCTACAGATTGGGAAGAGATCCTCACCAACCCTACATCAAACAGCAAATATCCACACTATATAAAGTACTTAGGAAATTAAATACTAAAAAACCAAATAATCCAATTTAAAAATGGGGTACAAAACTAAACTAAGAATTCCCAACAGAAAAATCTCTAACGGCCAAGAAGTATTTAAAGTAATGTTCAATGTCCTTAGTCAGAGAAATCAAATCAAAACAACTCTAGAGTCAACCATACACATCTCAGAATGACTAAGATAAAAAACTCGAGTGACATCACATGTTGGCAAGGATGTGAAGAAAGGAGCAACACTTCTCCTTTGCTGGTGAATGCAAATTTGTACAACCACTTTAGAAATTGATCTAGAGGTTTCTAGAAAATCGAGGATAGTTCTACCTCAAGACCTAGCTATACCCCTCCTGGGCATATACCCAAAAGATGATCCACCATACAACAAGGACATTTGCTCAACTATGTACACAGCAGCTTTGTGGAAACAACCGAGAAGTCCTGCAACTGAAAAATGGATAAAGAAAATGTGGTATATTTATACAATAGAATACTAGTCATCTACAAAAAATAAGGAAATCATGTAATTTGCAGGCAAATGGACGGAACTAGAAAAGATCATCCTGAGTAAGGTAACCCAGACCCAGAAAGAAATATATGGTATGTACTCAGTTATAGTGAATACTAGCCATATAGTACAGGATAACCCACACACACACACACACACACACACACACACAGGCACTTCCACAAGGCTTCCCAAACTCCACTTTGTGTTTAGCTGTAAGTCTCTTTTGGTGGGGAGGTTGCAAGTATGGAGGGTACATATGAAGAAATAAGGAGATAAATGTGATTATGTGCATAATGTGAAATTCACAAAGAACCAATACAACGTTTTAAAAAAGTCATCCACCATGATCAAATAGGCTTCATTCCAGAGTCCAAGGGATGGCTCAACATATGAAAATCTGTCGACGTAATACAATGTGTAAACAAACTGAAAGAATGAAACCACATGACCATTTTACTAGATGCTTAAAAAGCCTTTGATAAAAATGCAACACCCCTTCCTGGAGAAATCAGGGATACAAGGTGCATACCTATATACAATAAAGGCAATATAGCAAGCCTATAGCCAACATCAAATTAAATGGAGAGAAACTTAAAGCGATTTCAGTAAATCAATGACAAGATAAGGCTGCCCACTCTCACCATATGACTTCAATATAGTACTTTAAGTTCTAGCTAGAGCAATAAGACAACTAAGAGAAATCAAGGAAATACAACTTGGAAAGGAAGAAGCTAAAGTATTCCTATTTGCAGATAATATGACAGTATCATAAGCAACCCCAAAAGTTTTACCAGAAAACCCCTACAGCTGATAATCAGCTTAAGCAATGTAATTAGATCCAAGATTAACTCCTATATACAAATGACAAATGGGCAAAGAAAGAAATCAGGGAAGCAACATCCTTCACAATAGCCACAAATAATATAAAATATCTTGGGTAACTCTAGCCCAAAAAGTAACGAATTGTATGACAATCACTTTAAGTCATTTAAGAAAGAAATTGAAGAAGATATCAAATTATGTAAAGATCTCCCTTGCTCATGGATAGGTAGGATTAACATAGTAAAAATGGACATCTTACCAAAAGCAATCTAAAGATTCAACCCAATCCCTATCAAAATTCCCACACAATTATTTTCAGATCTTGAAATAACAAGGCTCAACTTTATATGGAAAAACAAAAAACCGAGAACAGCGAAAACTACCATGTGCAATAAAAGAACTTCCATTCCTGATTCCAAGCTGCACTACAGAGCTATAATAATAAAAACCGCATGGCATAAAAACAGACAAGTTGATCAATGGCATCAAACCAAAGATCCATATTTAAATCCACAAACTGTGGACAACTTATTTTTACATATTAAAAAAGCCAGAAATGTACAGTGGGGGAAAAGCATTTTCAACAATGGTGCTGGTCTATCCAGATATCTGCATGTAGGAGAATGCACATAGATCCATATTTATCACCTGCACAAAGCTCAAGTCCAGGTGGATCAAAGACGCCAACATAAAGTCAGATATGTGGAACCTGATAGAAGAAAAGTGGGGACTAGCCTTCAGTATCATTCAAGCATTTGTTGCAAGAGACAACTTCCTGAACAGAACACTATTAGTGTAGGCACTAAAATCAAAAATTAATAAATGGGACCTATGCAACTGAAAAGCTTTTATAAGGCAAAGAACACCATTAATCAAAGTAGCAGCCTACATAATGGGAGACACTATTTATCAACTTCACAACCGATAGAGTACTAATATCCAAAAGACATAAAGAACTCAAGAAACCAGACATCAACAAACAAAATAACCCAATTAAAAATGAGATTCTGCTCAAAACAGAGAATTCTCAAAAGAGGAATCTCAAATAGGTGAAAAATCTTGAAGAAATATTCAACATTCTAAGCCATTAGGGAAATGTAAATCAAAACAGCTTTGAGGTTCCAACTTGCACCTGTCAGAATGGATAAAATAAAAAACACAAGTGACAGCACATGCTGGAAAGGATGTGGGACAAGGGGAACACTCCCCCACTGATGGGAAGAGTGCAAATTTATATAGTCCCTTGGAAATTCATTTGGTGGTTTCTCAGAAAATTGGGAATCAATCCACCTCAAGACTCAGATACACCATTTTGGGGTATATACATAAAGGATGCTCTATTCTACCACAAGAAGACTTACTCAATTATTTTCAACGCAGCTTTATTTATAATAGAATGAAACTGGAAGCAGCCTAGATCCCTCCACTGAAGAATAGATAAAGAAACTGGTACATTTACACAATGGAATATTACTCAGCCATTAAAAACAATGAAATCAGGCAAAAGGATGGAATTAGTAAATATCATCCTAAGTGAGGTAACTCAGATCCAGAAAGACAAACATGGTATGTAGTCACTTACAAGTGGACATTAGCTATAAACTAAAGGATAACAATGCTAAAATCCAAAGACCTAGACAGGCTTAGTAAAAACGAGGGCTCAAGAAGGGACACATGAATCTCTCTGGGAAGGGGTAATAGAATAGATTTTGTGGTTGGACTGGGGACAGGTGGATATGGAAACAGGAGAGATCAGCTGGAGAGAGAGAGTACATGGAGAGATGATTGGAATGGGGAGGGCATTTCAGGGGCAAGGAAGAAACCTAGTTGAATAGAAACTCCATGGAATCTCCTAGTAATGGGGGATTCCACACTTGAATGGTCCATCTAACCAGGCAAAGCTTTCTGGTTTGTCCTGCCAGCAAGGTTTGCCAGGCTAAAGGGGTGAAGAACATGTGAGAGTGGCCAGCCAATCACCAGTCCAACTTGAGATCCACACAAGAGGAAACCCATGCCTGGCACTACCTGGAGGGACAAGAGCCAGAGGCTGGATACCCCAAAGACCTCATTTAGAACCAAACAGTACTGGGAAAAATGTCAATGATTCCTAATGATATTCTGCTACACTCGTAAACGAGTACCTAGCATAAAATCATCATCAGAGAGGCCTCATCCAGCAACTGATTGATAGGAACAGAGGCAGAGACCCACAGCCAAATGCTAGGTGGAGCTTGGGGAATCCTTTCCAAGAGATGGAGGAGGGATTGTAGGAGCTAGAGTTAAGGACTCCAGGAGAACACAGCCCACACAGTCAACCAACCAAAGCTCATAAGAGCTCACAGAAACCGAACCAACAATCACAACCCCTGTCTGGGTCTGGCCTACGTTCTCTGCATATATATTATGGTTATGTAGTTTGGTGTTCTTGTGGAACTCTTAACAGAGAGTCATGGGTGGCAAGTATCTGAGTCATTTGTCTACTTTTGGAACCCTTTTCCTCCTACAGGCTTGTCTCATCCAACTTTGATGAGGTATATGCCTTATTTTATTGTAATTTATTATACCATGTTTGGTTGATAATCCCGGGAGGCCTCCTCTTTTCTCTAAGGAAAAGGAGGAGGAGTGGATCTGGGCGAGAGCGGAGGTCATGAGGAGGGACTGGGAGGAGAGGAGAGTGAGGAAACTGTGTTCAGGATATAATATATGAAAGAATAACTTTGGGAGGGTGCAATTGGGAGGAGATGAGGGAGGGGGCTACAGCTGGGATACAAAGTAAATAAACTGGACTTAATGAAAAAATTAATAAATTTTAAAAAATCATACTTTGTCAGTTTAATCTTGAAGCACTAAGAACTCGGTGGATTTTACATTTCAGATTACATTTTAGAAAACCTCTCACCCCTTAAAAAAATTTTAGAACAAAATCTACACTAAATGTTGAGTAAAGGGAGGAACAAAGCTAAACCACAAAATGGAAGTTAACTAAGAACCCATATTTAATGCAATTATTGATGAATTTCCTAAGAAACAGGGACTACTATGAAGTTCATGGGGAAGAACCAACATGTGATCGATATCAAATTATTGTGAATGAGAAGGATATTTAAATTATTAAACTACATTAATCAAATTAGTATAATATGGGCATAGGAATAGCCAATGGATGAATGAAACAAAATAGGAAACCCTAACACACATCTATAATGTACAGTAACTTTAAATCCCATAAAGCATATTTCTAAAATCTGTAAGGTATGTTTTTAGAATATACTTAAAGGTGGGAAAATCCTTAAACAATAAAAGAATCATAGAAGCCGTGAAGAAAATAACAAAAATTGTTTTCTATAACAAAACAAAACAATTCTTTTTGGTTTAAAATGCCATAAAGTCAACCAAAAATTATGTTCTAAAGAAGCAGGTAGAAAATTCATTCTTACTATACAAAATATTTCTATTGACTAATAAATATAAGTCTCATGATCAAAATGGTCAGAAATAAATAAAAATGCAATTTAGCAAACTTCAAAATAACTATATAACATTTTAACTTAGAATTTTTGCAATATCTTAGAACAAGTAAACCAAAATAAGTCCTTCCACTCTCTAAGTGAACCTTAACACTAACAAAGTGTTAGCTCTGCACCCCAACACTAACAAAGCTGTGGAGGTCAAGGCAGTCTCATGCCCTTCTGATAGGAGTGTGGATGCTTCATTGTGGAAAGTACCCGGCAATTTTTATTAAAACTTCAAATTGCCTGTTTTGTAGTCATTCTACATCTAGAAATGTGTTTCCTAAGGAAACGAAATCACAGACATAAAATGGAATGACACACTTAGAAGAATGCTTTAGCAGTCTTGTTTGTAGTAACGAAGCAACTGGAGCCACTTAGACGTCTGTCAATGAAATAATAATTAATTACAGTGTAGTACATCCCAGACAAAGAACTGAGCAGTTAATAAGTAAGTGTTAGTGCTATACTGACCTGAAAACATAACAGACTAAGTAAAAAGATGTAACTTAAATAGCATAGATACGTTAGTGTATTATGATATAAAATTATAATTGCACTCGTATATATATATGCATGTACATAATCAAACATATGTTAAAAATAAAAAATACTACCAAACTATTAATGTTGATTATCTTATGGAAATAGAAAGTAAAAACAGTAATTTTTAAATATTTCTATATTATTAAATATTTAGGATAAACATTTTTAGAATGTAAAAGCATAAAAAATAGTCCTGATTTTACACTTAATTTTTAATATATTTTTATTTTTTAATGACATAAATAAAAACCTCAGTGCCAAGTAAGGGATTCCATATGACTTACTGGTTAGGAAGGGCCCAGAGACACATAAAACAACACAGGTCTTGCGATTGCTCTTTTTTTTTTTTTAAGAAATATAAAAACATTTTATTGGCCATGGGACACTGTACTTTAGAAGTCAGGAAACAATTTAACTCAGAACACCACTTTCATAAAACCTTATGAGCCTGAGTAGCGCACTGAGCTTCCCAGGATTTCCTAGCTGGGATCTCTTCCCATTACCATGACAAAACAAAGGGAGTGGGGGAGCATGGCATCTTATCTGGGATGCTTATTTCCCTTTCCACCACCATCACCATTCTCACCTTGCTCTACATCCAGTTCAGAACATCTCAAGTCCCTTTTTTTCTCAATTATTTTTTTTATTAATTACAGTTTATTCACCCTGTACCTCTCTCCCTCATCCCCTCCTAATCCCACCCTCCCTCTTCCCCACCCGTGTCTCTCTCCCAGTCCACTGAAAAGGGAGGTCAAAGTGCTAAGTGTAAGTAACTAAGAGTGCTCGGCTGCAGATGGATCATCTATGTTAACCTTTCCCCCATGCAACACCTAGGGGGCATTTCAGAAAGGGGAAAAGAAGGAACATATGAGCAGGCAGGTGGGGAAGAGGCTGTGAAATGCTGACTTCCTAACCGGCAAGGCTATTACACATCCTCCTTTGGGGACACGGCTACTTGGGGTTGCCTATACACCAGTGAGTAGCTCCACACTCATGTACATAAGGGCAGAAAAATTTGGACTCGGGGGTCTATTAATACTAAAAGAAGGGAGGATCTGAAGTTGAGAGAAAGACAGTCAGTGAGCAATCCAGGGAACTTGAAGGAGGAAATGGTAGATGGAGATGATGAAATTATATTGTACAAATTTTCAAAGAATAAATTAAATTTTTTTAAAGAAACAGTCTTTGTTTTTACTTCCTTATTTGTTCCCCACATTTGCCTTTCTTTTCAGCTGATAAAAATTGTCTAGCACACCGTAGGCCAACCCTCAAACACTGACACTGTATATCAGACTGTGATCTCTATGAAGCGGCTTCAAAATCAAAATAGACGTTATTTTGTATTTGACTTTGTAGTGATTTACACTTTAAGATGTCAGTGCTTTCCTTCTCTATGAAATAATTTGTCCAAGCCTACAGCTCACCTCTCACATGCTTACAATGTGTTACTGGGAGGATTTCCAAAGATATTGCCCTACTTTGTACTGTTTCATCCCATGGAGAAAATTAATCTGCCTTATAGCTGTCATTCATTTTATTGCCAAGTTTGATTACACAATATAATTTTTATTATATCACAAATGGTTTGATCAAGAAGAACTATTTTATTAAATTTGACAATACTTGCAATATTCAGTTCCCAGAGAATAACTTCTGATAAAAGCGGATATTCAGGTGAAGGGACTGGAAGGGAAGGAGGGAGGAAAAACTGCATTCAGGCTGTAATATATGAAAGCAGAGTAAATTAAATAAAATTTAAAACGAATATTCATATTCCATTTTGCATTCATTATAATCTTCACACTGATTTATTATAGTAAAGAAAACCAAAAGTATTTGCATTTTTATAACAAATGTCTTAAATATTCATTTCACATACTCAAAGTAACCTGAACAAGGTGACCAACTACTGTGATTCCTTTTTTCTAATAATACAGTAAAAAACAGATACGTGAACTTCTTTTGTTGGCTATTCTCTTTGTCTCCATAATCCATGGGGTCTGTCTTCAAAGCAGAATACCGTGCAAGATAATTTATAATTGGAGCTGCTTGCTTATTTTCTGTGCCCAAAATGACTTAAAGCTTTGAGACAGCCCCTGTCTTTCTTATTTTAATTTCATTTTGATATTCTCTGCTAAAGTAACATTAAAATTTCATACTTGGATCTTATCTTCATGCATCACTTGGCTCCAGTTATGTATTCTTACAGGTGTTTGCCTAGAACAACCATTAAGATAATCCTATTTATTTATTCAAATATATACATTTAAGCCATACTCTAAACAATCTCACTAAGACAAACACTATCAGTTCATTTCTTCAGCAAACATTTACCTACCATGTGTGGGAGATACTGATAAACACAGCATATCCTTGTTGAACTTAAAAGCTAGAGTGCAGAAAAAAACCAGTAAGCAAATAAGCAACTGTGAAAGGCACTCCACAGAGACTAGAGCAGCAAAGAAATAGAGACTGAGAGGGATCCAGGAGGTTACTATGTTATCTAGTAGTGAAGGCTGCTAGCCACAGATCAGCTAGTAAAGTCTGGCATATTTATCTCCACCCAGATAACTAACCTGTAGGACAGCTTTCTGACTCTAGCCAAGATCTCTCTTCCTGTTTTCAGGATGATGAGGCAGCTGGGTGACTATTTAAGCAGAGGGGACAGTCATAGCCAAACTTCCTGGTACCTGCATTAGTTATTATAAAGCAACTGGTATAAAGAGTAATTCCTTTTAGAAACTCATCTTTGATTATGATGTTCTGAAAGGTCAGGACAAGTCAGGATTCTGGAGTTCAGCAAGACTACACTTGGCTCAGAGATAGAAATGCCTTGCTGGGGTATGAAGAATTCTTTCTGTTCTATTGAAGATACACTAAGGTTTTTGTTTTGTTTTGTTTTGTTTTGTTTTGTTTTGTTTTGTTTTTCTCTTAAAACCCAGGGAGAGAAATACAGCAGAGGGTAAAAAGCAAACAAGAATGCCAAGAGGAAACTGCAGCTCTTCTCTATGAGAATCATCTGATATGCCTCTAAAATTAAACTGAATGTATTTTACTGGATTTGAAGAAGTTTCTGGCTTATACACATTATTTTTGTGATTGGGTAACAAATGACTAGCCAAAATCCATGGCTTCTCATTTATTGACATCTCCTCTAAAAAGTCTGGTACTGGGTAATCAATTGGTGTGCTCATCCCCAGGGAGGGACACCTCTTCTGCTTTCAGCTTTCCTCGGTTGCCTGTAGTCTCTGTGTTGGATTGAGATCTCAGGGGCTTTTCTCCATCCAGTTTGGCACATTTGTTGGTGTCATCTTTGTTCAGCTAATGTTTAGATGGTTATCCTTGAAAACATACATGCAAGTAACATCATAAGTGCTCAACTGTTATATTTAGGAATATATGTGCTTACGTAAATAATATCTGCATGAATTAACATTTAAAAAAAAAAACAGGCCACAAATCTGAAGGAGACTGGGAAGAAGTATTTGTCTTCATTACTGTCCTTAGACAAGTTACAATTTCTTAATAGAATTGTCTGTCTCTAAACCTATGCTGGGGACTCTGAATGTCACTTTGCACTACTCAGTGCAGCAGCTGTGAAAATGTGAGGATTAGTGGCGTGACTTTCTCTCATGGACGGTTCAGTGTGCATGAAGGAGTCATTTCAAATGTGCCGTGTGTGAGATCCAGCATTTTAGGCCGAGATTGTTTCAAGGACCGGAAAAGACTCAGAGGCTTGCTCCGGAAGCCCAGAAAGGCTTCCAGCTCCTGTAGTTCTGCTTAGTCCATCAGCCTACTCTGCTTTCCAAGGCAGAGAAATACGTTGGAATTAATATTGATTCTGGGCTTTCCAGAACAGAACTATAAGTTGATCAGCTAGAACACAGAAAATTTACAAAGTTGGGGATTAAAGAGTTTGTTAATTTCAGGGACAATGAATATTGTGAATAACTAAAAACTTTTCTTAATGAAAAATGGCTTTGGAGTCTCAGATGCATTATAATGAAAATTACTATCCTCTCCCGTTCTGCTTTCTTGTTGTATGATAAATTATAGTTAGGTTTGCTGCACTGGCCAATTTCCATGTTTTGACATTTTTTTTCTGGTGGCCAGTGTTCTATAAAATCATCTTATTAAATTGCCTCCTTAACTATTCTTTTCCTGTTGTTCTCTTCCGCCTTCTCTTCTTTTTCTTCTTCTACCTTTTCCTCTTCGTCTTCTCCTCCTTCTTCTTCTCCTCTTTTTCCTTCACTTTCTCCTCTTCCTTCTCCGTTCTTTCTTCATTTCTTCTTTCTTCATTTCTTCATTCTTTCTTCATTTCTTCATTTCTTCTTTCATTTTCTTCTTTCTTCATTTCTTCCCTCCCTCCTTCCTTCCCCTTTGTCAGAACATGGTCAAAAGAATAACACATGGTGAACAATGTCTTGAGGATCTGTGAAAGAAGCTCTAGAAAAAATAAATAAATTAAATTAAATTAAAAAAAATAAGGCAGAGGGCCTTTTACCTTGGGTGTATTCTGTTCCCTGGATTGTTCTTAGATGTGATTCCACGCCTCCTGTGGCAAATGTTTACATTCAATTTATAAGACATGTTCATTCTCATTATATGGCAGAACATAGTTATAGAACCCAACCTGGTGAAAGGACATGCTAAGTGCTGTCTTCAGTATATTCTGAATCTGGATATGGCCTTCTGCCTTGATTTCCTGCTTTCTCAGTTATAATCTATAGTATATGCTAGGCAATTGTGTTTAAATTGTCCTGTCCTAAGAAAGTTCTGGGAAAGGGCTGTTCTATTACTATTTAGTATGTGCTTACTGATGTTTATTTGCATGTTTTTCTAATCATGTTATTCTGCCCTCAAGCAGCCTTCTTTTGATCGTTACTTTCCTTGTTACTTTTGTGTATAAAAGCATACTGAAACTGAAGTAAAGTTGTCTGCAGCACTGGACTGTAATCCGTGCCATTATTTAAGGTCCTCAAGTCATAGGTCTAGCAGACAGATCTGCATAAGGTCAATAAAAGTCAACACTGCTTCATTTTTTTTCTTTTCATTCTCCTCTCTCTCTGTGTTTGGATATGTAACTTTCAGGGACTTAAAGAGATGGCGATTTCCATGAATCCTCCAAGTGAACCACGAAGCTATCCTGCCATTGTACAATTTATCCCTTTAGAAATAAGGTGTTTCTCTTAGGAGATAAATGGTGGTTGGTCTTCATGCTAGATAGTTTACAATGGTAAATTCCTTTCCCAAGTTTAACTCCATGTTACACTAGAAAAAACAATGTTCCATGAAGTTTGTTCCATATTACAGCATCTGTGAACTGCTGGGAAGAGTTCCTTTGGCTCCTTGTTCATGCTCTGAGAACAATGAGAAAGAGTAGAGTAGAGAAGCACAGAGTAAAGAGAGCAGAGTGGAGCAGAGAGCATGTCAAAAAAAATTAGTTTTGGCAAATTTGGATGAAATTAGCAGTACTTTCTGGGCCTGCCAACAAGATGGCTGGCAAGCCTGATTACATGAGTTCAATCCCTGGGGCTTATATGATAGAGAGAACTGACTCCATTACATTGCCTCTGATTTCTACATAGCATAAGCTCCATCCCCCAATGCACACATACACACACACACATGCACATACACACACACACATACACACGTATGTATATGCATGTGTGCGTGAATGCATGCAAGTTAATGAACAATAAAAAGAGGATGGTTCCATAGTAATGGGAACAGGGACTGACTCTGACATGAACTGATTGGCCTGCTCTTTGATCACCTCACCCTGATGGTGGAGCAGCCTTACCAGGCCACAGAGGAAGACAATGCATCCACTCCTGATGAGATCTGATAGACTAGGATCAGAAGGAAGGAGAGGAAGACCTCCCCTATCAGTGGACTTGGGGAGGGGCATGCGTGGAGATGGGGGAGAGAAGGTGGGATTGGGAGGGGAGAAGGGAGGAGTTTATGGGAGGAATACACAGTGAATAAAGTATAATTAATAAAAAATAAAATAAAAATATTAAAAACAAAACAAAAAATGATAGTTTTTTAAAATCTTGGTGCATTGATAGAAATAGCCATTATAAAGTGTGTGATTATGATCACTGTTCCTTCATTTCTTTTGCATGCCCAGCCCCTTCAAAGCATTACCTAGATGTTGATGAGTAATGGAGAGGCTAACATGGTCTTAGGTTGCTCTTTTCTTCTTAGAGATGAAGTTTGGGAAAGAGAAATGCAAACTCTTCAGGCAAAGCAGAACGTAATCTGGCTAGCAGGAAACCCTGTGCCATGCACTACCCTGGCTCAGACACTTAATACCACCTACTTCTTTGCACACTAAACATTGCCCTTCATTCTGAAGGAAGGATACACCCTCTATTTGGAAACATGAGAACCCTTGTTGTTAATAGATTCAGACATTAAAAGGTTGAATGTAAAACTCCAAGTGAGCATTTGCCTATTCTTGTTCTCTTCAAACCTATATTCTCCCCAAACATAAGCCACGCAGATACTTGATGTTACAGAAAATGTGGTCTTAAAAACTTTATACAGTTTTCAAAAGTTTTTAAAAACCAAGATGTGCCTAAACCACTGCAGAAATCTAGTTCAATGTATACACTCATTTTGAGCCAAACAACTTTATGCTTGGCCCCTCCAGAAATTTCCTTCCAAAGTGCAGGCCAAGTTCACGTCATTAGGGGGTCATTGCTGTGTGAAGTCAGCAAGTGTGTTTCAAATTTTAATATAAGCATTAAAGAAATTGTATCAGTAATTGCTAATACTGTGGTCCTATCAGGACCAAGGATAGCACTATAGTGATACTCGAATATCTGCTGCCTATCACAACTGATATCAACATACTCCCCGGTGACTGTTCACTTCATAATGGCGTCTGCTATCAATATCAGTCTAGTCGGTTACTAGAGTTGTCAATACATCCTTTATCTCACACATTCTTAAGTGATGGGTTCTATTTTTTTTCAGTTTGTCTGTTAATTTTATCTGCTTAAGTTCCTTCTCTCCTTCTGATTCAATTACTATGTCTACAAGAGAACAAGGCCCAGACTTTGTGACAAAGATGCATTAAGCAGCTTAATATCGTCAATAGGTCATTGTATGGTCCCAAGAAAATAAAGGGATAAAAATATACTAAGCTGTTTTCACTGTTGTTCTAGATTTATATTTGACCATTTTCCATTAAAAACTTTAAGCTTAGCCAATGCTTTCTTCTCATACATAAATAACTGATCTTGTTGCTAACAAATGTTTTTAAAGACTTACTCTGTGTTTGCTCCTGCATCTTAGAGACAAAAAGTGTAGAAAAATGAATTATTCTTTCTAAACTAATTTATACAGGAAATTTTTGTGCATCAGTTTTCTTTAACCAGCTAGTTTCCCAATGATTGACACAGAGAGACTATGATTTATTATTAAACTGTAAAGCATTATGCTGGGCATATTTTAAGCTATTCTAATCTTAGCATCTTTTAAAACCACATAAAAACCAATCACTTGCCAATCTGATGACTCCCAGGTGGCTTCGACTCCAGTAGTCTGTCCTTACATCCACATGCTCATCGTCCATCTTGCTTCCCTCTCTTCTTCCCTCCTGATTCCTCTTCTCCTGCTGCTTTCTCTTCTGCTTCCCCATCCTCTCTAGACCCCAAGCCGGGGCACCTAAAACTCCGCATCCCTCTCTTCTACCCAGTCATAGGCTTCAGCATCTTTATTTAGCTAATCAGGGATAATTGGGGAACATTCCTTATCCTCTCTTAATCACAGAAGATGGTTCACCATTCATAACAATGTCCATGGCAGCGTGGTAACCAGATCTCAAGGCACTAAAATCAGCATTTGAAAACACAGTTGGACCTACCTCTCAAGGCACTAAAGTCAGCATTTGAAAACACAGTTGGACCTACCGCCAACAACAGAAAGAAAGAAAGAAAGAAAGAAAGAAAGAAAGAAAGAAAGAAAGAAAG
>NW_026592024.1:5650-6467 GCF_907164565.1 Psammomys obesus | reverse complement strand
AAGAAAGAAAGAAAGAAAGAAAGAAAGAAAGAAAGAAAGAAAGAAAGAAGGAATGACATGCTGTTTGTTAACAGAGCCGTCAAAGACAGAAATACTGTTAAAATAATTGCACTACAATGTAGTGGGTACTAAAGATAGACATGTAAATATTTTGGACCTTGAATTGCTTTGTTTTCACTATATAAATTCACAACTTTTAAAATAAAAAAAATGGGAAGTCATTGGTGAGATGAATAAACAAGTTAACCAGAGCCTGAAGAGAGCAGTTACTTTTTCATAGCAGAAAAATAATTTAGCCATTCAAAAAAAAAAGAAGCGTAGTGCAGTACCACCCAGGAGGATGTAGAAGGTGTTCATGCCTGAGTACATATTTCTATCTCCTTAGAAGTCTAACAATACTTCAAACAACAGAATAAAAATTGAATCATCAAACCCACTTTTTCTGTTTCCAAATGCCTCCCAGTACTTTAATCTTCCATGTCTATATTCTACATATTGCCAAAAAGCAAAATACTTTAGTCTCACTGTATTGCCTTTACCTGCTCTAAACCATCACTATCTTCCATCTGGGTTATTACACTTAGTTTTGTTGGGATCCATAAGCAGGCATCTCTATAGCCAGCCCCAAGGGACCTGACAAACTGGATATCAGGCATCTGTGAGGCCATCTATGGACCACCTACAGACCACTTCAAACCACCTGTGCATGCTCTGGGTCTCCATATAAGAGAACGCGAATCACCTCCTCTCTCTCTCTCTCTCTCTCTCCCTCTCTCTCCCTCTCTCTCCCTCTCTCTCCCTCTCTCTCCCTCTCTCT
>NW_026592024.1:0-5550 GCF_907164565.1 Psammomys obesus | reverse complement strand
CCTCCCTCTCTCCCTCTCTCTCCCTCTCTCCCTCTCCCTCTCTCTCCTTCTCTCCCTCTCTCCCTCTCTCTCTCCCCCTCTCTCCCCCTTTCTCCCTCTCTCTCTCTCTCTCTCTCCCTACCCAGAGAGAGTCTCTGTGACCCCTTCCCCCTTCCCTTAATAAACCTCCCATGTGAAACCAGTCCTGTGGCGTGATTTGTAAAACTGCCGTGTAAGTTTGCTACACAATCCTAACAGTCTACCTCTGCAGTTTAATCTGTATCAATCCATTCCTCCCACGAAGAAAGATTCCATCAAATGCAAACCAAAACATTAAGTGATCCTTTTCTTGCTTTCTTAAAAAAAAAAAAAAAATCCCCAATCTCCTTACATTGGTTAAAAATACAAGTAAACTGGCTCTTGATTATCTCTCCAGCTTTATCTCATTTCATTCTCTCCTCTAGCTAAATAGATCCTCTTTCATTCTATCAGTATACCTACCATTCTAGATCTTTGTCAGGGGATAGTTCTTCTATGTGGGGTATGCTTCTTAATTTTTCATCTTAATATAGTAATCTTCATCTAGGAAATAGTTCCAAATATCCCCAAGTGAGTAAGAATCTCTTTTTATGTGGCTAGCTAGTACCTTCTACATCCTTTATCACAATCATAACAGACTCTTTTTAAATTCCCCAAAAAGTAATAATTTACCAGGTAACCATGTTTTCTATTAACACCATATCACTCTCCCATAGTACTTCCATGTGTCATAATACATCCATGGCATAGACTAGGTATTTTGTAGGTATCTTATGGGTGATTTACATTAATAAGGAGTGTAAAAGATCAGAGGAAAGGATTAAACTTAGGTGGCTACAACAGTCTATAGCAATGGTTGTTCTGGTGACTAACTGATTATTGAAGCTACCTGTGTAGGCATAGTTAAGAATGGTCCCCATGACTTGCCTGAGCCACCTGGGGCACACCCAGCAGAGGTCTACAGGACCCAAGAACATTCAGGTCTCCCTGAGGCAGAGCTACTAAAGGTGAGCAGCGGGATCTTCCCTGAACTCTATCGTCAGGCCCAAGGCCCTGCCTGACTCCCTGAGGAGTCCTCCACTGAGAACATTTGGCCAACATCAAGGACATCCAGGTGGCTAAAGGCCAGCATAACACAACCAACAAAAGCCAGGGTGAAATGGCTCTACCAGAACCCAACTATCCTACAACAAGCCTTGAATATCCCAACACAGTCAAAGCACAAGAAGACCTTAAATCAATTATATAAAGACGATAGAAATCTTTAAAGGAGAAATTAATAAATTCCTCAAAGAGATACAGAAAAATAAAAACAAATGGGTAGAGGCCTTTAAAGAAGAAATTAATAAATCCCTAAAGTACAGAAAAGCACAAACATGTAAAGTAATTAATAAAACTGTTCAATACCTGAAAATAAAAGTAGAAATAAAGTGGAAGCAATAAACAAAACACAAACTGAGAGAATCTTGGAGTTTAAAAACCTAGGAAAGAGAACAGGAACAACTGACATAAGCATCCTCAACAGAGTTCAAGAGATGGAAGAGAAAATCAGGCACAGAAGATAGGATAGAAGAGATTGATACAACAATCAAAAAAAATGTTAAAACTAAAAAAAATCCTGACACAAAACATCTAGGAAATCTGGGATATTATGAAAGACCTAACATAAGAATAATAGAAATAGGAGAATGTGAAGAGTCCCAGCTCCAAGGACCAGAAAATGTTTTCAACAAAATCATAGAAAATTTCCCCAACCTAAAGAAAGAGATGCCTATAAACATACAAGAAGCCTACAGAACACCAGTTAGATTTTCCCAGAAAAAAAACCCCTCCCACCATATAATCAAAACACTAAATCCACAGAAAAGAAGAAAAAATATTAAAAGGTACAAGGGAAAAAGGCCAACTGACTTACAAAATCAGGCCTATCAGGATTGATCACCTCCCCCTGAGGGGGGAGCAGCCTTACCAGGCCACAGAAGAGGACAATGCAGCCACTTTTGATGAGAACTGATAGACTAAGATCAGAAAGGAGAGAAGAACCTCCCCTATCACTGGACTTGGGGATGGGCATGCATGCAGAAAGGGGAGGGAGGGTGGGATCAGGAGGGGAGGAGGGAGGGGCTTATGGGGGGATACAAAATGAATAAAGTGTAATTAATAGAAAATAAAAAAAGAATTAAACCTGAATTCTCAACAGAGACTCTAAAAGCTCTAAAAGGGCCAAGAGAGATGTCTTTCAACCTCTAAGAGACTACAGATACCAACCTAGACTACTGTATCCTAAAAAACTTGTAATCACCATAAATGAAGAAAACAAGATATTCCAAGACAAAAGCAAATCCAGTCCTACAGAAAATACTAGAAGAAAAACTCCAACTCAAGGAGGCAACTTATATCCAAGAAAACAAGTAATCCCACACCAGCAAAAACAAAAGAAGGGAACCACACACAAACACTAATACTATCAACATCAAAATAATAAGAACTAACAATCATTGGTCAATAGTATCTCTCAACATCAATGGACTCAATTCCCTAATAAAAAGACACAAGCTAATAGAGTGGATGAGAAAACAGGATCCATCATTCTGCTGCATATAAGAAACACACCTCAAATGGATACAGAAATTGTGGTACATTTACACGATGGAATATTAGCGATAAAAAACAAGGACATCAGAGGCAGTCCCTCTTCCCATTACTATGGAACCCACTTGGACACTGAACTGCCATGGGCTACATCTGTGCAGGGGTTCTAGGTTATCTCCATGCATGGTACTTGGTTGGAGTATGAGTCTCTGGAAAGACCCCTGTGTTCAAATTTTCTGGTTCTGTTGGCCTGCTCTTTGATCACCTCCCTCTGAGGGGAGAGCAGCCTTACCAGGCCACAGAAGATAAGAATGCAGCCACTCCTGATGAGATTTGATACACTAAGATGAGAAAGAAGGAAAAGGGGACCTCCCCTATCAGTGGACTTGGGGAGGGGCATGTGTGAAGAAGGGAGAGGGAAGGTGGGATTAGGAGGAGAGGAGGAAAGGGTTTATGGGAGATAGAAAGTACATAAAGTGTAACTAATAAAAGTTAAAAAAAAAAAACAAAACAAAAAAATAAGGACATCATGAAATCTGAAGGTAAATGATGGGAACTGGAAAGGATCACCCTGAATGAGGTAACCCAGAAGCAGAAAGACAAACACAGGGTATATACTCACTCATAAGTGTATACTAGACATATAATATAGGACAAACATACTAAAATCTGTACACCTAAAGACGCTAATCAGGAAGGAGGACTCTGGCTAAGATGCTCAATCCCTGTTCAGAAAGGCAAAGAGGATGGACATCAAAGGAGGGAGAAAATAGGGAACAGCACAGGAGCCTACCACAGCTGAAAGGCTCTACCCTGCAGGGTATCGAGGCAGATGTTGAGACTCATAGCCAAACTTTGGGCAGAGTGCAGGGAATCTTATGAAAGAAGTGGGAGATAGTAAGACTTGGAGAGGACAGGAGCTCCACAAGGACAGCAACAGATCCTAAAAGTCTGGGCACAAGGGTCTTTTCTGAAACTGATACTCTAGCCAAGGACCACTCATGGAGATGGCCTGGAACCCCTGCACAGAGGTAGCCTATGGCAGTTCAGTATCCAAGTGACCTCCATAGTAATGGGGACAGGGATTGTCTCTGACATGAACTGATTGGTCTGTTCTTTGATCACCTCCCCACAAGGGGGAAGCAGCCTTACCAGGCCACAGAAGAAGACAATGCAGCCACTCCTGATGAGACCTGATAGACTAGGATCAGAGGGAAGAGGAGGAGAACCTCCCTTTTCAGTGGACTGGGAAAGAAACATGGGGGGGGGGGGGAGGGAGGGGGGGATTGAGAGGGGAGGAGGGAGGGAGGTACAGGGGGCATACAAAGTGAATAAACTGCAATTAATTAAAAAAATAAATTGAGCATAAGTTACAGAAAACCACTAAGGTGGGAACCATAGGCAGTACTGACAAAAATGACAGGATATCTAAGTCAGAGGAGTGACATTTGTGAGTACAAAGAATCAAAACTATTAACATATAAATTCTTACCCAAAGAAGCTCTAGTTTGATTCTGTCTCAGTTGTGTCAGTAGCTAGCTTCGTTTGGTTTGGTCTGGTTTGATTTCATTTTATTTGGACTGGTTTGGTTTGGATGACATTGCAAAGTGAGTTTTTAAATGTTCATGAAATGCAGAGGAGCCTAAATAACAAAGTCATCCTTAAAGAATTAAATCAGAGGATTTGTAGCTCTAGACATCAGACGCACCATAAATCTACAGCTACCAAGACAATGTTAATGGTTCAGACAGACAAATAGGTCAAGAAAATAGAAGAGATAAAGATCCACACATGTAGCTATCTGATTTACCTCAAAGGTGCTACTCAGTTCAGGAGAGCACACCATGCTTTTCTCATCAATATTGCTAGACATTGGACACCCATATAAAAATAAATCTTGATCTTTATTTTATGCCACATGCAAAAAAATAATTCTAGAGAGATCAGAGATGCAAGTATTAAATGTAATTATATTTTTTATAATCTTTCAGAAGAAAATGTGAGATACTTTATATTCTAATCATATGTATGACATTAAACAACAGTGAAAAGCACTGCAAACAGTACTATATAAATGAATCACAAATCACACCAGGTTTAGATATATAAATTCAAAAATCCGTACTATTTAATATTATTTTAAGTTTTTAAAATATAATTAATCAATGTCGTAATCACAGTAATGTTAGTCTATAAAGTATTTTGCTGAATGGTATGGGAAACTAACTTTTCTAACTAGTGGAGATATTGTATGTGTTCATTTGGATGCTTTATGCAAGTGTAAAAATATTATAAAAGATTTGTGAAGCGTACTATATATATATATATAAATTTTATCCAGATGTGTACGGAAGCAGCCAAGACTGGAGCAAGCTGAGAAAATGCTTCCAAATGCAACAGTTTTATGGAGGGTAGAAAGGTAGCTCAGTGGTTACGAGCTTTGGGTGTTCTTCCATAGAACCCCAGTTCAAGTCTCAACACCATTTGGTTGGCTCACAACCATCTGTCACTCAAATTCCAAGGACTCTGACCCTCTCTTCTGCCCTCCTTGGCTACCAGAAACATATATGGAACACACACATACCTGCAGGAAGAACACCCATACGTAAAAAAGAAGAATAAATAAATCTTATAAAAATTATTTGGGAAGTATCCGACCATGTGAACAACTAAAGGGAGTGGTTAATTTATTTTTTAACAAGGAACAAAAAATTTCTAAATAAAAAAAAAATGTCTCTTTGTGAGAAAATGAAAAGTAATACAGAAAAAGTACCATGTAAGTTATATAAAGTGGCTTTTTGTACTTACACAGCTGTCACTGTGAAATCACTGGATATTCATTTATCCAACTTCATAAGAGAACTCCATTGAGAAGGTATAGGTGAATGTGTATCATATATATATATATATATATATATATATATATATATATATATATAT
>NW_026592023.1:0-2428 GCF_907164565.1 Psammomys obesus | reverse complement strand
CTCATAATTAAGCAGGAAAATTGTGGACTTATAATGTATTCTATCAAGTGAGGTGACACAAGCTCAGATGCTAAAAAACATGTTCTCTGTCATATGACAATCATAGCCAGGTATATACATGTAAACATTTAAACACATGTACAGACCTCATCAGAGAAGCTTCTTCATCAGTGGAGAACCACTCATGAAGAAACTCAAA
The DNA here is from genome assembly GCF_907164565.1 of Psammomys obesus. Taxonomy (NCBI): domain Eukaryota; kingdom Metazoa; phylum Chordata; class Mammalia; order Rodentia; family Muridae; genus Psammomys; species Psammomys obesus. The sequence continues at coordinate 2,229 of NW_026592023.1, read as the reverse complement.
ACTAGACAAAGTACAGAGAAAAACTGCCTGTGGATTGCTCAGCCAAAAACTGTCTGTGTGCTCATCTATAACACACACACACACACACACACACACACACACACACACACACCTCAAGGTCCTTCTTGGAAGAGAGGGTGGAACGACTGTGAAAATTGTGGCTTCTGGACTTGACAAAGCTGATGCACTCATGATAGCTCATCTGTGCTTGCCTGCACAAGACTTGCACAATATCAAGCCAGCATTCCAGCATGGATGGGAGAGATCCAGGATTCCCACCACTAGCTATGGAATTGTTGACAGTTGATGACTATTAGAAAAAAAAAAGAACAGTATTCTTTCTTCTTTCTTCCTTTCTTTCTTTCTTTCCTCCTTCCTTCCTTTCTTTCTCTTCCTTTCTTCCTTCCTTCTTTCCTTCCTTCCTTTCTTTCTTTCTTTCTTTTTTCTTTCTTTGTTTTTTTTGTTGGTTTTTTTTTTTGTTGGTTTATTTGTTTATTTGAGCCAGGATTTGTCTGGGTGGCTTTGGCTGTCTTGGACTTGATTTGCAAAGCAGGCTGGCCTTGAACTCACAGTGACTGGCCTTCCTCTGACTCCCTGAGTGCTAAAATTAAAGGCATGCATCACCATGCCTGGCTATGAGTCAATTTTCTTTAGGGGAGTAGCATCTGGTGGGTTTCTCCTGCTCCAGTGGGTGATGCTATGTCCACTTATTAATGGGCAGCAATAATTGGACTTAAAAGGTTTCTTTTTTTAAATTATACTTTATTTACTTTGTATCCCCCCTCTAGTTCCCTCCCTCCTCCCCTTCCAATTCTTCCCTTCCTCCCCCTTCTCCATATACTGCCCTCCCCAAGTCCACTGGTAGGGGAGGGTTTCTTTTTCTTCCTTCTGATCCTAGTCTGTTAGGTCTCATCAGGAGTGGCTGCATTGTCTTCCTCTGTGGCCTGGTAAGGCTGCTCCCCCCTCACGGGGAGGTGATCAAAGAGTAGGCCAATCAGTTCATGTCAGAAGCAGTCCCTGTTCCCATTACTATGGAACCCACTTGGACACTGAACTGCCCTGGGCTACATCTGAGCAGGGATTCTGGTTATCTCCATGCATGGTACTTGGTTGGAGTATGGGTCTCCGGAGAGAAAGTTGGGAGTTGGGACCGTCTGATAAATATGGGAGGGTTGGCAGGGTACCTAAATTGGATGGTGCCTGGGCCAGCCAGACAGAGTCGAATGGTTCTTGAGTTGGGCGTGAGGATTAAAATTAATAAAATGAACACACAGCACACAGGAAACTTTTTAAAGGTCCAGACTCGACAGCCATGGCAAAAGGCAGACTTCTGCAGGAAGCAGTGCCAGCAGCAAGCCTCAAGTCTCTGCCTCCAACTCTGTCTCCAGCCTTCTCTTCTGTCTCCAGCCTTCTTTTCGAGCTCCTCCCCTCTTTCCTGTCCTCCGCTCCTCCCATTGCACAACATTGTATCTAGTTGCTTATTTGTGTCCTGTTTACACAAGAGTTGAGACAGGATGCTTGGAGCATCATCTTCAGCCTTCTTCTACAGTAACTGTCGGCCTGTCTTTTTATTGTAGAGTTTCTAAGCCAGAGTAGAAACATATCAGAACAATGGTTTAATTTGCACAAGGAGCCTGAGGAAGAGGTGTGATCCTCACAAGCTATCCTACCTGCTGTCACAAACAAAAGAAGATGGACTTGCAAGTTCTCCTGCCATTAGTAAAGGCTTCCCAAAAGCCATCTCTCCGCCAAGATTTAAATATCAAAGCAGGCCACTGGAGTCATGGCTCCCGACAGGATGGTAACTAGATAAATCGTTGCCTCACACATGATAACATAAAAATGTCTTCTGTCTTAGTGAGACCTTTCTTTCCCCAGTATGAGGCCCATTTCTTTATCCTTCCATCTATATGTGTTTTCTGATGGAAGCTTCCAGAAAACTTAACTGTCTCTTTCCCTGGTGGTGGTCACATATTTATCCACTCTGTTTGACTACAGTAACACATGGGATACTTTAAAATGCACATAATTTTCACAAAATTTAACCATTCTTTTCTAACAACTAAATTTAGAAATGGCCTCATTTTCATATTTTATTGATTGTTTTTCTTATGACTTCATTTTATAAATTCTGAATTTTAGCCTTTTCATAAATATCTGTCACAGAGATGGATACAAGGGCACATCTTTATAGTCCCAGATACTTGAGAAGAATATAGGAGTAAAACT
>NW_026592022.1:0-4616 GCF_907164565.1 Psammomys obesus | reverse complement strand
GGGCCAGCTTCCTAGCAACTGTATCTCTAGTGGGCAGGAAAAGAATGTAGTAAGGCTGGTTCCTCCCCACAGGTGGCTGGACATGCCTCCACTAATCTGGCCTTTGTTCAAGCTTGTGCTTTAAACTTTAATTCAATAACTCAAAAAAATAATTTTTAATTCTTTGGTCTTTCAACTGTAAGCTGTTATAATTCTGACTTTGTACATCCAGTGCTGCAATACCAGTTCCTACTCCAGCTAAGTAGGTTCCCAAGATAATAGCTAATGTCAGGGGGCCCCATTTGACTTAGCATTTCAGCTTGTTAGGTGGGATTATGGGCAAAGGTCTCTTCTTCTGGCACTTCTACAGTGTGACAATAGGACTGTTGGCATCAGGAGCCAGAAAGGCTGAAAGGCCAGTCAAAGGCTGGGCAATGGGGCAGTCCTCAGAAGTTTCTGGCTAGTTGATCCAGCTGAAGAGGCAGGGAGCAATCATGTCAGCTCCCAGCAAGTCCAGATTTCAGCTTACAGTCCATAACTGATCCTCGAATAGATTCTGTCAGCCAGGTGAAAATCTACTGAGACAAATTCAGACTAGAGACAGAAGTTAAAATTTGTCTAGTAAATGTGGAAAGTGAAGTATCCCAATAGCAAGGGAAAAATTCATTAGGGGTCTGTTTGAGCTATGCCAGATCCAGGTCTCATGACATTTTGATTTCCTGAAACTCATATGAATTTTTGAGATCCATACTTTAGAAAAAGTAGTTAACAAGTGTCTACAAGACAGCAGGAGTAGACTCATGCCATTAATACCTAGTAAAATCTATGGCTTTTGGGTCAGATATACACATTAGACAGATGTTTTTAGCATGATGAGAAGTACCTTTGAGTCTACCTCCAGAATATAACCAAAAGGAAATTAAAATCTCAAGCTTGTGATTGGGTAATAAGCAGTCAGTACTCCATCAACTTATCAGAACTCTTAATCAATGTCATAGCTCTGAACTTTTGAAATCATATAACAACATAAGCACAACAATAACAAAGAGGAGGAAGAGAAATCTGAAATATCTCCCATTTTTTATGCCTCAGATTATTTTCTTTTATCATTACAACTTACATTCACATACCTTAAAACACATACTTAGACCCTCCAATCTTTCTTGCATTTTCTAACTTTGAAACATTTTCCTAAACAATTTTTATGTTCTTATAACTTTTATATCATCTGACCTTACATAAACTTTACATCTTTCTATCCAGTTATTCACCGTAACACACAGGCAATTAACATGAAGCCTGTGAGCAAGGCAAACCTCTTTGCCTTTCTAAATAAGAGATCTAGTACCTAGTAGTTCTAAATAGCTACTGGATTGAACAATGAACTAACAGTGAATCTAATGTCTGCTCTTTTAGCTACAAAGGTACCATTAGATTAGTTTAGTCATCAATGTGATCATAGACCTGAGAAGGATAAATTATAAGCTAAATAAATATATCAATCTGTGTACCAATCAAAATGACAGAGATGACTAGTCAATCCACCACCTAGGCAGTTGTCCCTGGCTCCCATGATCTCATGGCATCAGGAACAGATATGCCATCAGGAACAGAATTTAAGAGACTGTTTCTGTGGAAAAAAAAAAACATGAGAGATTGATCTTACCTTGCCTTCAGCAATGTAAAAGAGTGACTCTCCAGGTGTCCACAGTTTTGTCCAGTTTAGGCTGGGCGCTGGCAGTGGGCCAGTTGGGGCACTCTCACCCAGTGGTTAGCATACCACAATCCAGAGTAGAAGTTATCTATCATTGTGCCCAAATCTTCTCGGATACCTGGGGGAGCTACTGCCAAGATTTTGGGACTGTCTGTGATAATCTTATACCTGTTAAAATGCCCTATTCCACAGATCTCCACCATATTCCACAAGTTTGAGGGCCAGCATATGAAATACTCTATCTTTAGTTATCTACTCTAAACTACATACTGTAAAACAGAATGTCATATTCTCTAATTCTGGCATATTCCTTTTTAGGATCATATCTATTTTTAGTAGATCTACATAGTCAAACTTTATAGTTACCCATCCTAGGCTTAACCTTGAACACATAATCAAGAGACTTGCTAAAGCTTAATCTTGTAACCAACTGTGGTCATTAGCATAACTTTAAATATCTTTCTGAACTAAATTCAAAGCAAAACTTTCAATCAGCTGCAGTTCAGAGAGTGGCTACCAAATCTTGCTGATCCTACCACATTTCATTAAAACTGAACAGCAAAAAGCTTAAAGGACAAATGTTTCCCTTAGCATTAAACAGGGAACTGAACACAGCTGGCAGCCCTCAACAAAGATGGCCGTAAAACTACGGCTCCACCCTCTTTAACCCTGATCCAACATGACGGCTAGCCATGTATTGTTACAGACTGTGGCTGGCAACTTAAAACATAGCCATTAGGTGTCATTGATGGTGTTGTCACCTCCCACTATATAGCACTGTGGAACATTTACAGTTTCCTGTAACCAAGTTTTAACAGTGTACTCTAATAAGTTTTAGAACCAACTGCATAACAGAACATTATAGAACAGTTTTAAACTGCACTTGAAATATTCTGGCCACACCAAACCTAAGGACCAGAAAGAAACAGCATTAATCCATTCATCTAAGAACTGGTGGATGGGCACACACTTCATATCAGCCTGTTAATCTGAATAGACCTTTATAAACCGGGGCATTATTATAAAATACCTGATAAATTTTAAAATGTTTCATAACCTTAAACACATTTTTAGAAAAAAATCTATTTTTGAAATATCAAAGTAAAGTACCCTTTTTAGGAGTGAAATCACAAAGCATAACCATAATTTTAAGTCAAAACCAATTTTCACCAGTGCAAACAATCCAATATCCAAAATCAGTACCAATTTAAAGTGAAACTTGTCTTCTTAGTCTAAAAGGAAGTATGATGATAAACAGAATTCATTATGACTAAGAGGTCCTGGAATCTTTCTTTTCCTTTGCTCTGACCCACACCACGTGGCAATTTCAAGATGGTGGAGTCACATCACTTGGCAGGCCACATGGTTGCTATTTAAAAACATCTGTGCTTCTGTACATCTTACAAAAACGTGTGTGTTCTAAATAAAAGTTTGAATTTAACCTTTAAACATATCCAATAACTGTTAATCTATAACCAAGACATACAGAGCATATTAACCATTTAAGATCAGTCAGAGATAAACATGTAATGGTCATACATACATTTAAACAGACAGACAAAACTTTTCTTATTCCATCCAGCTGTAATTTCAATCACTTTGTTCCATCAGTCTGGGTAAGCTTGCGTAGTCCACCCTGCCCTTGGCTGTTCTCTACCTCTCCCACCTGAGGTATGCTCCTACCAGCAACCAGAGGTGCCCCAGTTTGTAGCACTGGGAGCATGGGGCAGGCAAAGTCACCATGGTGCACAGCTGGTTGGTCACCTGCCTACTGAGACCATCATAAACAAACAAACAAACAAACTCATAAAAGAACAACACAAGAAAACTAAGTATGGTACAATGCTCACACAAAAAACAGAAGAAGAAAAAACAAAGGAACAGTAGCCCGTCTGTCAATGGGCCCTTTGTCCTGTCCAATTAGGGGTGGTCTGCCCTGAACGTGGGCTCCACCCAACTACACCAGAACTTGGAACAGCTGGCCCAGCGCCACCACCAGGATGAAGGTATGCTCTGCAATGGCCTTTAGCTGACCTGGAGTGGTCCTGGACAATTTTATTCCCAACCCCACCCTAGCATGCCTGCTGCCAGAGCGCCCACTGATCCCACTGCTGCAGGAAGCTAGGAAGAGGAATGACATGGGGGTGGAGGGGTCGGGAGGAAGGGGAAAGTGTTAGAGGAAATCTGTCCCATAGTGTTTGTCACAGTCCAATGCACACAAAGATTCACAAACGCAAGGAGCAAAATAGAAAGACAAACATGAACAAAGTGGCCATGTAGCCATAACATGATTGGACACAGAAGTGGATCCAAAAGCTCAGACTCACAGACTCACAGACTCCCGCCATGGCTTCCCTGCCACAGAAGCTGAAAGCACAGAGAGGAGAGTAGACTGTGGATTCCACATCCACAGAAAATCTCTCCAACTGATGGTTAAGAACCCAAAACCAGTACATTGCCAGCATTTCCTGTCTCTATGGGAGTGACCCACTTTCTAGGTCTATCAAACAGACTTGGGATACCATGTCCCTCACAGTGCTTTTGGGGAGCCCTGTCCTCTCCGGGATCTGGTACATTTCCCAAATCCCCGTGGCCGTGGTTTGCCAGATGCTGTGCTATCTATGTGACCTCTCCCTGGCCACCCACGGGAACCACCTTGAGATCTCAAAAATACACAGAATGATAGAACAGACGTAGAACGTGGCCAAGACAAAAGCACTTACCCAGGGTTCTGATCCTCTGGCTTGGGGGTCCTAGGCGGTCTTGAGGATCCCAGACAAGCCCCTACATATGTTGTGCCAGATTCACAAGACACCAAAAAACCAACAGGAGTCGAGCCCATTGCAAAACACATGAGGATCTTCTTATTACAAGACAAGCTATAGCTTGGGCTCATACCCTCACCACCAGAGCAGTTGAGAAT
>NW_026592021.1:0-10768 GCF_907164565.1 Psammomys obesus | reverse complement strand
GTGATGTTACAAATTTCTTCTTGCAGGCACTTAGTGATATAAATTTTCCCCTGAGCACTGCTTTCAATGTGTCCCATAAATTTGGGTATGTTGTGCCTTCATTTTCATTGAATTCTAGAAAGTCTTTAATTTCTTTCTTTATTTCTTCCTTAACCCAGCTGTCATTGAGTAACAAGTTGTTCAGTTTCCATGTGTGTGTAGGCTGTTTTTTATTTCTGTTGTTATTGAGGTCCAGCTTAAGTCTATGGTGGTCAGATAGAATACAAGGGATTATTTCAATCTTTTTGTATCTGTTGAGGCTTGCTTTATGACCCACTATATGGTCTATTTTGGAGAGGGTTCCATGCAGTAGCAGCTCTGTTCTTAATAGCCAAAATCTGGGACCCACCTAGATGTCCCTCAACTGAAGAATAGATACAGAGGTTGTGGTACATTTACACAATGAAATAGTACTCAGCTATTAAAAACAAGGAGATCATGAAATTTGCAGGCAAGTGACGGAACTAGAAAAGATTATCCTGAGGGAGGTAACCCAAACCAAAAAAGAAAAGGTTGGTATTTAGTGCCCAATCAGCACATATTAGTCATATAATACAGGATAAACATACTAAAATCCACAGACCTAAAGAAGGAAATAACAAGAAGAACCATGGGTAGGATGCTTAATTCTTTCTCAGAAGAGAAAATAGAATAGACACAGGAATCTGTTGAAGAGAGGGAACAAGACAGGAGCCTACCATAGATGTCCTCTGAAAGACTCCACTCAGTAGGGGACTGAAACCAATGCTGAGACTCACACTAAAACTTTTGGCAGCGAGCAAGGAGTCATATGGGCAGTAAAACTTTGGCCAGATTTGGGGGATAAAAGGACCCAGAGGGGACAGGAGCTATGTAAGGAGAAAAACAAAGCCAATAAATTTGTGCCCAGGGTTGCCTGTAAAGACTGATAGCTGATTTTTTAAGAAACCAAACCTTTGAGAAGATCCAATATGGCTGTGCCAGGAGGACACTGAGTCTGAGGTGCAGGACAGCAGTAAAGGCACAGCAACCAAAAGGCTGAACTCTGGGCCCTAAAACACCAGTGATAGTGTTTCCCAAGTGAGAGGAAACCCCACGGTGTGGGAATCAGCTGGGTCCATTCTCATGTCACCCAGCTAAAACCTGGAAGAGTTCCCAGATCCTGTCAGGCTCTTGGCTGCCAGCCCAGAGCCACATGCCTGTGTGTCCTGATCACCTTCCCAGGCTGACCTGTGGGCACCAAAACACGAGAGACTGGGATTCCGAGTCATGAGAAAACACGACAGGGAAGGAAACAAATAGGACTGACCATATGTCATCCAGTCTACTCCTGGAAAAGGTCCAAGGGACCAGCTGGCACACAGCCGCCAGCCCAGAGCGGGCCACCAGCCATGAGCATAGAGACCTGTTGTATGCCCGACTCCATCATTGACAGAACTGTGTGCCCCATGACACCAGAGACTGGGTTTCCCTGTCAGGAAAAAAACAAAACAAAAACAAAAACAAAAAACAACAACAACAACAAAAAACACAGCAAGGGAAACATCAGTTCCAAGCTTAGAGCACTCAGCCGACTTCCCACCACACACGGAAAAGTTCTCTGGAAAAATTCCAGGATTCCTACAGGTGCCCAGTCTGTAGCTTGGAGTCACCACCTGCCTGCTTCTGTGTGCTTTACATGCCACTCCAAATACCACAGACTGGGTTTCCTTGTTGGGAAGAAACCCCACAGTGGGGAAAACATCTGGCCCTACTTCAGGACACCCAGCTCCAGAAAAGTTTCTGGGTACCCGCAGACTCCAGGCTCTAGACTCCTGCTGTATGTTCACTTTGGGTACTGGGGCACAGAGCTCCAACCTCAGGTGTGCAGAAGCCTGGGATCCCTGAGATCAGCTGCCAGACACTGCTCCAAGGGGCAACCAGTTATCCCTAACTAAACTGACCAAACCACGGGGAACCCAGGTTAAAGCAGCAGCTCACTAAATTTACAGTAAGAAACCCAGAAACAGGGCAGCTGTCTCCAGGATTTCTCCAGGTGAGAGGCGATCCTCCTTGACTAGCAAAGACCACAGTTACCACTCAAGTCTATACACCCAAAGTGAGCTGTGCCAATTCCTGAAAAACACCAGCCATTCAGTGACCATACCCAAAAATCTGAGAAGGAAAAAGCATCTTACTGCCAAGGGGATTCTCCCCACCACAGGATTCCAGGAACCACCAGAAACTAACACCTAAAACTTACTTTAGCCCAATGGGTAGAGTGCAGCATGAAAGCACAACCAACAAAAGATAGAGCAAAATGGCATCTCCAGAACCCAGTTATCCAGGGGCAAGCAGCCCTGGACACCCCAGCATAAATGAATTTCAAGAAGATGACCTTAAATCTATGCTCATGAAGAGGAATATAGAGGAAACAAACAAAATGCTTAAAGAACTAGAGGAAGATAAGGTAAAAAGATTATGGCCATCCCTGAAGAAATACTGGAAGATGCAGCCAAACAGTTTGTGGCTTTTAGAGAGGAAATACTTAAATCACTGAAAGGACCATACATGAATATAACCTATAACCCCTGTTCAGACATAGCCTATGGTCGCTCAGTATCCAAGCAGGTTTCCTAGTAAGGGGGACAAGAATTATTTCTGACATGAACTCAATGACTGATTCATTGAGATTTCCGCCCCCCCCCATCCTAAGGGAGGAGCAGCCTTACTAGGCCACAGATAAGAACATTAGAGCATGTCCTGAAGATACCTGATAAGCTAGGGTCAGATGGAAGGGGAGGAAGACCTCCCCTATCAGTGGACTCTGAAGGGTGCAGGGAGGAGATGAGGGAGGGAGGGTGGTATTGGAAGGGAAAAAAAGAGGGGGCTATGGCTGGGATACAACTGAATGACCTGTGATTAAAATAAAAAATAAATAAATAAATAAAAAGAAAAAAAAAGAATTGAAAGAGGAAGGTTCAAACAAACAACTGAAGGAACTGAAGAACAAAACAGGAAAATACAGTCACACAGTTGAAAGAAATCAACAAAACGGCCCAAGATCTGAAGACAGAATTGGAAAAATTGAAAACACTAACGGAGGAAATCATGGAGAAGGAGAACTTAGTAAAGAAAATGGGAACTACAGAGGTAAGCATAACCAATAGAATACATGAGATGGAAGAAAGAATGCCAGGTGTAGAAGATACAATGGAAAAATCGATGTATCTGTCAAAGAAAATGTTAAAGCTAAAAATTCCTGACAACGACCATGCAAGAAGTCCAAGACAACATGAAAAGACAAAACCTAAAAATATTAGGAATAAAGGAAAAAACAAGATTCCTGTCTCCAAAGGCCCAGAAAATATTAAAAAAAAAAAAAACATTGAAGAAAATTTCCCCAACTTAAAGGAGAAGCCTATAAAAGAACAAAAGAGGCCTACAGAACACCTAATAAATTGGACCAGAAAAGAAAATTCTCTCGTCACATAATAATTAAAACAGTGAGCATATAGAACAAAGAAAAAAATAGTAAAAGCTGCAAGGGAAAAAGGCCAAGTAACATATAATGGTAAACCCATCCTAATCACATCAGATTTCTCAACAGAGACTATGAAAGCCAGAAGGGCCTGGACAGATATCATGCAGACCATAAAAGAATACAGATGTCAGCCCAGGCTACTATACCCTGCAAAACACTCAGTCCTCATAGACGGGGGAAAACAAGATATTCAATGACAAAAACAAATTTAAACAATACCTACACACAAATCTAGCTTTACAGAAGATACTAGAAGGAAAAATACAACCCAAGAAAACTAGCTACTTTCAAGAAAACACAGGAAATAAATAACCTCACTACAGCAAAACTAAAAGTAGCCAAGCACACAAACACACTACCACAGCCAATATCAAAATCAAAGGATCTAACAGCCACTGGTTATTAATCTCCCTGAACATGAATAAGCTCCATTCTTCAATAAAAAGACACAGACCAACAGAATGGATGCATAAACAAGACTCAACAATCTTTTGCATACAAAGAACACACCTAAGTCACACAGACATTACCTGAGAATACAGGGCTGGGAGATGGTTTTCCAAGCAAATAAGCAAACAAGAGTAGCCATTCTAATGTCTAACAAAATAGAATTTGAACAAAAATTAATCAAAAGAGATAGAGAAGGACACTTCATACTCATCAAGGGAAAAATCCACCAGAAAAATATCACAATCCTGAATATCTATGCCCCAAATGCAAGGGCACCCACATTTGTAAAAGAAACATTAATAAAACTTAAACTACACATAGATCCCCACACACGAATACTGGGAGACACCCCATTCTCAACAAAGGACAGGTCAGCAAAACAGAAATTAAACAAAGAAACAATATCTCTAACAGAGGTCATGAATCAAATGGACCTGACAGACATTTACAGAACCTTACACACAAACACAAAAGAATTTACCTTCCTTTCAGCACCTCATGGAACCTTATCCAAAATAGAACATATAGTTGGTCACAAAGCAAGCCTCAACAGATACAAGAAGACTGAAATAATCACTGTATCCTGTCTGACCACCATGGTATAAAGCTGGACCTGAACAACAACAGAAATAGCAAAAAGCCTACATGTTGAAACTGAACAACTCATTACTCAATGACAGCTGGGTCAGGGAAGAAATATAGAAATTAAAGACTTCTTAGAATTCAGTGAAAATGAAGGCATAGCATACTCAAACTTAGGGGACAAAATGAAAGCACTACTAAGAGGAAAATTCATAGCACTAAGTGCCTTCAAGAAGAAATTTGAAACATCTCATACAAGTAACTAAAAGGCTCACCTGAAAACCCTAGAGAAAAAAAGTAGACATACCCAAGTTGAGTAGACAGCTGGAAATAATCAAACTCAGAACTGAAATCAATAAATTAGAAACAGATAAAATAATTCAAAGAATCAATGAAACCAAGGGTTGGTTCTTTGAGAAAATCAAGAAGATAGACAAACTAAAAGGCAGAGACATTATCCAAATCAACAAAATCAGAAATGAAAAGGGGGACATAAAAACAAACACTGAGGAAATCCAAACAATTATTAGGTCTTACTTCAAAAGCCAATCAGCCACAACATTTAAAAATTTAAATGAAATGGGCAATTTTCTTGATTGATTCCACTTGCCAAAGCTGAATCAAGACCAGGTAAATCAAATAGTCCTATATTCCCTAAGGAAATAAAAGCTGTCATCAAAATTCTCCCATCCAAAAAATCCAGGCCCTGATGGTTTCAGCACAGAATTCTACAAGACTTTCAAAGAAGAGCTGAAACAAATACAATTCAAACTATTCTACAAAATAAAAACAGAAGGAACATTACCAGACCCATTCTATGAAGCCACAGTCACCTTGGTACCTAAACCTCACAAAGACACAACAAAGAAAGAGAATTTCAGGCCAAACTCTCTTATGAACTTTGATGCGAAAATACTCCAGAGGAAAAGAGGAAACAACCTCGGGACCTGCCACAGAGGGCCTCTGAAAGCCTCTGCCGTGCAGACTGTCAAAGCAGATGCTGAGCCTGATGGCCAACTGACGGGCAGAGTGAATGGAATTTTATGTAGAGGGCAACAGAACAAGAAAATTTGAACACAGGGAACTGCCCAGAGACTCATACTCCAACCAAGGACTATCCGTGGAGATAACCTAGAACCCTGACAATGCAGCCACTTCTGATGAGAACTGATAGACTAAGATCAGAAAGAAGGAGAGGAGGACCTCCCCTATCAGTGGACTTGGGCAGGGACATGCATGCAGAAAGGGGGGGAGAGGGGGACCAGGAGGAGAGGAGGGAGGGGCTTATGGGGGGGATAAAAAAATGAATAAAGTGTAGTTAAGAAAAGTTAAAAAAAAGAAAATACTCACAAAACAAATCCAGGAACACATTAAAAATATCATCCACTACAACCATGTAGGCTTCATCCCAGGCATGCAGAGGTATTTCAATATATAGAAATCCATCAATGTAATCCAATACATAAACAAACTGAAAGAAAAAAAGACCACATCATAATCTCCTCAGATGCTGAAACGCATTTGATAAAATCCAACATTCATTTATGTTTAAAGTCCTGGAGAGATCAAGGATACAATGTACTTACCTAAAAATAGTAAAGGCAATATACAGCAAGACTATAGCCAATATCAAACTCAATGGAGAGAAACTTAAATCATTCCCACTGAAATCAGGGACAAGGCAAAGCTGCCCACTCTTTCCATACCTCTTCAATATAGTACTTGAAGTGGATGCTAGAGCAATAAGACAATTAAAGAATATAAAGGGGATTCAATTCAGAAAAGAAGAAGTCAAAGTATCACTTTTTGCAGATGATGTGGTAATATACATGAGTGACCAAAAAATTCTACCATGGAAATCCTACAGCTGAAAAACACTTTCAGCTATGTGTTTGGATACAAAATCAACTCAGAAAATCAGTAAACTTCCTGTATATAAAGGACAAAAGACAGAGAAAAAATTAGGGAAACAACACCCTTCACAATAGCCACAAATGACATAAAGTACCTTGGTGTAACACCAACCAAGCAAGTCAAAGACTTGTATGAAAAAACTTTCAGTCTCTGAAGAAAGAATTAGAAGAAGATATCAGAAGATGGAAAGATCTCCCATGCTCATGGCTTGGCAGGATTAACATAGTAAAAATGAGCATCTTACCAAAAGCAATCTACAGATTCAATGCAATTCCCATCAAATTACCAACACAATTCTTTACAGACCTGGAAAGAAAAATTCTCAACTTCATGTGGAATAACAAGAAAATCATAATTGCTAAAACAATCCTCTACAATAAAAGATCTTCTGGAGGTATCTCCATCCCTGATCTCAAGCTGTACTATATAGCAACAATACTAAAAATTGCATGGTACTGGCATAGAAACCGACTGGTGAATCAATGGAATCAAATAGAAGACCCAAAAATAAACCCACACACTTATGGACACCTGATCTTTGACAAAGATGCCAAAACCATACAATGGAAAAAAGATAGCATCTTCAACAAATGGTGCTAGACTAACTGGATATCTACACAAAGAAAAATGCAAAAAAATCCTTACTTCTCACCCTGCACAAAACTAAAATCCAAGTGGATCAAAGACCTCTATATAAAAATGGAAACACTAAAACTGTTAGAAGAAAAAGTGGGGAAGAGCCTGGAAGTCATTGGCACAGGAGACAACTTCCTGAACTGAACACTAATAGCACAGGCTTTTACGAGCAGCAATCAATAAATGGGACCTCATGAAATTAAAAATCTTCTGTAAAGCAAAGGACACTGTCATCAGAACAAAAGTAAAGCCTACAGATTGGGAAAGGATCTTCACCAACTCTATATTTGACAGAGGGCTAAAATCCAGAATATATAAAGAACTGAAGAAGTTAAACAGCAGCAAATAAAGTAACCCACCTAAAAAAAAGGGGGTACACAGAAAATTCTCAATAGAGGAATGCCGAATGGCAGAGAAACACTTAAAGAAATTCTCAACATCCTTAGTCATCAAGGAAATGCAAATCAAAAGGACCCTGAGCTTTCACCATACACCCATCAGAATGGCTAAGATAAAAAAATATACTCAAGAGACAACACTTGCTGGAGAGGATGTTTAGAAAGAGGAACCCTACTCCATTGCTCGTGGGAAAGTACACTTTTACAACCACTTTGGAAATCCATCTGGAACTTTCTCAGAAAAACAAGAATAGTGCTTCCTCAAGACCTAGTTATACCACCAGGCATATATCCAAAAGATGCTCAAGTATGCAACAAGGACTTTTGCTTAACCATGTTTATAAGTTTTATTAGTAACAGCCATTAGATGAAAACAACCCAGATGTACCTCAGTTAAGGAAGGGATACAGAAATTGTGGTACATCTATACAATAGAATACTACTCTGCAATTAAAAACAAAGAAATCATGAAATTTGCTGGCAAATGGTGGGATCTAAAAAAGTTTACCCTGAGTGAGGTATCCCAGAAGCAGAAAGACACACATGGTATATATTCACTTATAAGTGGATATTAGATATATAATATAGGATAATCATACTAAAATCTGTACACCTAAGGAAGCTAAACAAGAAGCAGAACATTGGGTAAGATGCTCAGTCTTCATTCATAAAGGCAAATGAGACAGACATCGGAAGAGGGAGAAAACAGGGAATAGGACAGCAGCCTATCACACAGGGCCTCTGAAATACTCCACCCAGCAGGGTATCAAGGCATATGCTGAGATGCACAGCCAAACTTTTGGCAGAGTGCAGGGAATCTTATGAAAGAAGGTGGAGAAAGAAAGACCTGAAGGGAATGGGAGCAACAGAACCAAAATATCTGGGCACAGGGGTCTTTTCTGATACTGATACTCCAAACAAGGAACATACATGGAGATAACTTAGAAACCCTTCACAGAAGTATCCCAATGTAGCTCAGCATCCAAGAGGGTTCCCCAATAATAGGACCAGTGACCATCTCTGACATGAACTCATGGGCTGTCTCTTTGATCACATCCACCTGAGGGGTAAGCAGCCTTCCCAGTCCACAAAGGAAGACAATGCAGCCAGTCCTGATGAGACCTGACAGAATAAGGTCAGATGGAAGGGGAGGAGGACCCCCTCTATTATTGGACTGAGAGAGGGACATATGAGAAGAAGAAAGAGGGAAGGTGGAGTTGGGAGGGGGTGGGGGAGAGAGCTACAGCTGGGATACAAAGTGAATAAACTGAACCTAAAAAATTAAATTAAGTTAATAGAAAAGAATCCAAAACTTCCACTATGAAAAACCAGGACACATGCTTGAGATAATGATTTTTATATATGATCAGGAAGCTGAACCCATAAACTCTCAACCATAGGATTTTCATGAAAAACACTAGCTTAATACTTCATGCAAATGCAGATGGGGAATTCCAAATGGTTCTACCCATAAATATTTGTACATAGTAAGTGCCTGTTGAGAGAGAAAAATATCAGTCTCCTCCAGTGATGCAATTCCAAATATTTTTTCAAACCCAAGTAATCAATACAGAACATATGTATATATGAGCAAAGCTAAATGTTCTCTATAAATTGTATACATATTTACACATATATGTATGTGTGTGTTCATGCAAAAATAACAATTAATGAAGACTTCAAATTTTGGACGGGAACAATGAGAAGACTCTGAGTGAGAAGAGGAAAGTGGAGTGATGTAGAAGTAGTGTTCACATATGAAGTTCTCAGAAGAAATAAAATTATTAAGCAAAAAGTATGCATCTAATAAAAATTAAAATCCATTCGCATACTACACATTAGTTTGACAGATATAAACATTTTAAAATTTACATCCATTTTGTAACTTGAATCCATCAGTACATTGCTTATAAGATCATAGATTTGAGTGAAAAATGGGACAAATATTATTAATCATCATGACATGCTATAATATTTTGTTAATTGATTCTTGCATCTTAGCCAAATATATATATATATATATATATATATATATATATGTTGTAACATTTTGAATATTGATTTATTATTTTATGTTTCATTTATGTCAGTGTTTTAAATGAAAATTGACAATGTCCTGCTTCTTTATATTTTTTCCATCAATAAAAAGATGAAGAAACAAGAGTTAACTGTACTTTCGAATCAATTTTCTCTTCCACATGAATTTTAAAACTATATCATAATGGTCTGTTTTCCATTGCAAGTCTTTTGTCAGATGACTTCCTAAGAGAATAAGAAAACAAATGATCCTCCCAATGTTGCCATGTTGGATGGTGGATGGGAAACACAAGATAAGTAAAATTATAGTTAGAAAGAAACTGAAGTTCTCATTGGATGTCAAAACTCTCAAATGTCCACAAGCCATGCAGTGATTCTCATCACATGGCTGTACTAAGCTTATAAAAAATCGACTGTAATGTACTGTACTCACCTCATTGATCTAGAGATGTAATGAGACACTTAATTGTTCTATAAAAGATTTGCGATTTCTGTTTTTATTTTTTTATGTTTGTCATTTCTGTTTTTTAATTTTTTATTAATTACACTTTATTCATTTTGTATCCCCCCATAAGCCCTCCCCTCCCGATCCCACCTTCCCTCCCCTTTCTGCATGCATGCCACTCCCCAAGTCCACTGATAGGGGAGGTTCTCCTCTTCTTTCTGATCTTAGTCTATCAGTTCTCATCAAAAGTGGCTGCATTGTCCTCTACTGTGGCCTGGTAAGGCTGCTCCCCCCTCAGGGGGAAGTGATCAACAAGCAGGCCAGTCAGATTATGTCAGAGGCAGTCCCTTTTCCCATTACTATGTAACCCACTTGGACACTGAACTGCCATGGGCTACACCTGTGCAGGGTTTCCAGGTCATCTCCAGGAATAGTCCTTGGTTGGAGTATGAGTCTCTGGGCAGTTCCCTGTGTTCAAATTATCTTGTTCTGTTGCTCTGCTTGTGGAGTTCCTGTCCCCTCCAGCTCTTACTATTTCCCACTTCTTACATAAAATTCCATTCACTCTGCCCATCAGTTGGCCATCAGGCTCAGCATCTGCTTTGACAGTCTATACTGCAGGAGATTTCAAAGGCCCTCTGTGGCAGGTTTCAAGGTTGTTTCCTGTTTTCTTCTGGCTTTCAGAGGCCCTCTGTAGCAGGTTCCGAGGTTGTTTCCTATTTTCTTTTTCTTCTGATGTCCATCCTCTTTGCCTTTCAGGATGGG
>NW_026592020.1:3982-8077 GCF_907164565.1 Psammomys obesus | reverse complement strand
ATTTTCTTTTTCTTCTGATGTCCATCCTCTTTGCCTTTCAGGATGGGAATTGAACATTTTAGTTAGGGTCCTCTCTTTTGCTTAGTTTGTTTAGATGTACAGATTTTAGTGGGTTTATTCTATATTGTATGTTTATATGAGTGAGTATATACCCTGAGTGTCTTTTTGCTTCTGGGACAACTCACTCAGGATGATCCTTTCCAGGTCCCACCATTTACCTGCAAATTTCATGATTTCCTTATTTTTCATTGCTGAGTAATACTCCATTGTATAGATGTACCACAGTTTCTGCATCCATTCTTCAGTTGAGGGGCATCTGGGTTGTTTCCAGGTTCTGGCTATTACAAATAAAGCTGCTACAAACATGGTTGAGCAAATGTCCTTTATGTGTACTTGTGCCTCTTTTGGGTATATGCCTAGGAGTGGTATGGCTGGATCTTGAGGAAGCCCTATTCCTAGTTGTCTGAGAAAGCGCCAGATTGATTTCCAGAGTGGTTGTACCAGTTTACATTCCCACCAGCAGTGGAGAAGTGTTCGCCTTTCTCCACAACCTCTCCAGCATGTGTTGTCCCTTGAGATTTTCATCTTGGCCATTCTGATGGGTATAAGGTGATATCTCAGGGTCATTTTGATTTGCATTTCCCTAATGGCTAATGAGGTTGAGCATTTCTTTAAGTGCTTCTCTGCCATTTGTTATTCCTCTGCAGAAAATTCTCTCTTTAGCTCTGTTCTCCATTTTGTAAGTGGATTACTTGGTTTGTTGCTTTTCAGCTTGTTTAGTTCTTTATATATATTGGATATGAGTCCTCTGTCAGATAAAGGGTTGGTGATGATTCTTTCCCAATCTGTAGGCAGTCGCTTTGTTTTGATGACAGTGTCCTTTGCTTTACAGAAGCTTTTCAGTTTCATGAGGTCCCATTTATTGATTGTTGCTCTTAGAGCCTGTGCTGTTGGTGTTCTGTTCAGGAAGTTTTCTCCTGTACCAATGACTTCTAGGGTATTCCCCACTTTTTTTTTCTAGCCGATTTAATGTGTCTGGTTTTATGTTGAGGTCTTTGATCCACTTGGACTTCAGTTTTGTGCAGGGTGATAAGTATGGATCTATTTTCATTTTTCTACATGTAGACATCCAGTTGGACCAGCACCATTTGTTAAAGATGCTATCTTTTTTCCATTGTATTGTTTTGGCATCTTTGTCAAAAATCAGATGTCCTTAAGTGTGTGGGTTTATTTCTGGGTCTTCTGTTCGATTCCATTGATCCACCATTCTGTTTCTATGCCAGTACCATGCAGTTTTTATAACTGTTGCTCTCTAGTACAGCTTTAGATCAGGGATGGAGATACCTCCAGAAGATATTTTATTGTAGAGGATTGTTTTAGCAATTCGGGGTTTCTTGTTATTCCATACGAAGTTAAGAATTTTTCTTTCCAGGTCTGTAAAGAATTGTGTTGGCAATTTGATGGGAATTGCATTAAATCTGTAGATTGCTTTTGGTAAGATGGCCATTTTTACTATGTTAATCCTGCCAAGCCATGAGCATGGGAGATCTTTCCATCTTCTCATATCTTCCTCTAATTCTTTCTTCAGACACTTGAAATTTTTTTCATACAAGTCTTTGACTTGCTTGGTTGGTGTTACACCAAGGTACTTTATGTCATTTGTGGCTATTGTGAATGGTGTTGTTTCTCTAATTTCTTTCTCAGCCCTTTTGTCTTTTGTATACAGGAGTGCTACTGATTTTTTTGAGTTAATTTTGTATCCGGCCACTTTGCTGAAGGTGTTTATCAGCTGTAGGAGTTCCCTGGTAGAGTTTTTGGGGTCACTCATATATACTATCATATCATCTGCAAATAGTGATAATTTGACTTCTTCCTTTCCCATCTGTATCCCCTTGATCTCCTTCGACTGTCTTATTGCTCTAGCAAGGACTTCCAGCACTATGTTGAAGAGATATGGAGACAGTGGGCAGCCTTGTCTTGTCCCTGATTTCAGTGGGATTGCTTTAAGTTTCTCTCCGTTCAGTTTGATGTTGGCTATAGGCTTACTGTATATCGCCTTTACTATGTTTAGATATGTGCCTTGTATCCCTGATCTCTCCAGTACTTTAAACATGAATGGATGTTGGATTTTGTCAAATGCTTTTTCAGCGTCTAGGGAGATTATCATGTGGTTTTTTTCTTTTAGTTTGTTAATATGGTGGATCACATTGATGGATTTCCGTATATTGAACCACCCCTGCATACCTGGGATGAAGCCTACTTGGTCATAGTGGATAATATCTTTGATGTGTTCTTGGATCCGGTTTGCAAGTATTTTGTTAAGTATTTTTGCATCAATGTTCATAAGGGAGATTGGCCTGAAATTCTCTTTCTTTGTTGGGTCTTTGTGAGGTTTAGGTACCAAGGTGATTGTGGCTTCATAGAATGAGTTTGGTAATGTTCCTTCTGTTTCTATTTTGTGGAATAGTTTGAAGAGAATTGGAGTTAGCTCTTCTTTGAAGGTCTGGTAGAATTCTTCACTGAAGCCATCTGGTCCTGGGCTTTTTTTGGATGGGAGACTTTTGATGACTGCTTCTATTTCTTTGGGGGATATAGGACTATTTAATTGATTTACCTGGTCCTGATTCAGCTTTGGTGAGTCAAATCGATCAAGAAAATTGTCCATTTCATTTAGATTTTCAAATTTTGTGGCATATAGACTTTTGAAGTAAGTCCTAATGATTGTTTGGATTTCCTCAGTGTCTGTAGTTATGTCCCCCCTTAATCTTCCAATCCTAGGTATGAGGGAAAGAAGATTAAAAGGGAAAGGGGAAGTAGCCCTTTTTAGACTTAGTTTCACTGTTTAGATTTGTCAGTTTCTTTGTGAAAATACCAAGCTCAGTCCTCAGGATCTCCAGCAGCCTAGACAGCAAACCAGTGAACCAGCAAATACAGCAGCCTTCTTTCTCCATCTGTATCTTTAAAGCTTTTCACCATCCACCATGTCTTTGAAACCCTAGCCTGTTTTCTCTCTGGGCTCTCATATTTATACCCTCTCCATGTCCTCAGAAGTGAAATTTCTATACCTGACAAAGATCACATGCATCTCTGAGGCTTCAGGAGGCTGTTATTAGCAGGTAAATATCACACCCCTCTCCAAGTCACAGAAGGCAATTATCAGCTGTGGAGAAACTAAAAGCATCTCCATATCGCACACTTGGGATGAAAATAAAAACTTGTTTCTGTAACATAAATGAGGTGTTTTGTGAAGGTGTATGTGTGTATGTGTATTGAGGCTTTGCTTTTTCTTTTCTTAATTTATTTTACATGTTATTGTTTATAAACTTTATATCCCAGTTGTAAACCCCTTCCTAGCCTCATTCCGGTCCCACCTTCTGTCCCTCCCTCTATTCCAATATCCCGCTTCCCTAGTCCACAGAAAGGAGAGCCCTCTTTCCTTCCCACATGACCCCAGCCTATCAAATCTCATCAGGACTACCTGCAACCTCATCCTCTGTAGTCTGGCAAGGCTGCCCCACCAAGATGAAATGATCAAGGAACAGGCAACAGTGTCCATTTGAGAGACAGTCCCTGCTCCCCTTACTGGGAATCTACATGGAGACTGAGCTGCCTATTAACTACATCTGAGCAGGGGTTCTAGGTCCTCCAAGCACCAAAAAACCATATAAACGAATTTAAAAATATGGTACAGAGCTAAACAGAAAATTCTCAAGAGAGGAAGATCAATTGTTGGAGAAATGCTTAAATAAATGCTCAATGTCCTTAGTTATCAGGAAAATGCAAATAAAAATGACTCTGGGATTCCATCTTATACCCATAAGAATGGCTAAGATAAAAAACTCAAATGACAACACATGCTGGAGAACATGTAGAAAAAGGAGAGCCCTCCCCCAGTGCTGATAGGAATATAACAACCAGTTTGGAAATCAATCTGGCATTTTTTTACAAAATTGGGAATAGTGCTACCTCAAGACCCACTTCTGGGCATATATCCAAAAGATGTTTCACCAAACAATGAGGACATTTGTTTAACTATGTTCATAGCAGCTCTGTTCTTTTTTTTTTTTTTTTTTTTTTTTTTTTTTTTTTTTTTTT
>NW_026592020.1:2255-3882 GCF_907164565.1 Psammomys obesus | reverse complement strand
TTTTTTTTTTTTTTTTTTTTTTTTTTTTTTTTTTTTTTTGCATTCTTATATATTTATTTGAGGACAAGCTTCAAAGTAATGATTATTTTTTCTTATCAGTTACATTTTATTAACTCTGTATCCCAGCTGTGTCCCGATCCCTCATTCCCTCCCAGTCCCTCCCTCCCTCCCTCATCTTCACCCTGCCCCTTGCCAAGTCCACTAATAGGGGGGACCTCCTCCCCATTCATCTGATCCTGTTTTATCAGGTATCTTCAGGATGGCTCCAAAGCTCTCCTCTGTGGCCTAACAGGACTGCTCCTGCCTTTGGGGGTGGGGAGGCCAAAGAGCCAGTCATTGAGTTCCTGTTAGAAATAGTCCTTGTTCCCCTCACTATGGGAAGCCAATTGATTACTGAGCTAACACAGGCTACATCTCAGCAGAGGTTCTAGGTTACATGCATACATGGTCCTTGGTTGCATGTCAGTCTCAGAAAAGACCCTGTGCCCAGATATATTTGGTCCTTGTGGAGCTCCTATCCTTTCCTCATCAGATTAACTCCCCTACATTCTTATGATTCCCTGTACTCTGCCAAAGGTTTGGTCATGAGTCTTTGCTTTGAAAAAACTGCTAGTTAGAGTCTTTCAAATGCACACAGTAGACTCTTGTCATATGTTCAATGCGCATCCCATCTGTCTTTCTAAACGAGGATAGATAATCTTACCCCATGTCTGCTCTCTTGATTATCATTTTTAGGTGTATAGATTTCATTATGTTTATCATATCTTATAGGTCTATATAAGTGAGTATATACCAGGTTTTTCTTTCTCTTTCTGGGATATTTCACTCAGGATGATCTTTTCTAGATCCCACCATTTGCCTGCAAATTTCATGATTTCCTCCTTTTTGATTGCTGAGTAGTTTTTCATTGTGTAAAAATACCACAATTTCTGTACCCATTCCTCCGTTGATGGACATCTGGGTTGTTTCCAGGTTCTGGCTA
The DNA here is from genome assembly GCF_907164565.1 of Psammomys obesus. NCBI lineage: Eukaryota > Metazoa > Chordata > Mammalia > Rodentia > Muridae > Psammomys > Psammomys obesus. The sequence continues at coordinate 2,900 of NW_026592020.1, read as the reverse complement.
TTACAAATAATGCTGCTATAAACATGGTTGAACAAATATCCCTTTTGTGTACTTGAGCAAACTTTTGGTATATACCTAGCAGTGGAATAGCTGGGTCTTGAGGAAGCACTATTTCTAATTGTCTTAGAAAGCGCCAGATAGATTTCCAGAGTGGATGTATCAGTTTACATTCCCACTAGAAGTGGAGGAGGGTTCCCCTTTCTCCACAACTTCTCCAGCATGTGTTGTCCCTTGAGTTTTTCATCTTGGCCATTCTGATGGGTGTAAGGTGATATCTCAGGGTCGTTTTGATTTGCATTTCCCTGATGGCTAATGAGGATGAGCATTTCTTTAAGTGTTTCTCTGCCATTCGATATTCCTCTGTCGAGAATTCTCTGTTTAGCTCTGTTCCCCATTTTTTAAGTGGATTACTTGGTGTGCTGCTTTTCAGCTTCTTTAGTTCTTTGTATATACTCGATATTAGTCCTCTGTCAGATAAAGGGTTAGTGAAGATTCTTTCCCAATCTGTAGGCAGTCACTTTGTTTTGATGACAGTGTCCTTTGCTTTACAGAAGGTTTTCAGTTTCATGAGGTCCCATTTATTGATTGTTGCTCTTAGAGCCTGTGCTGTTGGTGTTCTGTTCAGGAAGTTGTCTCCTGTGCCTA
>NW_026592020.1:0-2155 GCF_907164565.1 Psammomys obesus | reverse complement strand
GAGGTCTCATTTATTGATTGTTGCTCTTAGAGCCTGTGCTGTTGGTGTTCTGTTCAGGAAGTTGTCTCCTGTGCCAATGAGTTTTAGGCTGTTCCCCACTTTTTCTTCTAAAAGATTTAGAGTATCTGGTTTTATGTTGAGGTCTTTGATCCACTTGGACTTTAGTTTTGTGCAGGGTGATAAATATAGATCTATTTTCATTTTTCTGCATGTGGACATCCAGTTGGACCAGCACCATTTGTTGAAGATGCTGTCTTTTTTCCATTGAATGGTTTTGGCTTCTTTGTCAAAAATCGAGTATTCATAGGTGTGTGGGTTTATTTCTGGGTCTTCTATGCGGTTCCATTGATCCTCCTTTCCGTTTATATGCCAATACCATGCAGTTTTGATTATTATTGCTCTGTAGTACATCTTGAGATCAGGGATAGAGATACCTCCAGATGATCTGTTGTTGTACAGGATTGTTTTGGAGATTCTGGGTGTTTTGTTTCTCCATATGAAGCTGAGAATCTTTTTTTCAAGGTCTGTAAAGAATTGAGTTGGTATTTTGTTGGGAATTGCATTGAATCTGTAGATTGCTTTTGGCAGGATGGCCATTTTCACAATGTTAATCCTACCAATCCATGAGCACGGGAGATCTTTCCAACTTCTGAGATCTTCTTCAATTTCTTTCTTCAGAGACTTGAAGTTTTTCTCAAACAGGTCTTTCACTTGCTTGGTTAGTGTCACCCCAAGGTACTTTATGTTATTAGTGGCTATTGTGAAGGGTGTTGTTTCCCTAATTTCTTTCTCAGCCATTTTGTCTTTGGTATACAGGAGGGCTTCTGATTTTTTTTAGTTGATTTTGTATCCTGCCACTTTGCTGAAGGTGTTTATCAGCTGGAGGAGTTCTCTGGTTGAATTTTTGGGGTCGCTCATATATACTATCATATCATCTGTGAATAGTGACACTTTGACCTCTTCCTTTCTGATTTGTATCCCCTTGATCTCCTTTAGTTGTCTTATTGCTCTGACTAGGACTTCAAATATTATGTTGAAGAGGTAGGGAGAAAGTGGGCAGTCTTTTCTTGTCCCTGATTTCAGTGGGATTGATTTAAATTTCTCTCCATTGAGTTTGATGTTGGCTATAGGCTTGCTGTATATTGCCTTTACTATGTTTAGATATGTGCCTTGTATTCCTGATCTCTCCAAGACTTTAAACATGAATGGGTGTTGGACTTTGTCAAATGCTTTTTCAGCATCTAAGGAGATGATCATGTGGTTTTTTCTCCTTCAGTTTGTTTATGTGGTGGATTACATTGATGGATTTTCGTATGTTGAACCACCCTTGCATGCCTGGGATGAAGCCTACTTGGTCGTGGTGGATGATATCTTTGATGTGTTCTTGGATTCGGTTTGCAAGTATTTTATTTAGTGTTTTTGGGTCAATGTTCATAAGAGATATAGGTCTGAAGTTTTTTTTTTTTTTTTGTTGGGTCTTTGTGTGGTTTAGGTATCAGGGTGACTGTTGCTTCATAGAATGAGTTTGGTAATGTAACTTCTGTTTCTATTTTGTGGAATAGTTTGAGAGGAATTGGTGTTAGTACTTCTTTGAAGGTCTGGTAGAATTCTGCACTGAAGCCATCTGGCCCAGGGTTTTTTTTGGAGGGGAGACTGTGAATGACTGCTTCAATTTCCTTGGGGGATATAGGGCTGTTCAGTCTTTCTACCTGATCTTGACTTAATGTTGGAAGATGGAATCTATCAAGAAAATTGTCCATTTCATTTAGGTTTTCAAATTTTGTGGCATATAGGCTTTTGTAGTATGACCTAATGATTGTTTGAATTTCCTCTGTGTCTGTAGTTATGTCACCCTTTTCATCTCTGATTTTGTTGATTTGGATAGATTCTCTCTGCTTTTTAGTTAGTTTGGCTAAGGGTTTGTCTATCTTGTTGTTTTTCTCAAAGAACCAGCTTTTAGTTTCATTTGATTCTTTGAATAGTTTTATTTGTTTCTAATTGATTGATTTCAGCCCTGAGTTTGATTATTTCCAGCCTAATGCTCCTCTTGGGTGTATCTGCTTCTTTTTTTTCTAGGGTTTTCAGTTGGGCCATTAAGTTGTTTGTATGTGATGTTACAAATTTCTTCTTGCAGGCACTTAGTGATATAAATTTT
>NW_026592019.1:0-16405 GCF_907164565.1 Psammomys obesus | reverse complement strand
ATTAAATTAAATTAAATTAAATTAAATTAAATTAAATTAAATTAAATACATATTTATAGTCTTTAAAGATTGCATCATAGCCAGGCAGTGGTGGCTATGCCTTTAATTTCAGCACATGGGAGGCAGCAGCAGGTGGGTCTCCATGAGTTCAAGGCCAGCCTAGTCTATATAGAGTGAGTTCTAGGACATCCAAGACTACACAGAGAAACTATCTCAAAAAACAAAACAAAACAACAATAACAAAAGGCACCATGATGCTATCAGGAGAGTAAGAGGTGAAAGAAACCAGGGCAAGAGTGGATTGAGAGACAGGGGAGAATGGGTGCTTAAGCTGGAGGCTCCTCTAGGCACATCCCTTTACCCTCAAGTGACAGGGAAGCTTGGTCAATTTCCCTCTTATGGCTACAAACAAGGCTCCACAGCACAGCCAACAGGAGACAAGGTCTGGCAGAGGTAGAGGGTTAAAGCAGACATATGCATCTATAAATTCCCTCACGTACCAATGGATAGTCCTCACTGATAGTTTACACCATGAACTCCCCAACTCCGTTTCCTCTTGCAAGGCAAGAAAACCTTTCCTGTCTCTCCCCTGGCTCTGATGGCTTGGGCAAGTCAGGATTTATAAGCAGGGGCTGGGTTTCTGTGGGCCTTCACCCACATTCACACTCTCAGCACGAGTTACAAAAACCTAGCTGACAGTTTGTTTTACAGCGCGGCCCAGCGAGGGGAGTGCTCTCCAACAGAAGTCCCGATGAGGGAAGCCTAGTTAACACAGCGCCGGAGACTCCCAGGGAGACACTGGCTTTGAACTGGAGCTGACTATAACTGAGAATGCAATTTATGTGAGGAAGCAGGGCATCGTGAGGAAGAGTGAAACAGCAGGTGCTAAATGGAGGTCGACAAGCCTTTCAGACAGTGGGTGGCTGATTACAAGTTTAAGCACTACATCTTTATTGCACTTATGTGATCTGTTTGTTTACTGTTTAGTTATTTTTATGTGTGTACCCTGGTGCACTTGTAGAGAGCGGAAGACAACTTCGGGAAGCCCGTGCTCCTGTTCTGCCTGGTAGAACTAAATGATCAAACTCAGGCCACCAGGTTTTGGCAGCAGGCACCTTAACCGGCTAAGCCATATCCTTGGCCCAAAGTGAAATGTTTTTAATATGCTGAACATGGAAAAGATAGTGTCAACTGACTGATAAAGAATGAGAGATATGAAAGGCTTATTTGATAACCAAATAGAACCCTTACAAATGAAAGTAAAAATATTACACAAAAATCCTTTTGCCTAAGATGCATATTTCAGGCTGATTTCAAGCAGTGGCTGCTCCTGCCTCGGTCTCTTACATGCAGAGATGACAGCCATTTACTGCCACGTTCAGCTAGAAATGATATATATTCTTTTAACAAGAACCAAATGTTTGTATGTTCTCTTGTGCAGTCGATTATGGGGTATCTGTGCGTGGGGAACTGTGAACTTGACACAGCAGCATGTGTGAAGGTCAGAGGGCAGCTTGCAGGGGTCAGTTCTCTTTCCCATTCACCATATGGGTCCTGCAATCAAACGTAGGTCATCCAGCATGGCAGCCGGCCCCTTTACCTGCCCGATCCTTTCATCACGTGAGGGCTTTGGTTTTGACCCTTGGCTCAGAAAGCCTAAGGCGTTTATTATCTGGCCCTTTATTTATTTTATTTTATTTTTTTTAAAAAGGCCATATTTGTTGTAGAAATACCCGCATAGAAACCCTCAGTAGGCCTGGGGTTGAGATACAGGAAAGAGCCACACATCACACTGACCCCTGTGCACTAGGAGGAACTGAACAGAGGAGATTGGGCTAGGGGGAGGCTTGGCTAGACACAGTCTTAGGCTTGGTAAAAGAAAGGGGGGCATTTATGTATTACATCTAGTTAACTGGGTACCTGAAATAGCCCAAATTTGCTTCTGTGTATCGAATGTTTGATGGATGAGAGTGAGGAGCCTGGAGAGGATGATTGGTCCAAGCGTGTAGTTTCTATTCGATTGTGAATGGAGTTCTCTGAATAGGGAAAATTAAGAGGAGTAGAGAAAGGAGAATTATTTTTGAACAATGGCTCTTTGCAACATGTACCCAGGTGCTCTGATCCCCGAATATAACAAAGCTGCTTTGTCACCCTGCCTGTGCCAGAGTGGGCTCCCACAATGGCTTCTGAGCACCAAGCGCTAACCTGCATCTCTGAGAGGAGCAGGGGAGGGTTGGAGACGGTGGCAGGAAGCTACAGTGCTTGCTCCAGGCTGGTAACAGCAGTACAAGCCAATGATGGGGGCGATTTGGAGGAAGGAAGGGAGGCAAGAGGCACATGGAGCCTCAGGAAGGCACACCTGGCGTTTTCCACGTTCCCTCAGGAAGGCACACCTGGCGTTCTCCACATTCCCTGAGGTATGTGCTCAGCCTCGCCGCTGCTCTCCTGAGTGAGTTGGCAAGGCCTGGGTTGTGAAATAAGGGGCCGGATGCTGAGCAACCAGCTCCTGAGCATCCATTATATGCATGTCTTTGCACATTTACCTGCCTCTCATATCACTGCCCACAGAGCAGATATTAGCTCCTTATTTTGCAAATAGAGAAACTGAGGCCTGGAGAAATCTATTATGACTACAAAGAAAGATGTCACTCCAAAACCCTTTTCTTTCCTTCTCTCCAAGCAATTCTAGCCAAGAACCACATGGGTGGGTGGCAGTCAGCACAGCTCCCCTGCTAAGAAGGGGAAGGACTCACGACTTTCCCGTCCCCACCATCCTTCTCTGAGAGGCTTCAGGCACATAATGGTAGCTGGGGGAGGGAAGAGACTTTTTCTTTAGTTTTGTGACCACTGGTAAGTGGCCTGAACTCCTGTAAATAACCTCTCACCCCTGCCAAGTTGCTTCTGAGAGAACTCTAAATTAAGCTCACTGGGTAGCACACACAGGAGGGGGTATGAAAAAGGGGGGAGCAAGTTGGGAGGGGGACAAAAGAGGGTAATCAGTGGGTGAATATGCTCAATATACATTGGATACATGAATGAAAATGTCATGATAAGCCCGTTACTATATACTCAATGAATGCTCTTACAGAAACAGAACCGGAAGAAAAGCTGAGAAGGAAGCCCTGCTGCACAGACTCAGCAGGTAACAACAGAATACACGTCATTTCTCAAAGTGTCTTTCCGGAGACATCACAAGCTGGGAGTGGAGACCGGAGCTTTTCCTACTGGGCTAGATGCATCGAGTAGTTACGGTTAGAGAAAGCTGGAGAGCCCGAGCCTGATGCCAGAGAGCCTGTGCACAGATGAAAGCAAGAGGAAGATTCCTCCTGCATAGAGGGTGAATTGCTGGAGCCCGCTGGCAGAGTCGAACCGTACCTGAGTGGGGAGTGAGGATTTACAATAATTAAAACAAAACACACTCTACCCAGGACGGCTTGAGAGGGCTGTCAGTATGACTGAAGCAGCAGCCTGGGTTTATTCCGGGGTTCATTTTCTACAGGTAAAACAAAGACAAGTCATATCAGTTCAAAAAGAAAAGGTTCATGAAAATGTCCAACTTCCATTCCAATAACTGCCTCCCAATAGTGGATAAAGTCCTATTCTAAAACTAATTCCCTAAAGCAGTTATGGTCCAAAGTCACACAAACAAGTGTTTAAGGAATTTGGAACATGCTTTTAAGGAATTTGGGGAAACTTCTTCCTTTCTTTGTTAAGGTAAAGGCCAATGAAGCTTAAGGAATGGCTTTCCAGAGTGGATGGAGGTGACAATTTATGAATTAGAAGAGCAGGCCGGAGGCCGGTGTATGGAGACAGATTTCATTCCTGGACCCCATGGCTACCTTGCTGAGTTCACATTCTGCCAGTGGGAGAAACGTGCTGTGAAGCCATCAGAGGTGGATATAGAAAAGCAAGAAGAGCATTGTCATGGCTAGTTGTATGTGCTGACGAGGCTTCCGGGCACTCAGATACTTAGCAAAGCATTACTAATGGCTGTGTCTGCAAGGGTGCCTCTGGACTGAGTGACCTGTGAACTGGCAGACAGAGTGGAGTTGACTGCTCTCCCCGGCAGGGGTGGAGCTCACCCCAGTCGCTGGATGCCTGTGGTGTGCAAAATGGCAGAGGTGGGGAATGTCTTCTCTCTGCCTGTCTTTGAATGCAAACTCTGCCTTTGCAGTAAGATGCAGCCTGAAACTTTTCTGCGTTAGGACTTAACTGCTTCTTGGACTAGGATTTGGACTGAAACTTATTGGCTATTTTGGGTTTGCAGTTCTGACCCAAAGACCACCGTGCTCCTCAGCCTTCCTAACTCCGTGGGCCAATTAGTTATAAGAACTCCTGGGGCTGGAGATGTGGCTCAGCAGTAAAGAATGCATAGTGCTCTCTCAGAGGACCAGCGTCCAGCTCCCAGCATCTGCCTCAATGACCCACAAATACCTGTAACTCCAACTCCAAGGGATCAGATGCCCCTTCTCACCTTGTGGACCTCCAGGTGTGTGCACAGATACACACAGATAAACACAAAAATGAAGACGAAACCCAGTCAAATCAATTGTCACCTCTCCTGCACCCATCCTCTTGAGTCTGTTTCTCTGGAGCACCTGGACAGCCTTCACACAGGCATCTTCTCCTTGCTGCCTTCTCTACAGGCTGAGACTCGGCATGGAAGTTACAGGTAGGGACACCCCTGAGACAAACCAAGCAGTCTGAAGGCCCTGAGTCGCTCCTTCCGAGGCAGTATTGGCAGTTTGGTGATGCAATGGATGGAGGCAGTGGACTCAGGGCCAGTTTTGTGGGCGTGTGCCTGTGTGTTGACATGGCCCCAGGGCCGTGCACCCAGTAAGGATCAGCCATAGTTACTTTAATGGTCTGTTGCTACAGAGTTGGACTTTTTGGTAAGCTTGAACAAGGGGTAATACATTTTTACATTGCTCTGCCTCCTGCAGATGGAGGGTATTGAGTGATGATGAGCGTGTAGGAGCCCTTATAGAAATGATGACGAGGGTGGGAAGTGACGGTTAACAGGTATTGCCTTATCAAGCCTAGAGAGTTGTTTCAACTAACAGCCCTGAGTCCTATCATCACCCTCAGTGTCCAGGAACTCTGGTCTTTGTTTCAAACAGTTCGAGGAAAAGGAGATGGAAAGTGTTGATTATACAAACTGAAAATCTTTCCCTATGAAATAAGTGCCAGGCCATACCAGGCCCTCGGCTGAGTTTCACTCACTCTTTCGTAACACAAACCTTTGTCCCTAGATCTGACTAAGAAGTTAAGCAACGTGAATACTTTGGCCATGCCCTTCCTCTCCCCAGAAGAGGAAGATTTCCCCAAGGCATTAGATCTGAGTCACGTGCCTTGAGGGCATTAGAATAGAGCTCTAGACTCCTACTCTAGGCTCTGAGACTCCCCTATGGCTGCTGAGCCACTGAGCTGCTCAGACTAAGTACCCAACAGTGCTAGCCACATCTCTGACCTTCCTCCAGGGAGGATTTCAAGATGGATGCTCATGAGGCTCCACTGTTCTATGAGTGTCTATAGGCTGGGGAAGAAAGATGTTTTCCTCAGTGATGTTGCCACACAAAACATACACACACACACACACACACACACACACACACACACACACACACACCTCTTAGAGCGAGAAAGAGAGAGAGAAAATGATAACAAAATTAAAAATTTAAAAATATCTAGTTTTTGTTTGGTAAGAATAACATTGTGCGGTATACTTAAAATTGTTGGTAAAATCAAGTCAAGCAGAGCAGATGGAAGGGGCCACAGTCTGAGTGTTCCTTGAGGGCCTGGGATAGTATCCAGACCCCATAGTTACTGGCATCCCTCAACACGGTGGATGTCAAGAGTCAGTGACATTAGTGCTAGCCAGGCACATAGCCAGGTCACGGGGGAATTGGTGGGTGTGTAGGGATGGATGGAGTGAGAGTTCAAACTAAAATAGTATCTCTTTGAGACTGACTTGGAGACAATTCTAATCTCTATCATCGTTAGTATAAAAAAAAGGTGAAAATGACAGTAGTCAAATAAAGGCCAAATAAGGTGATGTGCCTAAGATTCAGGAAGACCAGGGTAAAGTTTAAAATGACCTGGAATAACTGGTTGTGTGTGTATGTGTATATATGTCTTGTGTGTATCTATGTGAAATGATATGGTATGTGTGTGTTTTTATATGTGTGTGTTTATGTCTTAATGGTCTTCAGAAATTAGATGATATGCCATAGAACATCCATTCTTCCTGTTTAAAAAAAAACTTAAAGACTATTTCAAGAAAACTGACCATTATTTAGGGAAGAAGAAGGTTATGCAGCATATTAGAAAGATTTTGAAGCCATATATGCTTTATTCAAATATGATTTGGGACTAGACATGGTGGTATACACCTTTAATCCCAGCACTTGGGAAGCAGAGGCAGAGCACAAAACACCCAATGCCAGCTTCACCTACGTGCATGCACACCCCTTCAAGTGTAAGTGTGAGTCACCCTTTCTCTCTCCCTCTCCCCCCACCCCATGAATTTAAAGATACTTAGCAAGTTCCAGGTAAGCAGGTGCTACATAGTTTGTACAAACAAACAAACAAACAAACAAACAGAAATGATTTGGACCAATGACATTGGTCAGAAAGTCTTTGGACTTCAGATAACAAAGCTCGAGGGTCGGCTGCTCTAGCCACAACTGACCGTCCCATCATCACACCTAAGGAGAGGTGTCTATGGGGGGGGTTGCTTCCCACATGCACACAGCACCTCCAGAATTCGAGAGCTCACGGTCTCTCTCTGCTCTTGCTTGTTATTCATTCAGCAGATCTAAATCAGAGAGGTCTAGGTACTATGAGAAGCCCTTTCTGAAAAAACATGTGGAATGTAGGGTGTGGTGGCGCACACCTGCAATCTCACCACCAGAAAGGCAGAGGCAGGCGGATCTCTCTGAGTTCGAGGCCAGCCTGGTCTACAAAGTGAGTTCAGGACAGCCAAGGCTACACAGAAATCCTGTCTTGCAATAACAAAAACAAAATCAAAACAATAACAATAAGAAAAAAGCAAAACAACATATAACAGAGAGAGATAGAGGAAGACACCTAGTGCTAACCTCACTTGCACACATACAACGTGCATACCCCCTTCATGTGCACACACACACACACACACACACACACACACCACTCAAGAGCATAATGGGAATGGAGAAAATTAGTAAGAAAAAAAAGAAGGCTATTATTTCTTGTATTAGGGAAAACGTCCACTAAGAAGTAAAAACTATTTTACCCCATGCCAGGAATAACAGTGACACCTAAGAGTCTCAGCTGCAGTGGGGTGCAGAGACAGGAAGATTGCCTAAAAGTTTGAGCAGCTTTGGCTACATAATAAATTCTATGCCAACAGGGCTACACAGTGAGAGCCTAAACAAACAAACAAGCAAGAAAGCAATCAAAAAGCTAGACTGGAAGGAAGGATTTTTGGCCTTTGGAATGGAAATAATGCTTACCACTCATGAATTTTTTTAAAAATTATGATCAAGTTTCAGCATCATCTTTAATCCTCGATGTTGCCGCCATTTTCCTGTGGTATGACAAACCTCTCGGTTTAAACCAAAAACTTTCCTTACCTCTTTTCAAGTTTTCCAGTCCTTTCCCTGACTTAAAGTGAATAATCTAGAAAGAAACCATGGCTGTATAGAAAAGCCTTTCTATCCAATTGACAACTAGCTCTTCAATGAGGACTCTCCTCTCTGCCATAGGCGTCTCCCTCTCTGTAAAGTGAGCTGGGTAAACTAGACCCATCCTAAGGTTACCCACTCTCAGTTCTGAAATTCGATGGTTCTAAAGCCTGCAGGGGGACTAGCACATGACCTTTCTCCAACCTCTGGTATCAGATTCTGTTCTCACTCTTCTTACGCATTATCTTTTCTGCCCCCTACTTAACCTAGACCTGTTTGTGCAGAGTCCCCAAACGAGCAAACCAGGTTTTTCAATGCTCCTGTGAGATGTTCCTCAGTCTTCTTTAAGTGCATTCAAAGCAACCTCTAAATGGTACAGCCAGACTTCTCAAAATGCTAGCTTGTTCCAGAACTTGGAAGTTGCCTTGTTTCATTGACCTCAGCCTGTGGTGAGTATGAAAGATAGCCTGTGACAGAAAGCCTGTGATCAGTGGTGCATGGATCATCAGTGTGGTGACCATTCCATCTTCACCCTCAACTATGCTATGTCCTTGCTGCATTGGAGGGAGCACAGGCTGGCAAACTCCTGAGTCTTCAGCATGGACTTTCAGTCACCAAACAGTAAGGCCTAAGGATTATGTGATGCTGACCAGCGGAGGAAGTTTCAAGCAATTTTCTGAGAGCTATAGACAATAAATGAATAGTAAAATCAATGGCAGAACCCATCTTTGGTGAATGGGGCAGCTACAGAAGATGAGAGGGAGACATTTCTGGATTTCAAGGAGCAGAAGAATAAGATCAGTGGGGCTGTTTAGAGCATTGCTTGTTGCCTTCCTGCATTTTGTGTTGCTAACAGAAGAGCATGAGCTGGGCAGTTTCTTGTAATTATGGAGGCCAAATCCAAGATACTGACATCTGGAAGAGGCCTTCTTACTTCGTCTAATAGTGTAGGAAGTCAGGCAGCAGAAGGACAAATGGAAAGAGAAAATTAAGAGGGCCCACACTCATTCTTTATTAGAAACCCACTCCTGTAATGGAGGTCTTAATCCTTTCACCCCACTCTTTACTCTGAATCATTTTTCATCAGGCTCTGCCTCCCAACGCTTGTTGCATAGGGAAGTACTTCCAATACATGGTTATAGGAGTATGTGATCACCATAGGAATTGTAGCTTTCAAGGAAACAGGGTAAGGGAAGGCTGTAGAAATGTTTAAGAGACAACATGCTTGGTAAGTTAATGAAGCCAGAACTCTAAAGAGAAGCGTGCTGCTCACTAAAAGAAACCCCAAAGGGCTCCTCATTGGATGAAGTTCAGAACTCATATGTGCTGCAATAGCCATCCATAAGCAGCATGGCTTTCCTCCTCCAGTGACAGAAAGGGACTTAGGACTCATAGGACGAGACCCAGAACTCACAAACACGACCTTTCACTATTGAGAGGGGCATATGGTAAAAAGCTACAGTAAAATAGGATATTTGGGCCAGGAGTGATGACTCAGCTGTCATCACTTGCCCTTCTTACAGGGGACCTAAGGTCAGTTCCCAGAACCCACGCCAGGCAGTTCACAACAACCAGCCATGACTGTCACTGTTACTTCAAGAGATCTGATGCCTTCTTCCAACTTCTGATGCCACCTGCGTTCTTGTCCTCTTTCTTTCTCTCTAATAAAAACAAATCTTTAAAAATCATATTAAGAGAATAAATGTTCAGAGGATATGGTAGTATACAGATATATTTTGCAAAGGAACCCAGGACATTTGATTTCTGTGCATACTTTTCTCTAAGAGCTCCCAAGGAAAAGACAATGAAAATAAACATGGCTCTTACCCTGCACTAGACACTGTTAGGAGCGCTTTAAATCCATCAGCTTATTTCAACTTATTACAGCTGATGCCATGTCAAGAGAAAGCTTGTACATTAGGTACGCTGTCCACTTGGGAATTAAAGCTGATTTCATGGTAGATAGTGGGACAGAGAGAGGAAACTGAGCTGGTCCTCAGAAATCATGAATGCAGGAGACACCCCAAGACAAAAATGAGAAGAGATAGAAAGCAGCCTGGCTAACTAACTGGCTGGCTACTTCATTTACTTACCCATTCTACATTTTCTGACATGTGTTATAGGGTATATCTGAGCTCCACATAGTGACAAATCATGTTCAATGATGTTTGTGCTTAAAGTCCATCCAGGAATACAGTCATGTTATCACTGCAACACTTGATACCGGCAGGTTTTGATTTTTTGACCTGTATACATGATTTTAATTTTTTTTTTTTTTCTGGTCAGTTTTTTATTTTGATCTCAGGCACCTGTGCAGATGGCTCTGCCTTGCAGGGAGGGGCTTCACATAAACACATCTCAGGCGGTCAATTCCACCGTGCCAGTTTGCCCACTCTCTCCATTCAGTTGTCTACTTCCTCCTCTTCATTCTGTTCTTCCTCATCTAGTCTTTCTTCATCTTCATCGTCCTCTTCCCTGCCTTTGTCTTGCTCTTCTGAATCTGTTTTTTTGTCTTTGTCCTTCTTCTTTTGCTCAGAGGCTTCCTTCTTGCCTTTCTGCTCCCGCCTGTATGCTTCTAGAGCTTCTTTCAATGGTGTAATGAACCGCTGGAACTCCATCTCTTCCATGGCTGACAGCACATCGCTGGCATTCAGAGTCTTGCGCTTCCCTTTCATTTCAAAGTTATTCGCACAGGATGTGGCATACAGAACGAAGACACTGGCGGCGCGGGAGATGGCGCTCCAGGCCTCCTTGGAGATGTTGACGCCGTCCGGGAGCGCCTCCTTGATGATCCTGGTAATGATCAAATTACCAGGGCAAATTTAGGTCCTCAGGCCTCTCCGCCATCGCCTCCGCTGGGGCCCGAGCCCCCTCCCATGATTTTAAATTTTTAAAAAAGTTTACATGTGTGAGAGCTTTGCCTGCATACATGTAAGTGTACCACATGAGTGCCACGCCCACTGGAGTAAAGAGAGAGTGTCAGCTCTTCTGGAACTGGAGTTACAGTTACAGATGCTTGTGAGAGTCTGTAAGTGTTAGAAACCAAATCCCAAATCCAGGTCTTCTGTAAGAGCAGCAAGTGTTCTTAACTGCTGAACTATCTCTCTAGCTCCCTTGTAAATATTTTGCTAAAAAGTATCCACCCGAACCTTCAGTTATAGTTTTCTTATCATTCCTAGAGACATGCACTACAGTAATGTGAATAGCGTCAGATTTAACAATGACTAAAAAGCTCGAGAGAATTCAGCCTGCCACTGAATGGGCAAACTACTGGGATGTTCAGATCATGCAATATGTTATATAGTCAAGAAGATGGATGAGTTATCATTTTAAACAATAGCATAAATAGGGGGCTGGAGAGATGCCTCAGCACTTAAGAACATGTACTGCTCTTGCAAGGGCCCCCAGTTTGGTTCTCAGCACCAAGTCGGATAGCTCACAACTGCCTGTATCTCCAGCTTCAGGGCAGGGGTTAGCCAATGCCTCTGGCCTCTGAGAGCATCTATACATACCTCCATACACAAATACACATACACACAAATAAAAATAAAAATAAAAATGAAATTTAAAAATAATTAAATAAAAAACAGATTGAACAATTAAATAAATAAAATAAATAAAATTAATTAAATAAAAAAAGACTGAACATCAAAGGAAGTTCCAGGAGACTATTGGCCCTGTAGTTTATCTTTTATAATGCTCAATTGTCAAAACAAACGTGTTCAGGCATTTGTTGTTTAGGCAATTTGTCACCCTTCTAAACAAATTTTCATCACTTTTATGTGTATTCTAAACATTGATGTTTTTAAAGCAAGAAAACGAGAAAGAGAAGATTCAAGGCGGAAGATGTCACAGTGGAGGAGGAGGATGTGAAGAAAGAGCACGCAGAAGTGAAGCTGTTGACCATGTTCTCATTGGGCTGGGCGGTAGAGACATAGATACTCATTAGAGAAGTAATTAAACTCGAGGGAATAATCGGAATGAAAGAGTCACGCATGGGTGAGTGCCGAAGCCATTTCATGGGCTGGCAGTTGTGAATGTTCTCATTCTGGCCTCTGCTGAGCTCCTGGTGAGACATGAGACCTAAGCTCTGACATAACAAGGGACCCTACCCTCTCAGTTGTGAGATGCCTCACATGGGTGCTGTGAACCTCACTCCGGTCCTCTGGAAGAGCAGCAGGTGCTCCTGTACTAAGCCATCTCTCCAGTCCCAGGATATAGAACTTTTGACCTCCAGTTGTTTTTTTTTTTTGTTTGTTTGTTTGTTTTGTTTTTTCTTAATGCACACAATATTCTCCCAGGCATCAGAGGCATAATTATCACAGCGTACTCAATGTATCGGGCTGTAGTGACAGTGAATAAAAGCATTCTTCACTGAGGCATTCTACACATGAAATTGAAAGATTGGTTTTCAACAACACCTGGGCTTACTCAGGTGCCTCTGCTAAATTGTTAACTTTTGCTTGTATTAAATCTTGGAATTAATTATCAGCTAACCCAAACCAGGATGGACTTGAGCATTACAGAGTTCCTGGTCAAGTTAGAAATCACTCAGTGCAAGTTATTAGAGGATTGTTACCCTTCAGTTGTTCTTCAGGCACATATTATGATCTCATAAATGCATACAGTTTAGGACTCTTTAAATTAGCAGGTGTTATGGTTTGATGGTGAAATGTTTCCTGTGAGCTCACATTCATACTTGATTACTTGGTCCCCAGCTGGTGGCACTGTTTCAGGAGGTTGTATGGACACAAAGCCTCACTCGTAGATGTTGGGTGGTAGGGATGAGACTTAAGGGTTATGGGTGGGCTCTGATGCTCTGCTTCCTGATCCAGTCAGATGTGAACAAGCAGTCTCACACTCACTCTCACTGCCCCAGCAGCCTAATTCTTCCTCCACGCCTCTCTCATGGATGTGATGAGACTGTGCACCAACACAACCCTTCCTCATTCAAGTTGATCCTGTTAGGTGTTTGGTTGCACTCATGAGAAAAGTGACTCCCATAGTAGGTTCCTTTTCACTCATCTTCTAACCGATCCATACAGAGACCTGTGTCTCACTTGTCAGTTTCTATTGATCTAATGCTGCTCATCAATTGCTCTTGAACATATAGTTGATCAACTTGTCCACTCATACTTTTCTAGAAACAAATGAAATGCTAAATGTACAGTGGCCATGGCATGTTGTGGCACTCGGGCAGCCATTAATGTAATTACTAATCCCTGAGTGCAACTGAGACCTTTCTTGGACCTGTTTGCTACTGACCCCTATTTTCATAGAGTTTTACAAGTGTCCTCACCCTAGCCTTGTGCATATTTGGGGTTTTTTTTTTTGTAATTTTTAAGTTTTATCATGAATTTTTGAGAATTCATGCTTATATGAAATGTACTGAACATTTTTATTCCTACACTCTCCCTCCAACTTATCGAAGACCCTCCCTTCAGAACTTCACATGGTCTTCCCTTTTGCTTTTTATCACCTACTGAGTCCTGTCAGGGCTGTCCATATGGTCACAGGCATGAGCTATCATTCACTGGAGCACGGGCAACATGCAAGAGGCCGCATTCCTGAAGAAACCCCTCTTTTACCCCAGTGAAGATTTGTAGTGGGAATATTTGGTTAAAAATATGGGAATGTCATGGGAATATGTTTTTGTTTTAATCCCAGGTGTGGGATGCGGGACAGTTTTAAATTGTCCACAGTGGCTGACTATGATTTGCCTCATGTTCTAGCAGGGGCGTGATTTTGCCAGCTGAAGATAGTTTCTGCAAGCGTATGGCATTTGCAATTCTGGGGACTCTTGAGAAGGTATATAAATGCTAGAGCCCTGAGAGGGGCCGTGGCTGCTGCTGTTGCTGCTGTTGGTTTCTGTTGCTGCAGTTTGTCAGGAAGAAATTGAATATCCTGACAGAAAAGATCAAACTTGCCCCAAGGAACTTGATGCCCCTAACCAGCAGGAAGTAGTCTAATGGTAACTACTTCCTCTTTCTTCTCTATTCTTCTTTATCTCCTACCTAGTGTTAGGGTGTTGGGAGGGTGGAAAAAGGGTGAAGAAGGGTGGAAAAGAGTAAGGAGCCCACAAAATACCAAACGCCAGCTACAGACATCAACTGCCAATAACTCTCAGAGGAGGAGTGTCTTGAGCCTTTCAGTTGTGTATGCTGGAATGTTGATTGGCTTAATCTATGTAGGTCTTATGCAGGCAGCCATGGCTGCTGGGAGTACGGGTGTGATGGCTGTGTCATGCCCCGAAGACACTATGTCACAAAGTCCTTCCCTACCCCTACCTCTGGCCCTTATAGTCTTTCAGCACTCTCTGGGATGGCAGGGTGGTGGTATGTAAGTTTTGTTTGGTGCTGAGCACCCCACAGTCAGTCCACAGTTGTTCTTAAGTGGAAAAAAAGTATGAAATAATAAAAAAAGGAGTCAGCTAGACTTTAGCCTGATTTAAGGGACTGTATAGGAGAGGAAAAGAAAACATCTTTGAGAATTTATTGAAAATAAAGAACATCCCTCTCCCCTATTTCTTTTTCTTACAAATTACTTGACTATTATGTGCAAATATTATCTTAAAAAAATAATAATCCACTGATACCAGTGCATATGTCTCCGAAGAATTGTTTGCAATTTTCTAGAAGATGTTATTTTTTTTTTTTAGTTTTAGACTGCTATAGCCATTTCTTTCCTTATGGGTAGGTAGGTGGTACAGCAACTTCCAGGACAGGATCATCCTTGCTCTCCTAGGACTAACTTCATCAGGAGGAAGCCAGACAAGCAACAGGTGATCACCTAAGCTGGTGTCTGTACAGAGCCCGATCTCACCAAGTTAAGGGGGGGTAACCGTCACATCACCCAGAAAGCCATTGCCTGTAGGAGGAAGTTGAAAAGTGCTCAGAGAGCCCCTCCCCCGCCAAAATGCTCTTCCAGCTTATGACAAGAGGAGTACAATGGCTTCCAAAGGCCTGATCTAGGGACAGATATCTGCTGCGCTTGCTCTGTGCTGGGTCAGGCTCTGTCTCTGACCCAATTTACAGCCCCCTGCAGCTCTCTCCTGCATACTTTCCCACGTGAAGTTATTTATCTTTCTTAACAGTCAACTCGAATTTATTCCAAGAGAATGCTCCCCCAGCCCTGCTGGTAATTTATTCCTGCACTAAACGGCCATTGTAATCAAAATTCCTAAAATAGCTTGTGTTTTCCTCCTGCAGCTGCTATCACCTCTGTCGAAAACCTTTCCAAGTCTTCTCATTGCTTCAGAGTTAGTGTCATTCCATACTGTTGGAAACCCCACCCCATCCGGCTCTCCCTGCTTTTCTAGGCCCCTTTTGTGCCCTTGCATTACCCCTACTCAACCGCTTTCCTGACAAAGCTCCAACATACTTTCTCTTCCTGGAACTACCTACCGCCTTCTCAATTCCTATGTGGTTGTTTTTCTTCCTTCGGTCCTTTTTTAACCCAGTTCTTCAGGGCATTCTCCTCTCACCTTGAAACTCAGTCAGATTTCCCACCATTTGCACCGTACAGCAGACATTATGATTTTCATTTCGATACCTATTTGTTTCATGTCCAGCTTCTTTCCATGCTGCAAACTTTAGGCTGTACTGCCTACGCCTTGCACAATGTCTGGCACACAACAGGAAATCACTGGAGTTTTGAGTTGATCTCTCACCGGAGTTAAAGGTTGATGAGAAGTTTTCTTACATATCATCTTCAACCCTAAAGTTATCTCTCATGCATGGCTTCATTTGTTTTTTAATTTCTGAGATAATCAGGTTCACATGCAGTTATAATAAACATTACAGAGGGCCTAGAGAAATGGCAGTTTGAGAGTGCCTGCTGCTCTTGTAGAGAACTGGAGTTAGGTTATGCGATGATGATGTCATGGCTAACTTTGTCAGCAGACTACATCTGGAATCAACTAAAACTCAAGTTGCTGAGTACTTCCGTGAGAGAATTTTTAAAAGTCAGATTATCTGAAGCAGGAAGACACATCCTAAATCTGGACCCCACTTTCTGATGGCAGCCCAGATAAAGTGACCGGGAAGAAGGAAACGTTGTTTCTTGCCTGCTTGTCCCGCTCTCACTGGCATCCATCCTGTTGCTGAGGCATCCCGTCACTACTCAGGATTTCAACAAAGACTGAAGACCAGCAGCTCTTCAGGAATCCTTCAGGACTCCAGTGTTGGATGAGGATGGCTGAGATACCCAGGCCTGTGGACTGAGCAGCTGCCAGTCTGGATTCTTGACCTGTCCATCACAAGACATCATTGTTGAACTACCTGGAACATATCTTGTAAGCCAGTCTAACAAATACATAGGCACACACACACACACACACACACATTCATTCTCTCAGTTCTGTTTCTTTAGAGAACCCTGGCTCACACAGGCGTCCAGCACCTACAATGAACAGTTCACAATGGTCTGTAAATCCAGCTTGGGGGATCTTCTTGCTTCCTCTGGCCTCTGTAGGGACTGTACTCATATGCAGAAGCTCACATTTAAATACAAACTGCTACTCCTCATCATCATCATAGAAAATTGATACACATACTGGTTTTTACTAGTCGGCAACAGATTGCATAACTACACCACAATTTCGGAACCAAACAATCGACACAGACTCTTCTAATCTTATTCAGGTTTCTTTTTTTTTCTTTTTCTTTCTTTCTTTCTTTCTTTCTTTCTTTCTTTCTTTCTTTCTTTCTTTCTTTCTTTCTTTCTTTCTTTCTTTCTTT
>NW_026592018.1:0-2693 GCF_907164565.1 Psammomys obesus | reverse complement strand
GTACAAATGGAAATATTCTCTAGTTTTTGTAAAATTAAAAAAAAAAAACAGCTATATTAAGTATAAACACCGAAAACTGGTTTAACAAGGAAAGAGTGAACAAAATGTATGATCTGAGTAGGGAATGAGACATGTGCCACCTACACGAACCCTAGGCTGGCCGTGTGCCTAAGCCAAGGTCACCGCTAGGTTCAGTCGGTACCCAGGGCAGACAGCAAACAGCCCTCACCATAGGACTGGAGGCAGGGCCAGCCTCATGTCTGGATTCTAACCACAGAACGTATGAGTGTGTATCCCATGTCAGGTCGCCGGTGGCAAGAACCTGCTGATGTGCCCTGTACAGGGCTCAGGACTGTCCTGGCACATCTCAGTGTTTATAGCAGCAGCTGCCTCTGGGTGGATGGATTACAGAAATGGGCTGCTTCTTTGGCGTGACCCGGACTGGGTAAGAGGGCTCCTCGCTATAGTAGCTCTTTGGGTGGCGAGCTTAACTACTTCCTGTGTGTATGTCCCTACTCACCAACGAGGAAGTCAGGTGTTAGAAGCCTGAGTCACCTTATTGAAGACAATTTTCCTAAAAGGGCTTCTCTTAGGAGGCATCCCATTTCCAAGCTGGTCATCACACATGACGTGCAGAGTACTGTGGGAGGGAACGGGCTCTGGGCTGCATGCATGCCTAGGTGTTTCTTATCTGGTTTGGGGGATGGTGTGGCATGCCTTGTACTGTCGGAGCCACTGCAGAGTGAGGAGGACTCACGGAGAGGAGGGAAAAGTTATTCTTCTTTGGCACGACCAGAGAAGGTTGCGCTCTATAACGGGGAGATTTGAGCTGTGCTAAGAGTGGGCAGGGCTTTGAAACCCAGCAAGAGCCAGTGTGGTGCCACCTTAGTGACCCCGTTGTCACACGTTCCTATTAACCACAGGCCCTTGTGGATTCTGCAGACTGTCACCGCTGACCCTACCGCCACCAGCTAGAATCACCTGGCCCATGCCCAAGGGAATGCACCCGAGATTTGCATTTCTGGAGTGCTACAAAACAACCACCCACATTGTTTTATGTAGGTGCATAAAAGCCCACCTACATTGCAGACAAAGGACTTAATGCAAGATCTCCTGCCCTGTGGTCATAAAATGTTTCTGAACGGTTTGGAATTACATTAGAGCAGAGAAGCTCAACTCTGAGGTTTTGCTGGGTGTCCCTGGTGGTGGCTTGAATAGGTATTGCCCTGACAGACTCACTCTTGGGTCACAGGGAGTGAGTGGCACCATTAGGAGGTATTGCTTTGTTTGGAAGAAGTGTGTCATTACCAGGGCAGCCTTGGAGGTCTCTAATATTCTCAAACTATACCGAGGGTGGAATACAGTCTTCTGCTGCCTTTGGGCCAAGATGTACAACTCCCAGCTCCTTCTCCAGCACTGTGTCTGCCTGCCTGCTGCCATGGTTCCTGCCAGGACAATAGTGGGCAAAACCTTTGAAACTGTAAGCCAGCTCCAATTAAGGCTTTCTTTTATAAGAGTTGCCTTGGTCATGGTGTCTCTTCACAGCAATAAAGCCCTAAAGAAGACCCCCCCAAATTAGTAGCTTCATTTTTGTTTGTTTATTATTGTGTAAAGGCTCCCACTATGCATGAGTAGAGATCAAAGGGACAGATTTGTGGAGTTGGTTCTCTTTTTCCACCTTTATGTGGGTTCCCGAGCTCATACTCAGGTCGTCAGGGGTGCGAGGCAAGTGCCCTACCTACTGATCTATCCCGCTGACCCTTTATCCATTTTAAATAGCAACAATGTATGGCCTCATTTGGAGCCTGAGGATCAGGAATTCAGGAGCTCCTTAGCTGGAGTATGGCAGTGAACACATGTTGGCCAAGACTACACCACTTGCGGTTTAACTAGCACGGTGACTCTTCTTGTGGTGGGCATCAGTTCTCCAAATGGTGCATCTCTGTGAGGGTCCCTATGGCATGGCAGTTGGTCACCATTGAGATGACTTACGAGAAAGCAAACAGGAAATAGGTTCTTTTGTGTCTTAGTTTCTGACAAACCATCACCTCTGCTGCATTTTATCTACCACTCTGAGCATCCTTGATTCAATATAGAACAGGATTATGCAAGCAGATAAATACCTGAGGACGTGCACTAGGGAGAACCATGGCCAAGGCCACCTTTGAGTTCATATTCTGGGAAGATTAGAGCTTTCAAAGCACGGACTGAGCATATGCCTGTAATCACAACACTCGGAAGACTTGTTCAGGCCAGTCTCAGTTACACAAGTCAGGTAAGGTCATCCTGGGCTGTATGAAACTCTGTCTGACAACAACAAAGTTATACACATGCCAGAGATGATGTGGTGAACTGGACACCCTAAAAACATTTTACCCTTAACATAACTAAATTGCTAAATACAATATTTTAAAGATTTATTTCAATTTTTAAATGTTGTGTCTGGGTGTGTGTGTCAGAGTGCATGCCACATGCATGCAATACCCAGAGAGGACAGAAGAGGGCATCAGAACCCTAGAACTGGAGTTACAAACAGCTGTGAGCCACCATGAGGGTGCTGGGAGCCAAACCCCGAATCTTCGCGAGAGCAAGGCTAGCTCTTAATTGCTGAGCCATTCTCTAGCCCTGAAAGTTAAATTAAATTAAATTAAATTAAATTAAATTAAATTAAATTAAATTAAATTAAATTAAAT
>NW_026592017.1:0-1863 GCF_907164565.1 Psammomys obesus | reverse complement strand
TTTTTTTTTTTTTTTTTTTTTTTTTTTTTTTTTTTTTTTTTTTTTTTAGTCTGTGGAGGTTAATAAAAGTGATAGTAAGCAAGAAGAAGACTCCTTGTAAACAAGAAACGATTTATAAGACCCCAGGAACCAGGAGCCTGCTTTCCTTCCCCCATTATGGGTTTTTATTTTGAGTGAGTGGGCCCACAAAGAGGGGGTGATTTGCTTTTCTCAAGCTTCCTTCCAATTGGTCTATTAACCACCCCAGGGCTGCCTGGTGTGTATTGTCTGAGCCTTCAAGCCAATGAATCCTGCCCATCTGGGACCAGTCAACAAACTGTGCCCTCCTGGGACAAGACGCAAACAAAAACAAACTATCCTGGTTTTTGTTTTTGTTGTTTTTGTTTATGTTGTTTTTGTTGTTTTGACAAAGGAAGGAATTAGAAAGTGGATGCCGATGTAGCCAGGCCTCCCAGAGATTGCATTTATCCAGGGCTACTTTCCCCTTCTGTCTGCCTGGCAGGGGGATAACTGAGTCCTGGTAGGTCTCAGCAGGTGCTTTCCAGATTGTAGTCCACCCAAAGCTTGCCTCACCGAACATGGTCAGAGTCTCGATTGATGCCATTTTTCTTTCACTCTGCATCTTAAGACTGTCCCGGGAAGAATGTTATTTTCCCGAGGAGTCTCTCCGGTTGTGCCTCTGTAGGGAGAGGGCTCAGCAGCTAAAAGTGCTTACTGTGACGGCTTGAGGACCTGAGTTTAGGTTTCCAGAGCCCACAGAGCGCTAGGCAGAGCGGGGCACATGTGCAGTACAAGCATTCCTTTCAGAGAGGTGGAAACAGAAATCCTCGAAGCTTGCTCGCTAAACAGAGAAAAAGAAAGTGTTTCCACAAAACGGATGTTGGGAACTGACATTCAAAGTCCTCTAACCTCCATACATGCACTGTGGCATGTTCCTGACTGTGTGCACGAACACATGCATGCACACACAGTCGCACACACGTGCCCACATATGATCACATACACAGGCACACACACAAACATATAAAATCTGTTAGGACTAATGAGGTGTCTACTCTGGTATCTCCAGGCATGTACTCTAAGGAAATTGTTTTTATGGAGAGTTAAGTAAAGCTTGCCAGTTTAGAAGAAGACCTCTGTAGTTCTCTGAAGACCCGAAGCTCCGTAAGCCACCACACCCTGGCAGGATTTTATGCTTATGACTTTGATTTCTTCTTTTATCAGTTTACATTTCCTATTTATAAAAGCGAAATACTAAGTCAGCTGCAGAGGTCCAGGGGGTTGAGGCTGGGGGATCAGGAGTTCAAGGCCAGCTTTGACTATAGAGCAAGTTGGAGGCTGGGCTGGGCCTCATGAGACCCTGGATAAAACAAAACTGAAACAGAAGGGATGCTGCTCTAAAAGGGCTGTCATGAACATTAAGGCAAGGTTTGAGCATTCATCTCAGAGCATTCCCTTGCCCCAACACTTGGAGAAATACTAGTTGTTTCTTTTCCATTTCTTTCTGTCTTTTTAAAAGTATTTATTGGAACTGAAGAAATGGCTCAGAGGTTAAGTGTCCTTGCTGCTCTTCCAGAAGACCTAGGTTGGATTCCTAGCACCTACGTGGTGGCTCACAACTGTTTCTAACTCTAGTTCCAGAGCATCTGACACAATTTTCTAATGTCTGAGACATCAGGCATGCAAATAAGTACACAAACACACATGCAGGCAAAACACCCATACACGTAAAGACATTTTTTCTCATTTATTTATTTTATTCACTTTACCTCCTTGTAGCCCCTTCCCTCTTTCTCTCCTAGTCCCCTCTCCCCTCCCCCCCTCCCTTTTTTCTCAGAAAAGGGGAGCTCCCTTTTCCATCCA
>NW_026592016.1:0-7075 GCF_907164565.1 Psammomys obesus | reverse complement strand
TTTCTTTCTTTCTTTCTTTCTTTCTTTCTTTCTTTCTTTCTTTCTTTTTTTTCTCCGCTTAGAGATGCATATTTAGAGATATGTTTAGAGATAACTACTGATGAACTGATTGCTGTACTAGAAATCGAACCTACACACGCTGGGCGAGTGCTCTGCCACTGAGATGTAGCCCCAGCCTTCTGTTTCCTTTTGGCTTAAGCTGTCCAGGATGGTCCTGAACCCAGTCTGTAACACAGGCAGGCCTTGAACTTGCAGTCCTTCTGCCTCTGCCTCCTGTGTAGTTGAGATTACAGGCCTGTGCCAGCCAGCCTGTAGCTTTATTATGCGGAGACACTCATGTCCCTGATACACTTGGGAGGAAAAGAGCCTCAGTTAAGGAACTGCAACCATCAGATCTGCTTAGGGGAATATGTGTGGGGCATTCACTTGATTGATAAGTGAGTAAGGTGGACTAGCCTACTGGGGAAGGCAGCACCATCCCTAGGCAGATGGTCTTGGGTTGTATAAGAAAGCAAGGTGAGCTAGGAGAAAGCCACTAAGCAGCATTCCTCTGTGGTTTCTGCTTTAAACTCCTGTCTTGGCTTCCCTTGACTTCCCTTGACTGTGCCCTGTGATCCTTTCCTCTCCCAAGTTGCTTTTGGCAATGGTGATTATCATAGCAACAGAAAATCAAGACATACTACCATAGTCTGATGTAAAATAGTTCCACCAGAACGGCCTCTTGTGCTACCCTTTTATAACCAACTACCGCCTGCCCCTCCTCCCCACCTGTAGCCGGCAATAATATGTCTCCAGATTTATAATTTGAGTAATTTTATGATTGTTACTTAAAAAAAAAATTTTTTTTTTTTTGAGACAGGGTTTCTCTGTGTAGCCTTGGCTGTCCTGAACTCACTTTGTAGAACAGGCTGGGCCTCAAACTCACAGCGATCGCCTGCCTCTCCCACCCTGAGTGCTGGGCTTACAGGCATGCTCCATCACGCCCGGCTATTGTTTGAAATTTCCCTCCCAGCATGATTCTCTTGATATCTGCCTAAGTTGTTGCTTATACCAACACTTTCCTCATTTTTATTGGTAAGTAGCATTCCAGAGTGTGAATCTGGCACAGTGTGTCCAATCAATCTATAGGAAAAATCATTATGTACATTTTGTGCATTTTTCACTTATCTTGGATAAATGCCTTACAAGTATGTTTTACAGGTCATGTGGTAAGCATGTGTTTGATTTTTCTAAAGAAATTCCTGCACTGTTTTTAGACTGGTTGTCCCATTTTACCTTCTCAGTAGCAGTGTTGAGTCTCACGTCCTTGCTAACGTTTGTTTCTGTCCTTAAAATGTTTTAAAGCCATTCTGATGGTAGGGTAGGATCTTTATTTTATGTATTCATGAAGTGCATGTATGTGTGAGGGACCCTGGGAGGCCATCAGGTCCCTTGAAGCTGGAATTACAGGGAATTGTGAACCACTTGACCGAACTCAAGTCCTCTGAAAGAGTAGTATGTGTCCTTACCCACTGAGTGATCTCTCAGCTCCTTAGTTCATCATACTGTATAGGTTTTGTGTTTCTATGATGGTTTATGGAGTTGAACCTCATTTGATGCACTTCTTTGCCATCTTTATGTCCTCTTTAGTGGGAGATCTGTCTTTTCTAATTTCCTAATTTTCTATTTTTTTTAACACTACATTTTGAGGGTTCTTTCTATACCTTAGATACTAGAAACCTCCTCTCTCTCTCTCCTTTGGTTTTAGATGAACAAAAGGTCAGTGGGGTTCAGTCATTTAGCAACCAAGAAAGGAAAGGTTGAGATTGTCCTCCAAAACTTTATGCAGTCTTTAGCCCACATAGCTCCCCCAAACAAACACTCCTATTCTGAAAACTCCTTTTAGCTGGGAACTGTCTAAAGTTTGTCTCCAAAAGTTTCCTACCCGTGTTAGTCATTGCATCTCCTGACATGATCAAGAAGGCAGGGAGGGGGTAGGTGGATCTATGGGACAGGACACCTTCAGCACTGAGGGACTCTCTTCCCACAGATGCAGAAAGTGGTCCTGCCCATAGAGCCTTCACTTGTCACCCATCTTCATAACTACTTAAAGAGGGTCATCTAGTTCAAACTCCAGTCCTCCTTGTCAGTGTAGGATATATCTGATGAGCAGTTATCATGAAGGTAAAGAAGCCAGTCCTGGGTCTGGGAAGATGGCTCAGCGGGTAGAACGCATTAGGTATAAGTGCTAGGACCCCAATTCATGTTCCCAGCGCCTATGTAAAGTCAAACACGGCGGCGTGTTTCTGTAACCTGAGATGTGCGGTGTGGAAATGAGAATCCCAGGGATTCCTGGAGGGTCAATCTAGTTGAAATGGTGGGTTCCAGGTTTAGTGGAAGCCAGGTCACTGTGGACAATGAGGAGCCCCACCTACCACCAGATAGCAGAGTACTGATTAAACCTTGCACCAGAAGTAGGCAAGGAAAGCAGGTTAAAGAAGAGAAAATGGCCTAGTGGCTGTTATGTTTCAGGTGCCTGAGAAATATTGGAGGAAATGACTAACTGTAGAGAAATTACATGGTTGATATTAAGCACAACCTAAATTATGAACTAGACAACAAAGGGATATGAGGGATTAACTGGTGATTAAGAGCTAAGTGTGAAAGCCGGGGGGCCTCTCTGGTAGCTTATAAAGCTCTTCTTGCGCTTTCGCAGCCTGAGGACTGAGAAGCTGTGGCCTGTGATTTAATAGTTAGAATAGCATAACTATTGTAAAGGATAAGACCCGAAGTGAGGCCACCCCACAGGGCCACTGTTCTCACTCTAGTTAGGGACCAATGGGACCTTGACACACATGATAGGACCGGATTGTTGGAATGGCAGGTTTTTTTCCTATGCCCACTCTATCTCCCAAATAATGACATGTAGATCTACTACCTTTATTGATAAGCTTCAGGCACCATAACTGGGCAGATACTGATTTATTCTAACTTGCCTATATTAGCCTATTATTTGCCATGTGTCCCATGCTACTTGGCCTCTCCTGATCTGTCTTTGTCCTCATGGTGACTCCTCATGGCCCATCATTCCTCACAACCCTGAGATCTACCTTTCCCCCTTCTCTCTTTTCCTCTCTTTCTCTCTCTCTCAGCCTGTGACTCCCAGACTGGGAACAGAATAGGCTCTTCAGCTTCTTTATTAACCAATAAGAGGTAATTGGGGAGTAATTTTTTTACACAACATTGAGACAGGAGACTCCTCAATAACAATGACAATACCAGAATCTGTTGGCATTTAGCTCACTGCGGGCTTTAGCAAATAACAGTATATAGAGACCCACCATAATACAATCTGAATGAATGTCACCTTACACTGGACTGTGGCAACATCCATCCTTAGTGGGTATCTAAGTTATGCCCTACAACCTAACCTAACAAAACTGAATCAAATTGAATTGAATCAACTGAGCTGAATCCTAAGATTGTTTTTCTATGCCGTAAGCTTCCCAGAAGGACGTAGCCCTTCCTGTTAAACAGCAGTGCTCTTCTGAAGTATCAAGACTGTGTCAGTGACACAGTCACTGTGATAAACACCATGACTGAGGCCATTTACAGAAGGAAGGGTTTGTCTGGGTTTACGGTTCTGGAGAGATTAGAGTTCAGCGTGGCGAGGAGAGGTGGCTGGATGGAGGCACGAGAGCTGAACAGGAAGCTCAAAGGTCAGTTGCAAACATGAAGCAGAGAGAGCAAATTTGAAGTTGGGCAAGGCCATCTATGCTCAACACCTGCTCTCAGTGATGTAATCTTCCAGGAAAGTTATTACCTCCCTGTAGCCTCTCCAAACAATTCTACCAATAGAAGACCCAGTGCTCAAATGCTTAAACCTACAGGGGACATTCACATTCAAACTACCACAAAGACCATATAGTGCACCATTAGTTACGAAAACGTCTTTTTTTTTTTATCACAATCTCTCCTGGCCACCAGGCTCAGCCCTAAGGAGATCACAACAGCTTGTCAAAGGACTGAGCTTGGTCTGATAAGGATAGGAGGTATAGATCAAAAGGAGCATCAGGACCTGGCCAGTACAGGCTTACAAAAGCCAGGAGATAGTAATTGGGACTGGACTGTGTAAGTCTTGCATCAAGGGTGGCAGTATTCAAAGTTAGATGATGGAGGATTTACTTCTTGAAGCAGGTTCTCTTTGGATACAGGAGTTAACATCCTATTAAGGCAAGATAAAGCTGTGGATGGCATGAATATGATACTAGATGATTTAATATTAGATGAATGGAAATGGAAAAAGCCTACCCCAAAGTAAAATGGAAATACATTATTGTCACTGTTATGAATGCTTTCTAGGCAATAAAAGACAATGATAGATGACATATGGCTAATAGACTCACTCACTAGATAACTGTTATCATGACATTACTGAGTGGAGCATTAAGATGTGGACCAATAAGGCCAGCACCAGCATAATTAAGAAGTTCAGCATCAAGTAGCTCCTAAAAGGTCGTGTCTGAGCAGAGACATCATTGCAGAGAGTGCTAGTGGAATTTGTCACAAATTAGAAGGTCCCAACACAACAGCTGCAGGGCTTTCACTTAAAAGCTATGTGCCAGGTGACAGAATTTATCAAAAGGAAGGTCAAGAGCAAAAGATCAAGAGATTATTGATTGTTAACACAACTCCATCGCACTAGGGAGAAAAGAGATGGCAAGCAACAATAAAACCATTCAACCTATCAGAGCAAAAGGAGCCAAGAACGCCTGGTCAAGATTCTAAAGGCAAGATTTCTCAACAACAGGTTCTATCACCCAGGTTCAGAACTAGGCCAGTTTTCAAGGACAGAAACCAATGATGAAGTGATCAGGTTTCCTGGAAAAAGATTTCTCCAAAACCGTGGTGACTTACCAGGAAATGATTCCCTGATACTTCCCTGAAGTAATCTACAAACATGAACTCAGCTGACCATGTGCTATGGAAACACTGAGTCCACACATGCCAGATTTGTTGGGGTTAAGGTCAATCTGACCCTGGTACACAGATTCAAAGTACTAACATAGACCCTTGGCTATGCCAAGAGCACATGACACCCGGGGTACATGGAACGAAGTATCCAAACAGTGTCAGGACTGCAATGTGTCTGCAGGGTTCAGAGACTCAAGCAGTGCTCTTTTCTCCTCTCCCTGAATGTAAAGCTGGTAGCGGACCCAGCTTGGGTTCCTTGACCTGTGGATCAAAGTTAATGTAGTGGGAAAGGGATAGACAGATGCTTCTGAAACTACACAGCAGTGCTGGGAACACACATCACACCACCACATCCAGCTTCCTGTGGGCTCTGGGGATCGAAACTCAGGGCCTCATGCCATACACTGGGGCACTTTACTCAACGAGCCATCTTCCTACCCAGAAATCTCTTTCTTGAAGGAGATGTCACCACTGTGACTCCATCTTCCATAAGGTTCCTGCGGTAGCCCTGCAGATGAGCATTGCTTTGCCCCAGGTCACAGGCTCTCCTCCATAGCAGCCCACATTTGACGGTGAAAGAAGGCTGTCATTGAAGAATACTGTCATCTTACTGAGTGCTGTCTTCTAAACAAAGGAGCCACTTTGCTCCGGGTAGTTCATTAATACATTTCTGTTAGTTGGAGCTGGAATCTGGTAAAGAATGATTGTCTAGGGGCTGGAAAGACAGCTCAGTCGTTAAGAGCACTTGTTACTCTTGAAGAGGACCTGGGTTAGGTTCCCAGAGCCCATATGGTTGCAACTCCAGTTCCGGGGGTGTGGGGGGGTCTGATGCCCTCTCTGACATCCTTGGGCACCAGGCAGGCACATGGTACCCAGACAGGAATGGAGGCAAATCACTCATACATATAAAATAAAATAAAATCTATAAAGCTAAAAAAGCAAGGCTAAGTTTATTTTGTTTTGTTAAGGGAATGAATAAATCAAAGTTGTAAGGTAAAAAAAAAAGGGAGAATCTAGCCTGGTGAGGAACCCTCCAGTCCTGGAATTCTGGCAAGGGGAAGACTGAAACTAAGGAACTGAATGAGCAGAGGGGAGACTGTATCATCATTCAGATCCATGCTCTTCCCCCCTGAGACTCACTTAACTTGTAGCTCCAGCTGTCAAACATCTTAATTGAATATCATTTCGTTTCACTCGCTCACGTTTCTTCTGTGATCATATTTTTTTATCGAAAGTGCAATCAAAGTGAAGACTTGTTTTTAAACCCCTCTGATTTTCTTTTAAAAAAAAGTATTTATTTTTAGTTTGAGTTAGGTTTATGTGTCTATGTGAGTATTTGCCATGTATGTGTGTGCCCAGGAGGCCAGAAGAGGGCATCAGATCCCTTGGAGTTAGAGATACAGGCACTTGTGGGTTGACCAAGGTGGGTGATTGGGATAAAATCCAGTCCTCTGTAAGAGCAACAAGCATTCTTAATGGCTGAGCTGACTCTAGCCTCTATACCTGTTTTCTATGACAGCCAGCATAGTGCTGGCATAAATAACGTGCACATTCATTAATCAGTTGATGTCTAACCCAGCTAGCAAATAC
This sequence comes from Psammomys obesus, assembly GCF_907164565.1. Lineage (NCBI taxonomy): Eukaryota > Metazoa > Chordata > Mammalia > Rodentia > Muridae > Psammomys > Psammomys obesus. Next base: position 532 of record NW_026592016.1, on the reverse strand, counting down.
AACTGATAGTTTCTAAATCCCAGGTGTGTGGCAAAAGAAGGTGCTCACTCTACCTCCCCTTGTTTAACTGCAGTGCCAGGAACTGAACCTAAGACCTCGAGAATGCTAGCCAAATACTCCACTGAAAATGCCAATATCTGCGCACAGCCCCCTCCCAGACTCACACATAGGATGAATAAAAATAATTGGAAAAAATGATTGTTTTAGGTGTGTAGAGTGGTATGTGCCTGAAATCTCAGCACTTAGGAGGTAGAGGTATGAGAACCAGGAACTAAAGGACAGCCCTGTCTCTTACTGAGCTCCAGGCCATCTCAGCTATGTGCAAGCCTTTCTAAAAGAAAAGAAAAGAAAAAAAAAAGCAATAAAAATAAATGAACAAATAAAAAGTTTCCAGTTTATGCAAATTGTGGTGCTACTCTGGGAATTTGGGAAATACAAATCTGGAATTCCCTGTGTTTTCCATTCTCAGTTTTCTAAGTTACAGTGTTTTTTTTTTTTTTTTTTTTTTTTTTTTTTTTTTTTTTTTTTTTTT
>NW_026592015.1:0-1197 GCF_907164565.1 Psammomys obesus | reverse complement strand
TTATTATTATTATTATTATTATTATTATTATTATTATTATTATTATTGCATGTGCTTAAAGTTCTCCTAGGTGATATATGCCATGGCATGCATGGAGAGACCAAAGGACAGTTTTGTAGATTGGTTTTCTGTTTCCACCTTTGTGTGAGTTCATGGGGTCAATTTCAGGTATGAAGTCTTTCACAGCAAGGGCCTTTACCCACTATAGGACCAAAGAAAGTATATGTGTGTGTGTGTGTGTGTGTGTGTGTGTGTGTGTGTGTGTTGTAGTAGCAGTAATGGGAATTGAGCCCAGGGCTCTGCACATACTAGGCATGCACTGTGCCACTAAGCCATGCTCCCAGCTTGTGTGTATTCATCACAAAGCCTGTTGAACTCCTGACCCCTAAACAATGCAGGGACTCCATTTTTTTGACAGGACACCAGCTAAGTTGTCAGGGAACTAGCAAACTCAAACACCAAGTTTAATCACTTAAAATTGGGACCACACTTTTCAAGGAGAAACTCCTTGATAGTAGAGCTCATGTTAGAATGTTTGGGAGGATAGTCCAAGCATGCGGCGAGAGGGTTGAACTGATGGTTATCTGGAAAGGTTCATCCAGAGACTGCTCACTATCCAATCACAAGAGGAGATATTCCTGTTTGGAGGATAGCCTGAGTCCACAAAGGGACACCTCACCTGAAGTGCTGCCTCCCTTTCTGACTCATTTCTCCCTGCTTGTAGATGGGGAATCAGGCCCATCTCCATCTCATCAGATGCCCATTGGGATGCATCCTTAAGAACCAGGACAAATATATCCCTGACACTTTCAAAAGGAGGCAACTTATTTTCTTTTGCATAAAGCTTGGCTCTACTATGAGCTGGGGTTGGAAATACTTGGTTTCTGAATGAGAGCCAAAATTTGAATAACATACTACAATTTATTGACACATTTATCAGGGCTGAAAAAAAAATGCTACAAGATTCCTTACGTTTAAGCCTTCTCTGTTAATTGTGTAGCCATCCTCATGCTTGAACTTTGCAGGGAAAAAACAAAAAGGGTGAAAGGTTTCTTATGTACATATTTATATCCTTAAAGGACAACTCCAGCTCTTTCAAAAGCTGCAAATTAGGACCCAATTCCAAGTATTTATTCATGTGAGTTAATCAGCTTTAGCATTTATACACTCGATATTGATTCAAACAGTCTGTGGGGA
>NW_026592014.1:0-3502 GCF_907164565.1 Psammomys obesus | reverse complement strand
CTGATTGGCCTGCTCGTTGATCACTTCCCCCTGAGGGGGGAGCAGCCTTACCAGGCCACAGTAGAGGACAATGCAGCCACTTTTGATGAGAACTGATAGACTAAGATCAGAAAGAAGAGGAGAACCTCCCCTGTCAGTAGACTTGGGGAGTGGCATGCATGCAGAAAGGGGAGGGAGGGTGGGATCGGGAGGGGAGGAGGGAGGGGCTTATGGGGGGATACAAAATGAATAAAGTGTAATTAATAAAAAAAAGAAATATCTTGTACACATGTGAAATGCTAAAGAAATTAAAAAAAATAAATCCCTATAAAAAAAAAAGAATGAACTCTCTAGATTATATTAAATCTATTGGTCATCATGATTCAGGCCTCACCTTGTTGTGTTTTGCTTTATCCTTAATATTTGATATCACATTAACATGTGATATAAAGTACAAGAATTGTAGTTAAAGTGACTAAGAATACTGTATGGAGAGTGGAGCGATCACTCAGTGGTTAAGAGCACTTGCTGCTCTTGTAGAGAATATGGGTTTTGTTCCAAGCATCCACGAGGCAGCTCACAACCATCTGTCACTAGTTCCAGGGAATTCGATGACCTAGTTTGGCCTCCACAGACACTGCCCACATGTACATTTATATGCACGCAGGAAAACATTTATCCATGTGAGATAAAAAGAAATGGATAGAAGGATAAATAGATATATACATAGATCGATACATAGATAGATGATAGATATAGATGTGCATATATCTACATATATTTAAAACTACAGTATGATCTCAAAAATAAATGTAATAGCTATAGGAAAAGTAATTTTAACAAACTAAAATTATTACTTTGTTACTAGTTTGTTTCAGCAGATTGAGTTTTAGCTTAATAATTTTTATAATCAATTATAGTCAGCTTAGAGAAATATTCATGTCATTATTCTTTAAATTTCAATTCCTACAACCCTTTAAAATGTAATTTAACCTTCTACTATGGTCTTCATTTGTTTATTTCCTTTTTGGAAAAATAGTTTATGTTGGAACAAAAACTTATTTTGTCATATAAAATTTCTTTTCATTCAAAGGAAATTCCTTTTTCATTTTGCTTATTAAAAATAGACTTTGTATCTGCAACTTTTTTGGTGTTTTTGTCTTAAAGACAACTTTTTCTCATTAAAAAAGTTTATGCTTTAGTTTTTATGTTTTTAGTGTGTGTCAGTATGTTTATGTTTGTATACGTAGGCACAAAAGGACCATAGCACACATGTGGAGGTCAGAAGACAACACTGGATGTTGATCCTACTTTCCACCTCACGTGAGAAATGGTATCTAGTTGTTTATTGCTGTGTATGTCAGGGTAGCTGATTTGCTGGCTTCGGGGATTCTCCTGTCTCTGCTTCCCGTCTTTCCACAAGACCTGGAATTATGGAAACTCTACCTTATCTTTTTCTATGAGGCTTCTGCAGCTATAAATTTAGGTCTTCATGCTTTTTTGGCTAGTTCCTTACCTACTGAGATATCTCCCCAGACCCAAAAATGCATTTTAAACTAAAACTTGGGAAAACATTGAAATCAGAGAAATCATTCACATTGTATTACAAATATTTATATCATATTTGAGAGAATGTTTGTCCTGATGAGGACTAAGTAGGATCTACCACACACAAACACCGCAAACCTACCATGTACCAACGAGAAACCAAAGTTTGATTTCACAGAAGTTTACCTTGGAAAACCAGAGTTAATTACGCTTCCTTACATAAAAATGAATGAGAGGTTATATGTAGCTTTTTGGAAGGTTAGCATTCAAAAATGTTAACAGATTTCCTATAGCTGTGTAGAAGGAATCCCTTCCTCTAGTCTTTCCCTGTTGATGCACTCTAGCCCTCCATGAGACTCTGAGACCAAGTGTAGTTAGGACAGCATTGTATACAGCTGGTTGGGAAGGATGGTTGGATACTCAGAACACCCTCCCTCCTTGTATTAGGGAAAGTTAACAACCAACAAGCCCAGGTAAAGTGATCTTTGGGAACAGGCCAAGCAGAACCTGTGAAGATGGTCACAGTTTGATTAAGAAGATTGCCCTGTACAACAACAACAAAGGAAAACCTGTTGTGGTGGTTTGAATAAGAATGTACCCCATAGACTCTATGTGTTTAAATGCTTGGCCCATGCGGAGTGGCACTATTAGGAGATATGACCTTGTTGAAGCAGGTGTGGGCTTGCTGAAGGTGCAAAATTTGAGGTCTCAGATGTTCAAATCAGCCTCTCCTGCTGCCTGTAGATCAAGCTCCTTCTCCAGCACCTTGTCAGCTGCATGTTGCCATAACTCCTGCCATGACTGTAATGTACTAAACCTCTGAAAATGTAAGTGAGCCCCAAGTCAATATTTTCCTTTATAAGAGTAGGCATAGCCACAGTGTCTCTTCACGACAATGAAGCCTTAACTGAGACAACTGTTACACATAAACTTTTAGTCCTAATACACTGTAAAACAGAATTTGCATCTATGCTGTAATCTACCACATTATGATTATCTGTAAAGTTTAAGATGCCTTTGTGTGACTTGAAGCAGGAATGACAGGTTTTTAAATGACCATTTATTTTTTAAATTGTATCATATTCTGTCTTGACAAAATTAAGCACCTTACACACCTATTTTTGTATATACATACACACATCCTAAAATTAGAGATAAAAATAGAGAAGTTTTAGTAAGAAAGGTGTCTACAAATTTTGTTATTCTTTTCCTTGGACATAAAACCACACATAAGACAAATATATAAAAATATTCAAAGAAACATATATAACAGTAGAACAGCAGGGGCCAAATGCCTCATAAGCTACTACATTAAACAGATGCTCAAAGAACAAATGACAATATTGCATTTAATCATATTATTTTCTTAATACAGTCAAGGTTGAAGATTTTTATGTCAAGATATAGAGTTTAACTTAAACATGTAGTAGGGCAAAAGTTTGAAAGCACAGTTTATCATGTAGACTTATAACCAAATGAGTAAAAAATTATTAGTAGTAGGAAATACTTGAAAAGAGAAAACAGTATTTAAGACTTTTATTATTATTTTCCATATAAATCTAACAAGGAAATGTGCAAAGGGTGTGTCCATGAAGAGACTATAAGAGTGTATAGAAATCTCTACAGTGTAGAGTAGGGGATATGAAGAGAAACAACATTGTTAAGTACATGTGTGGATGAAAACATTTTTGTATACTATAAAGAAGCCATTTTTGGATTCTGCTTATAGAGCTTATATTGATTTTTAGGGTATATCTCAGAGATGAGTTAGGAAGGCTCACAAACCGAACTGGGTCACAAAGAGGCTGTGAGGTAGAAACCAACTTCTGGAGAAACTAAAAAGCTTACCCACCTGTAGATTTTTCAAATCAAGAAGTCTGGCCAGGAAGAAAAGAAAATTGCAGGTATAAACACTGTCAGACACTCTGGGCCCCCCCACTGTGAAAAGCTGCATTATGGACAATATCAGCAGGTG
>NW_026592013.1:0-6360 GCF_907164565.1 Psammomys obesus | reverse complement strand
TTCTGCATCTAAAGAGATGAAGTTTTTTTTTTTTTTTTTTTTTTTTTGTCTTTCAGTCTGTTTTTATGGTATATTAGTTTTACATATTTATAAACTTTGAACCATCTCTGCATTTGTGGAATGAAGTTCACTTGTACATGCTGGATGATCTTTTTGATGTGTTTTTGGGTTCAATTTACAAGTACTTTGTTTAAGATTTTTGCATTTAAGGAAAACTGGTCTGTAATTCTCTCTTTGTTGGGTCTTCATGTAGTTTGGGTACCAGGGTAACTGTGGCCTCCTAAAATGAGTTTTGCAATGTTTCTTCTATTTCAAGTTTGTGAAATAATTTGATGAGTATTAGCATTAAAAAACTGTTAGAATTCTGTGCTAATAGCTCTGGCCCTGTGCATTTTTTGGTTGGGAGAATTTTAGTGACTCCATCTATTTCACTAGGAGTTATAGGTTTATTCAAATTGCTTATCTAGTCTTCATTTAACTCTGCTAAGTGTTTATGTTTTAAGAAAACTATTCATTTATTATAGATTTTCCAACTTGGTGGAATATAGGTTTTTAATATTTTTCTCTATGATTCTCTGGATTTTCTCAGTATCTCTTAGTATGCACCTCCTTTAATTTCTGATTTTGGTATTTTGGACATTCTTTCTCCACCTTTTATTTAATTTAGCTACAGTTTTGTCAAGTGGTTTTCTCAAAGAACCAGCTCTTCATTTTATTGATTTGTTATTGTTGTTCTGGAGCACTCAGGTGCTGTTAAGTTGCTAGTATGAGATGACTCTATATTTTGTTTGTTTGTTTTGTAGGCAGCTAATGCTATGAACTTGCTTTTTATAAACTGTTTTATTGTTTTTCATAAGTTTGAGTATGTTGTATATTCTCATTTTTTTTTCAATTATTGAAAGTCTAATTTCTTTATTTCTCTTTTGACTCATTTTAAATTCAGCAGAGAGTTATTTAGTTTTCATGAGTTTGAAGTAAGGGTTCTGTTGTTGTGATTGATACCCAGCCTTAATTCATGGTGGTAAGATAGGGTGCAGATAGAATATGTATAAGTATGTGCTCAAGATTTGAGAAAGTTCCATGAGGTACTAAGAAGGTATTTGTGTGCATGTCTGTGCGTGTGTGTGTGTGTGTGTGTGTGTGTGTGTGTGTGTGTGTGTGTGTATTTGGGTGTAAATATCTGTTTTGGGGCATTGATTTACAACTTCAATGTAGTTCCTACATTGCTCTGTTCTTTTGTCTTAATTACCTGTCCATTGGTGACAGTTGGGTATTGAAGTCTCCCATTATCAGTGTGAGAGAGTCAATATGTTATTTAAGCTGTAGCAGAGTTTCTTCTACAAATGAGCTCAAAACTTTTGTTTTGAGCATAGGTGTTAACAATTAAAATGTTCTCTTGATCGATTTTCCTCTGATGAGTATCTCTTCTGGTAAGTTTTGGTTTGAAGTCTTTTTTTTGTCAGGTCCTAAAATGTCTACATCAGCTTGGTTTTTAGGTTCATTTGTTTGGAATATCTTTTTCCAAACTTTACCATGTGGTTTTGTCTATTCTTGATTTTAAAGTGTGTTTCTTAGATTCAATAGGTTTGATCCTGCTTTTTACATCCATTCTGTTAGCCTGTGTCTTTTTATCGAGGAATGGATAAAAATGCTGATAGTAAGCACAATTATCAAGGACTGTGGATTTCTTTATTTTGTTGTTGTTGGTGGTGGTGGCAGTGATCATGGAGGTGGTGGTCATGGTGATGGTGTTGGTGGTGTGTGTGTGTGTGTGTGTGTGTGAATGCATGTGCATGTGCATGTGCATGCATGTGTGTGTTCTTCTCTTCTTTTGACTTTGATATTCTGAGATTATGTTCCTGTGAGGTTTTTTTTTTTTTTTTTCAGTAAAAGTTTTCAGGTTGGAGGCTTTTTTTTTTTTATCATTTGCTATACAGCTGTATTTGTAGATAAGATCTTAAATTTGGTTTTATCATTGAACGTCTTATCTTGTCTGTATATTTTGATTGAAAGTTTTGCAGAGCATAGTAGTCTGGACTGGCATCTATGGTCTCTTATAGAGTAAAGCACATTCACACAGGTGCTTCTGGCTTTTAGAGTCTTTATTGAGAAGTTAGGTGTAATTTTAATAGGTCCCTTTTAATGTGTTACTTGGTCCATTTTCTTTGCAGCTTTTAAAATATTCTCACTTTATTCTGCAAGTTTAATGTTTTGATTATTGTGTGCCAAGGGTGCTTTCTTTCTGGTCACTACTGTTTGGTGTTCTCTATGCTTCTTGTACATTGATTGGCATCTCCTTCTTTAGGTTGGGAAATTTTTCTTCTATGATTTTGTGGAGGTATTTTCTGTACCTTTGAGCTAGTATTTTTTTCCTTTCTCTATTCCTATTATTCCAAAATTATTTTTTCATAGTGTCCTAGATTTCCTGGATGTATTATGCCAGGAATATTTTAGATGTGTTATTTTTTGATTCATGTATCTATTTCTTCTAATGTGTCCTCAATGTCTGAGATCCACTCTTCTAGCTTTTGAATTCATTGTTGAAGCTTGCCTCTGTGCTTACTGCTCTGGTTCCTAAGTTTTTCATTTCAAGATTTCCCTCAGTTTGGGTTTTCTTTTTTGATTCTATTTTCAATTCAGGTTTTGAATAGTTCTACTCATTTCCTTCTACTGATTGTTTGCATTTTCTTAGGTTTCTGTAAGTGCTTTATTCATCTTTAAAGACCTCTAGCACATGCACAAAGGCTGTTTTAAGGTCTCGTGTTTATTCTTCAGCTAAGTTGCTTTATTGAGGGTCTGCTGTGGTAAGGTTGCTGGGCTTTAATATAAACATATTGTCCTGGCTGTTATTGATTGTGATTTCACACTTGAATATAAGCATCTGGAATTTGGAAGACTGTAATTCTAGTTGCTGCTATCTGCTCTTATCTTTGTTGGGTAGGTGTTTTGCTCCTTGGTATGTATTTCCTCTATGCTGCTTAGGAGTGTCACAGTTGTGTGTTGCCTTGTAGAAAAAATTTTTTGGGAGTTCAGATAGGTGTGGAAACAGATGTTTGCAGGCAGAAGGTGTTTCTGGGTGCTTTATTTATAACAAAATGACAATATCGACAAATATCAAGTAGAATAAATTAATAAGTGTTCTCATGGCTGAATTAAATGAGGACATGATACTCCAAGGTATGGTTGAGGGGGAAGTTTTTTTTTTCTCCATTTTTAAATCATTATTATTTATTACAATTTATTCAGTTTGTATCCCAGCTGTCGCCCCCTTCCTCATCTCCTCCCAATCCCAACCCTCCCTTCCTCTTCTCCCTCTCTGTTTCTCCTCTAGGAGAAGGTCCTCCTCCAGGGGAAAGTTTTGATTGTAGATATGAGGGAGAGTACAGCCAGAGGCAGCTGGAAGACTCCAGAGCCGGGAGAGAAAGTAGTGGAATAACCGTGCCCAGAGGACTGCACCAGGCCATGAGAGGTGAGAAGGTGGGATCAAGAGAGGAAGAGAAGATAAAGGGGCAAGAGAGAGTGGGAAACAGACTGAAAGAGGTAGCCAAGAGAACTCATGGCCAAAATGGCGGGGTTAGAGAGTAAAGAGAAGCTGAGAAAGGGAACTCCCAGAGCTTGAGAGGTTTAGGGTAGGGGACACGATGAGAAGAGCAGAGAGCTAAGGGTATTTACTGAGTGAGCTGTTAGGCCTGATTTTTGCTTTGATATGCTAATAAGCACCTCTGCTGGCTATGAGTCTTAGATTTCTTTGGAACCTGACAATGCTATACAAGGAACTGGAGTTGAGCAAATAGAAAAAAAGTAACTTTTAATGTCCACTTACATGCTATATTTTATAGTTCACATTGTTTATCTTCCAGCATTAAAAAATAAAGAAGTTAGTGTAAAATGAATTGCTTAAATATAGTAAACAATCAGAATTGAGTGTGTCATTTTAATGAAATAACAAGCAAGAAAATTTCAATTTTCATCCATTTAGTTTTAATTGCTACATTTGCAAAGCTTTCCGTAAAATGTATAAAATAATTTTTTTGCTGTGAGTATTGATGGTTTGTGTATGTTCAACATTTTAGGAGCAGGATCAACAATACATTCTTTGGTCGTGTAAAAAGGAAAGTGTCATAATGACATATAAGACATTTGAACAATTGATTAAGATGAACTGCAGTTATTGATATTACTATTTCAGTTTTCTAAGAACTAAAAAATGGTTCCATAGTAATGGGAAGAGGGACTGCCTCTGACATAATCTGATTGGCCTGCTCGTTGATCACCTCCCCCTGAGGGGGGAGCAGACTTACCAGGCCACAGAAGATGACAATGCAGCCACTTTTGATGAGAACTGATAGTCTAAGATCAGAAAGAAGGAGAGGAAGACCCCCCCTATCAGTGGACTTGGGGAGGGGCATGCATGCAGAAAGGGGAGAAAGGGTGGGATCGGGAGGGGAGGAGGGAGGGGCTTATGGGGGGTACAAAATGAATAAAGTGTAATTAATAATAATAAAAAATATTTAAAAAAATGAGAGGAAAGGGCAAAAGGATACCTCACCAGTAATCTTAACAAAGCAGATATTTCCCCAAGGCTGCAGCAGAACGACTGAGGTGTTTTGATTTGTGAGCCTACGGGGCTACATTTTGATGTAAATTGATTTCTACTGTTTCATTTATTGAGATCATGGTCTCTCAGTACATGATTTAATTAATGAATATAATTCAAAGGCATTCCGAATTTATTTTAGAATAGTGAATTCTAGCATAATTAACATGCTATTAGAAATGATTCTCCTTGCTCCCAAATCTGTAAAGAAGCCATATCTGTTACCACACTGAGACTCTCAGCTTGTATACCAAGCACATTTTCCTAGATTTATGGAGTGAGGCCAGCACACTGCTAATGAGTATACTGGATTGAATGTGTTGTCTGTACCGCTGTGCCATACGATCCTCTACTGCTCTTGACCCATTTATTGCTCTTGTGATTCTGACTGTAAAGAAATGGCAGCAGATTCTAGAAAACCCTGTTAAGACCACCTCATCAAATATGTATAAATCCTTTCTCAAAATATTTCATGTTTATTATGTCAGAAAAATATTTGTCTTTCACCATGATACTTATTTTTAATTTTACTTCAGTTCAACAAATATGCTCTGATGTCTCTGATAAGCAAGTATGATTCATAAGGCAATGAATGCTGTTTTTCCCTAGAACTTATGGTAAATACAGTGGTACTCCTTGAAAAGCTTGGGATATTTAGTTATCAGAAAAACATCTATTGGTAGTGTGATGTTTGTGTGACACTATTTTCATTGAGATCAACCTCACTCATGTCCACTGAGCTAAGCGTGAATTTCTCATCATTGTACCTGCTGAGCAAAACAGATGGCCAAAGCCAGTTTTAAACACGTGCATGGAATACATGTCTCCTGTGGAAAAAACAATTTTTTCCCAAGCATTTCTATTCAGGAGGAAAAACAATGTTCTCATACAGACATCCTGCCCTTTCCAAACTTTATGATGCTTTGACGCAAAAAAAAAAAAAAACATTCCAAAAATGTTTTATTTCTCATCTGTTCAATTCCTTCTATTAAACCTCCTAAGAGTTTTTGATTTTTTTTCCTCCCACTCAGATTGCTTGGTGTTGATTGATGAGAGTTGTTCTTACTGCAAAGCATGAATTAAAAGGTTAATTCCAACAGCTTACTTGTGACAGTGGCTTATCCTTACAAATCTGGTCTTTCAGCATTTGCCAAACCTGATGCTTACACAAAAGTAATGCTTCACTTTAAATATTCAAACGCTGAATCACATTATTGCATTTTTAATTATGTAATAAAAATAACCTTAACTTTCATTTGTCAGTTTCCATACCTGTGTGTGGAGATTGTCAAACTTTTGATTCTATGAGAACATGTTCTCTCTGTGAGTACATTTGTCATTAGAGCAATAGCCAGTCACAGACCTGTCTATACACCAAACCATCTACAACTATGAAAGAGATTCTGGATTTATTCAAGTTTTCACTTGAGTAAAGGTGTCTCTTTTATACATCAAGATGGTTTTCACATGAGTTATTCAATTTCTATTTGAAATTTGCTAACAGCAGTAAGTTTGTTTAAAAAAATAAAAATTCACTCCACAAGCAGAGCAACAGAACAAGATAATTTGAACACAGGGAACTTCCCAGAGACTCATACTCCAACCAAGGACTATTCGTGGAGATGACCTGGAACCCCTGCACAGGTGTAGCCCATGGCAGTTCAGTGTCCAAGTGGGTTACATAGTAATGGAAAGAGGGACTGCCTCTGACATAAGCTGATTGGCCTGCTCGTTGATCACTTCCCCCTGAGGGGGGAGCAGCC
>NW_026592012.1:0-9799 GCF_907164565.1 Psammomys obesus | reverse complement strand
CTGATTGGCCTGCTCGTTGATCACTTCCCCCTGAGGGGGGAGCAGCCTTACCAGGCCACAGTAGAGGACAATGCAGCCACTTTTGATGAGAACTGATAGACTAAGATCAGAAAGAAGAGGAGAACCTCCCCTGTCAGTAGACTTGGGGAGTGGCATGCATGCAGAAAGGGGAGGGAGGGTGGGATCGGGAGGGGAGGAGGGAGGGGCTTATGGGGGGATACAAAATGAATAAAGTGTAATTAATAAAAAAAATTAAAAAGTAAAAAAAAATAAAAATTCATATAAAATATTTAAGCGTTTAAATGGGACACACAAGTATCAAAAGCTGTTGACTTGTATTCCTTATTTCAGTGTTCTGAATGGATTAATATTTTGTCTATCGTTGATAGACAATTTTTCTTCAATTTGTCATTTTTCATTGTAGTAAATTAGTGTAATTGAGGTTTTTAAGAAATAATTCTGTAAGTATCAGAAGGCAATCTAACCTACTTCTCCATAACTTTAACTCAGTGAATAACTCAGTAGGTAACAAACTATAAATGTAGATTCAATACCTATCTTGCTTTATCTATGTATACTATGTAATGAGAAATTTGGTGAAGCCATGGAGCTTAACTAGTTACTACAACAAGTTATAATGTAGTAAATAATCCAAATCTCATGTTTATTTTTATGCGTCAAAAGATTTCACAAGAAAATGTTTTTCCATAGTTAAATGAGTCATCAGCATGCTTCCTCACTTATGTGAATGTGGTTTAAGGTATCCTGAGCTTTAAATAAGCTTCACAAGAAGAAAATTTCTTTCATACTCTCTCATATACAGCCTAAACTGTGAGGCCAAATATGCAGAAATCCATCTGTGAGTGCCAGAGGTATCCTTGAGCTCTCAACTGAGGGGAAAATAACTAGGTCCTGAAGAGTGTGTCAATCAAACACAGGGATAAAGAGAACTGCCATAGTAACTCCTGAGAAGTGTGGTTATCTCTGATAAGGAATGTTTATGAAAATAGTGTCCCTCAGGCCTTTACTTGATAGGAACTTGTGTTGGTAAAAGAACTCATATTAGGAATGAAAATAAAAGACTGACTTTACTAGTAAGTAAAATAATGGAAGTGGGATCGAAAACTTACAGGAAGAACTCAACAAACTCATTTAAGTTACTGATCACAAAAGCTACTTTTAAGATTTTTTAAGATTATGTATGTTTTTGAAGAAGCACCATGCCCAGGAGACAGAACCCACACAGGTGCCAGGTCCCTACGTAGCATCTGACCTTCCTTCTAGATTGTGGATAGGAAGTTCAGAGAGTCAGAGGGAAAGGAAATGAAAATCAGCTACAGGCAATCAGGAAGTCAGTAAATATATTTCCGATGTGAAATGGTTGCATTTAGAAGTTCAATGATATGAAAAGTAATATTGACTTACAAGGTAAGATCAGCTGGAATCTTCCTACCCTAACCAATTACAGGCAGAGCAGAATGAGCCCAACGACCCTTTGCTTTGTGAACATGGGTGTCATAAAGAATCAAGAGCAGTTTCGGTCTCCTGTTCATCATAGCCATTGCTATTACCCACTACCTCCCGGAGGAGGGGGAGAGCCATAGAACCTTGTAAAAAAAAAAAAAGTAAGAATGCACATAGAAAGATTTCTCCCTGGGTCTTTGGGTTACTTCTCCTGGCTTTCTTCTGCGCCATAGTATCTGTGAAGACCAACCGCATGCCAGGATGTGAGCTCTTCAGATGACCTAGATAAAGTTGGCTTGCACTTCCCCAGTTCAAAATCAAAGACCCGTGAGGCAGAGCAGAACTCGGGAGGTCGTTTATCTCAGACCCCTGCCTTGAGTGGTAACTACTTTCACCTTTCCCAGACTGAGGTTGGGAGAGTGTCATTTCCAAAGGACCCCAGGGTGTTACAGAGGCTGTGCTGGTGACTCCGTGCTCTCTGCATTCTCCTTCGCAGTCGGGTCCCAATCAAAGTTCCTATGGGTTGGAAAGGCCACCAAACCCTTAGATGCTTTGCCTTTCAAACGAACTCGAAATGACTTTCCGCACAATGAGTGGCCACTTAAAACTTGCTAGGTATCTGAACTGCGGAGCTTTAACTGCGCCTTTAAAGAACGGAACTTCACTTGACAAACTCAGTCTACTCTCTGCTCCCAAGAACGGCAGTCATTTTACGGAATCTACCTCTTTCCTCTGTCAGGGACGTTTAGTGGATGTTGGGCAGGCATTAGTCTTTGTTTGTCTGTTTATTTGTTTGTTTTTCTGGTGTCGAGAAGTTGTTTATCACAAACAAAATTCACAGAAACACTAAAATATGGTATGTCTAAATATTTTAGACAATCTCTGAATCATTCACACTGAGAATATTGTTCAAATACAAGTGCTATCTTCACTTGGTATAAAGGCAGGTTGTGCTGTGTTTGAGATATTAATTTAGGCAGTTTTCATGATGGTTATAAGAACATTAAAGGCAGATTTTGAAGTGAGGGTGAAGTTACATACGGATGGCTCCAAACATCCTTATGGGTGTGTTCCGGACATACAAATCACTATATGAAGGGATAGAAACAAATTTTGTTCCCATGATGTCTATTTTCACTCATTCAGGGGAGATGTACTAATATGTACAAGATTTCACTCCATTTTCCTGAATTGCCTCATGGGATGTATGTTTGCAAAGCTTTTGCTACCCAGACAGATTGATTAATCCCAAATTCAGAGCGCTCCATTATCTCAGGAGTCAATTTCAAGAGGATAAAGAATTTGGTTTTTTTTTTTAAAGGTTTTTGGTCAATTCAGTAAGATTGTGACATAGCGCTTGTCAGAGTTGCTTTGTCTTCTCACTCACCTTAAAGTTGGACTACTGACGATGTACATGAAAATCAGTAGCTTTCATTAAGATCCTGCTGTGTCCACGCTGCTAATGCACCTGGCCCACCACTGCCGCTATCTAACTGAGCAAAGGAAGCTGTGACTTCAGCCTCAGCACTAGAGATCTACTGGCAGAGGAAAGTAAATCAATAAAACATGAATTTTATGGCCTCTTCTTAGAGTTTAGAGAAGAAGCCTTCCCTGGAACAGAAAAACAAAAAACAAACAAACAAACAAACAAACAAACCCCTGAGAATTAATCACATGACTAAATATAAGTGATCTTTGCAGTGCTCTGATGAATGTTCTGGTTTTATCTTAACCTGTTTCAACTACTCTTTCCACTGAGTAATGGGTGACATTCAAGAATGTTTAACGCCTTACGAATAATACATTTCAGGAACCAAAAAACTGTCATCTATAAAGGGAAAGGCAATGTGGGGTTTTCGGTTTTAAAAGGCTTGCATTCTATACAACTCTGCCAATGCTGTATGAAACAGCTGTCTATAATACATAACCTGATTAGACTGGCTGGCTTTGTCTTGTTGGAATAGTAGTTGCCTCATGACTAGTTTTCCAACTTCTGTCTTAGACCATAACATTTTAAGACATGTCAAAATATGTCAACATAAAATAACAGAAGTATAAAAGTTCTAAGAAAAATATAGATAAATATCATATCTTTATATTAAAATATATTTTAATTTAATTTAATTTTTTTAATATTTTCTTTTTTTTGTTGTGGTAAATTACAACTTTGTTAACAATGTTTTCCATCTGTTTGTCACTGTTCCTTTGCTTCTGGTGATATGGTTGAGTCTTTTTAAGGACACAACTTAGAGAAGAAACGCAAAGCCAAAGTGGTGATTCCTACTGTGGAGCAGTCTGTGATGTTTTTAGGACATTGACATTAAAATGACTTCTGTAGTTAAATTTTGTACGTCATTGAGGATTTGATTAATGAATTACTTAAAAATATTTGACATCAAGATTAATGCTATCAATGCTGGGTTTTAAATTTTAAAAATGTGCTTCAAAAAGATTCTTTTAAAATGAAAAAATAGGCATTCAAATCAGAATATTAATGACCCTACCAAGTTATGTTTATTCCAATTTATTAAAGGAGATATATGTGCATACATATTTATACATACAAACATTTAAACTTATTTTGAAGTGACTGAAGAGTCTAATATAATACTAAACATGAAAATCAAATTACAGAAAATGAATTTGAAGTATATGCTATACACAATAGGCTGATAATATCATCATTGCATTAAGGAAGTCCTTCTCTAAGAAAGAAAAGGGCAGAGGATGGGAAAATAACATACACTCATCAAACTTTCAAGTTGAAATGATTCTGAGTTACCATTTTTAGAGAAGTTGTGACGTGATATCTGTAAGCGTGCATAGAAATTATAGCCTTCCAGGCTGGAGAGATGGCTCAGAGGTTAGGAGCACCGAGTTCAATTCCCAGCAACCACATGGGGGCTCACAACCATCTATAATGACATCTGGTGCCCTCTTCTGGCTTTCAGGTGTGCATACATACTAAATGAATAAATAAATAAATAAATAAATAAGTCTAAAAAAAAAAAAAAGAAAGAAATCAGAACCCTTCAAATATTGTTGTATTCATATGTCAAAGCATTATTTATAGAACCAACTTTTATTTAATTTTCAGTGAAAAATACTAAACAGTGAAGAATTGATATATGTATATGTACATAAATATACAAAATTTCATTAATATTTTTTAAACATGTCTTTAAGTTTAAAATTGTTAATAGTCTGTAACGGTAGAGCTTGATGATTAAACAATGCATAATATACTTGAAGCACTGTTTCAAACTCCACCACTGAAAAAAAATTCAGAAAAATAAATAAAAATACTTTTGTGCATGAATGCATGAAGAAACGATGCTTATGTTCACTTGTTCCTTATAAGTTATTATACTTTCATATACAAGAGGTTTTCAAAATTGTTATTCAACATATTATTTAAATATCTTCCAAACCCACTTGATGAATGCTTTTCATAATCCATTCGATAAACTGAAAGGCAGTGACACTGTAACCAATATTTCACAAACTATTGATTAAATCATTAGAAAATTCTAATTTCCGAAGTAGGGTCTCATGAATGTCCTAATATCACTACATTATGTATTTTGATTTCTTAGTCCTCTTGACGTTCTATACAGTGCATAATTAAAAAAAAATCTTGTAGCTTATAGAAACATCTGCTTGACCGTTTTTAACTTGGAGTAATAAAATAACAAAACTATAAAAATTCTAATCAAAAATTAAATGATACTTGGTTGGAGTATAAGTCTCAGGAAAGACCCCTGTGCTCAGATTTTTTGGTTCTGTTGCTCTCTTTGTGGAACTCCTGTCCTCTCCAGATTTTACTATTTCCCACTTCTTTCATAAGATTCTGCACAGATGTAGTCCATGGCAGTTCAATGTCCAAGTGGGTTCCATAGTAATGGGAACAGGGACTGCCTCTGACGTGAACTGATTGACCTGCTCTTTGATCACCTCCCCCTGAGCGGGGAGCAGCCTTACCAGGCCACAGAAGATGACAATACAGCCACTCCTGATGAGATCTGTTAGACTCAGATCAGAAGGAAGGAGAGGAAGACCTCCCCTATCAGCGGACTTGGGGAGGAGCATGCATGGAGAAGGGGAAGGGAAAGTGGGATTGGGAGGGGAGAAGGGAGGGGTTTAGGGGGGGATACAAAGTGAATAAAGTGTAATTAATAAAGATTAAAATAAAAATATTTAAAAAGAAAAAAATTAATGAAAATAATATTTGTAACCTTGCTTAGAAGTAGTGAGGAGACTTTGTTCCCTTGTCTTTATTTTTCTCTTCTCCAGAATTTTAGACAATGAATCTTGGTGAAAGCTAAACCTAAAAAGAACAATAATTATTTTGATTCACAAAATAATATTTTGGTATCAAATCAGGAAATCAATTATTGGACAAGAGTTTTAAAGCCTGAAACAATAATATACTGAATTTAAAAGCTGGGACAGATGTGTAGGGGCTAGATTAGAAGCCAGAGGTTTTAGACATAAAATTAGACTAGAAGGCTACTAAAGTGGCCAACACAAGAAGAAAGGAGAGAATAAAAACACAGAGGGCCTCTGAAAGCCTCTGCAGTATAGACTGTCAAAGCAGATGCTGAGCCTGATGGCCAACTGATGGGCAGAGTGAATGAAATTTTATGTAAGAAGTAGGAAATAGTAAGAGCTGGAGGGGACGGGAACTCCACAAGCAGAGCAACAGAACAAGATAATTTGAACACAGGGAACTTCCCAGAGACTCATACTCCAACCGAGGACGTGGAGATAACCTAGAACTACTGCACAAATGTAGCCCATGACAGTTCAGTGTCCAAGTGGGTTACATAGTAATGGGAAGAGGGACTGCCTCTGACATAATCTGATTGGCCTGCTCTTTGATCACCTCCCCCTGAGGGGGGGAGCAGCCTTACCAGGCCACAGTAGAGGACAATGCAGCCAATTTTGATGAGAACTGATAGACTAAGATCAGAAAGGAGAGGAGGACCTCCCCTATCAGTGGACTTGGGGAGTGGCATGCATGCAGAAAGGGGAGGGAGGGTGGGATCGGGAGGGGAGGAGGGAGGGGCTTATGGGGGGATACAAAATGAATAAAGTGTAATTAATAAAAAATTAAAAAAAAAACCAAAGCTAAAAATAAGGGGCCTGTAGGGGAAGAAATGTGTATTTGTGTGGGGTTAAAATCTGAATCCACATTTTAAAATCTGTAACAGAATAACACTTACTGTAATAAGTATTTTAATAAAAGACCTGGAGAGGACAGGAGCTCCACAAGGAGAGCAACAGAACCAAAAAATCTGGGTACAGGGGTCTTTTCTGAGACTTATACTCCAAATAATCTACAACTCCTGCACAGATGTAGCCCATGGCAATTCAGTGTCTAAGTGGGTTCCATAGTAATGGGAACAGGGTCTGTCTCTGACATGAACTGATTGGCCTGCTCTTTGATCACCTCCCTCTGAGTGGGGAGCAACCTTACTAGGCCACAGAGGAAGACAGTGCAGCCAGTCCTGATGAGACCTAATAAACTAGAATCAGAAGGAAGGAGAGGAGTAACTCTCCTATCAGTGGACTTGGGAAGGGACATGGGAGAGGGAAGGTGGGATTAGGAGGGGAGGAGGGAGGAAGCTACAAAGTGAATAAACTGTAATTAATAAAAGTAAATATTAAAAACAGAAAATGCATTAAAAAAGATTAAGAAAGTTATGTTGATGCTACATCAAGCTTGTGGTTATGATGTAGGTACTACAAATAAAATGACTATTTTAAGAGGAGGTAGTGTACAAGAAACAAAATTATGGAACAATCAATTGGCAGTGATTTACAAGTAAAAAATTTGTCAGACAAAACAAATAATTTAAAATAAACATACTTAATTACTTTGTAAAACAAGATGAAAGGTAAATGTTATTAATTTTTTTAAAGGTTCTTCTATTTACCAACTAAGTTTAGCCAGGGCACTCACTATAGTGAAATTTATTATCTAAAATGAAGTATGAAGGTTTTCACTTTCATATTATTTTCTATTTCAACTAGAATGCTATTCAGAGTTAAACTCATGAACACACACAAAAAAAGTGCTTTTGAAGTTACACAAAGGCATAATAGTAATAAAGTATATGGAATAATGAATACCAATATTCTTATTGGAAAATAAGTATTTTAAGGAAAAAGAAAAACTGTCAGGCAGCTGTGGTCCTTCACTGACCTCTCAAGATTTCTACAGATGTTCTTTCCTCAGAGTTTTTTTTTCTGTTCATTATTAAATTACCTCCACAGCTTCTTAGAATCTTTATAGGACTACTTGACCTATAAAAAGATATTGAAACAGTTTCTTTTTCTGTTCTGACCAGGTGAAAAGGGCAGCACTTTGAAAGTTTTTCAAGAAGGCATGAGCTACTTAGTAAAGAGAATTAAGTAAAGGAAAACTCCAAAATAGAATATGGATTTTTGTCTCCCTCTCTGATTACGTACGCAATTTGTTGTCCTGTAATTGCCTAAGCAGTTGGAATTCTCTTCTTTTAGCTCATAAAATGACCATCTAGGGTCCATCACAGCATAGAACAAATTTCTTGGTTAGAATTTATAAAAGAAAGTAAAGGAACAAAAACATTACTTCACTAGAATGGAAAATATTTTGAGCAGAATGGCTGTCATTACTCTTAAGAAAGATATTCCAGTTTTCACAAAAGTTATCTTTGCCCATAAAATGGCTCTACTTTTTGATGGAAATTGTAAATAAAATAAGATCAACTTCTTTTTTTTAAATTTTATTTCCTTCCTTCCTTCCTTCCTTCCTTCCTTCCTTCCTTCCTTCCTTCCTTCCTTCCTTCCTTCCTTCCTTCCGTATTCTGCCTGCTGGCCAGAAGAAGGCACCAGATCTCATTATAGATGGTTGTGAGCCACCATGTGGTTGCTGTGAATTGAACTCAGGACCTTTGGAAGAGCAGCCAGTGCTCTTAACCTCTGAGCCATCTCTCCAGCCTGATCAACTTCTTTTTAAACATAATTTTATTAGTTCTTTGTGAATTTTATATAACCGTGTTTTAATCATAGTCACCTCACTACTCTAGGTCCTCCAAGATCCACCCTTGTTACCTACCTTCCCACCTTTATGTCTTCTCTTTTTGTAGTTATCAACTCAAATTTCATTGGTCTTATCTTGTGAGTTACAGTAAATGTTATCTCCATGTATCCTTTTCTTGTTAAATGTAATTTTCAAAAATTCTTTCATAATGACAGTCACAGATCCATTTTGTTTATTTTATGGACTACATGGTCTGCTATTATGCTTAAACCAATGCTAATAATAGCTAACAACTGTATACTGTGTTTTTATTAGATCCTTAAATCTAAACACTCAATTTTCTTAAGAAAAACAGGATTTTAGCATAATTTTTGTTCCTGTTTTACAGGAGAGGAAATGAAACCATAAAATTACATTTTACTAGATAGATAAAAATTTCAAATATTGCTTGGCTCCAAAAGGAATCTCATTTTAATAGCTGCCTAAATTGTTTGTCTTATGCACTGGTTAATAAATACTTCTACCACTGGTAGGAGTCTAGGTTTATGACATTTTCATCATGCCACGGTAATAAGCATGTTCAAGGAAGACTCATTTAACCAGTTTGAATATTTTTTTTCAGTTTTTCAAATTTTTATTGGGTTTTCAAGAAAGAAAATGACACTAGGTGACTATTTCTTCAGCAATAGAATTGCTGAGTTCTTAGGTATGTCCATCCTCAACTTTACTAGAAATTGACAAATGTGCTTTTCCAATATTCAATAAGAGGTACACTTAAAAATCACAGCAAAGGCAGTTGGTCTTCCCACATTCTGGCAAATGTGATGGATTGGAAAATATGGTCATACTTTTAAAAATTAGGTCTTTAAATATATAAATTTGAAGAACTCCTCATGTTTATTGATCATTCACATTATGAGACTTAACCTTCATTTACATACAAATACTATACCAGAAATAATACTTTATATGAGCAAGCAGGAAGGGAGTCTATAGGAGAGAGAAACAATTAACAAAACACTTAAGAAATGGAATTTTATGTAAGAAGTGGGAAATAGTAAGAGCTGGAGGGGACAGGAACTCCACAAGCAGAGCAACAGAACAAGATAATTTGAACACAGGGAACTTCCCAGAAAATCATACTCCAACCAAGGACTATTCGTGGAGATGACCTGGAACCCCTGCACAGGTGTAGCCCATGGCAGTTCAGTGTCCAAGTGGTTTACATAGTAATGGGAAGAGGGACTGCCTCTGACATAATCTGATTGGCCTGCTCGTTGATCACTTCCCCCTGAGGGGGGAGCAGCC
>NW_026592011.1:0-13036 GCF_907164565.1 Psammomys obesus | reverse complement strand
ATTTTTAAATTAATTAACTTATTAATTTTATATCCTATCATGGCCCCTCTCTCCTCTCCTTCTTCCCCTCCCCCTTCCCATATTCTTCAGAAAAGGGTAGCCCCCTTCCTCCACACCACTCCAGAGCATGTCCTTTTTCCCTGTGGCCTGCCCAGGCAGCCCTGTCATGGGGTAGTGATCAGAAATCAGGAAACAGAGTCCATGTCAGACATAATCCCTGCTCCCCATACTAGGAAGCCCACATCAAGCCTCATTAGCTACATCTGTATAATGGACCCGTACGTCCAGTCTATGCATGGTCCTTCGTTGGTGCTTTAATCTCCACAAGCCACTCTAGTTGGCTCTGTTGGTTTTTTGTGGAGCTCCTGGCACCTCCAGGTCCTTCTATCCTTCTCCCCACTTTTCCCCAAGAATACCTACATGTCGCCCAGTGTTTGGCTGTGAGTCTGAGCATCTTGTTTCAAAACCTGCAGGGTGGAACATCTCAGAGGAAAGCTATGCTAGGCTCCTGTCTTATTCCCTCTTTTCAGCCACTTCCACTGTCTAGCTGTCTCTTCTATTTCCCCTTCTGAGTTAGATTTAAGCATCCTTCCTTGGGTCCTCTTGTTACTTATCTTCTTTGGGTCTGTGAACTGTAGTATGTCTATCCTGTACTATATATATGGCTAAGATTGTATTGTAAGTGAGCACAATTGTAAGATTGTACAATTGTAAGATTGTATTGTAAGTGAGATATCATGTGTATCTTAATGGGTCTGAGTTACCTCACTCAGGATGATCTTTTCTAGTTCTATCCATTTGCCTGCAAATTCTGGTCATTTGAAATTCCTTTGTTAGAATTCTCTGTTTGGCTCTGTACTCCATTTTTTTAATTGACTTTTTTTGTTGGTGTTAATTTCTTGAGTTTTTAAAATATTTTTTGGATATTAGCCTTTTGTTAGATGTAGGGTTGGTGAAGATTGTTTCCCAAACTGTAGACTGTCATTTAGTTTTAGTGACAGTGTCCTTTGCCTTAGAGAAGCTTTTCAGTTTCAAGAGACCACATTTATTAATTATAGATCTTAGAGCCTGAGCTGTTGGTGTTCTGTTCAGGAAATTGTCTCCAGTGCCAATGAATTCAAGGCTCTTCCCCACTTTCTCCTCTAGTAGATTTAGTATATTTGGTTTTATGTTGAGGTCTTTGATCCGCTTGGACCTGAGTTGTGTGCAGAGTAATAGGTCTATTTGCATTTTTCTACATGTAAACATCAGTTAGACCAGCACCATTTGTTGAAGATGCTTTATTTTGGTTTTCTTTTTCTATTGTATGGTTTTGGTTCCTTTATCAAAAAAAATCAAATGTTAGTAGGTATGTGGGTTTATATCTGGGTGTTAAATTTGATTCCATTGATCAACCAGATTATTTTTATGCCAGTACCATGCAGTTTTTAAATAATATTGTTCTGTAGTATAGCTTGAACTCAGGGATGGTATCTCCAGATACCATCCAGAAGATCTCTTATTGTAGAGGATTGTTTTAGCGATTCTGGCTTTCTTGTTATTCCATATGAAGTTGAGAATTGTTCTTTTAAGGTCTGTAAAGAATTGTGTTTGAAGTTTAATGGGAATTTCACTGAATCTGTAGATTGCTTTTGGCAGGAAGGCCATTTTTACTATGTTAATCTTACCAATCTATGAGCATGGAACATCTTTCCATTTTCTGATATCTTTTTCAGTTTCTTTCTTCAAAGAAAGAAAGAAACTGTCATACAGGTCTTTGTCTTGCTTGGTTAGAGTTAAACCAAGATACTTTGTATTTGTGGTGATTGTGAAGGGTGTTGTTTCCTTAATTCATTTCTCAGCCCAGTTTTCATTTTTATACAAGAGGGCTACTGATTTTTGTTGGTAATTAATCTTGTATCCAGCCTCTTTACTGAAGGTGTTTCTCAGCTCTAGGAGTTCTCTGCTGGAATTTTTGGGTCACTTATGTATATAATCATATCATCTGAGAATAGCAATACTCTGACTTCTTCCTTTGCAATTTGTTACCTCTTATTTCCTTTAGTTGTCTTATTGCTCTGGCTAGGATTTCAAGTATTATATTGAAGAGATATGGTGAGAGTGGGCAGCCTTGTCTCATCCCTGATTTCAGTGGAATTGCTTTAACTTTCTCTCCATTTAATTTGATGTTGGCTTTAGGTTTGCTGTATATTGCCTTTATTGTGTTTTGCTATGTGCCTTTCCAAGACTTTTAAGAAGAAGGGGTGTTGGATTTTGTCAAATGCTTTTTATGCATTTAATGAGATGATAATGTTTTTTTTTAACTTTTATTAATTACACTTTATTCATTTTGTATCCCCCATAAGCCCCTCCCTCCTCTCCTCCCGGTCCCACCCTCCCCCCTTTCATGCATGCCCCTCTTCATGTCCACTGATAGGGGAGGTCCTCCTCTCCTTCTTTCTGATCTTAGTCTATCAGTTCTCATCAGAAGTGGCTTCATTGTCAGGATTCTAGGTTATCTCCACGGATAGTCCTTGGTTGGAGTATGAGTCTCTGGGAAGTTCCCTGTGTTCAAATTATCTTGCTCTCCTTGTGGAGTTCCTGTCCTCTCCAGCTCTTACTATTTCCCACTTCTTACATAAAATTCCATTCACTCTGCCCGTCAGTTGGCCATCAGGCTCAGCATCTGCTTTGACAGTCTGCACAGCAGAGGCTTTCAGAGGCCCTCTGTGGCAGGTTTCAAGGTTGTTTCCTGTTTTCTTTTTCTTCTGATGTCCATCCTCTTTGCCTTTCAGGATGGGGATTGAACATTTTAGTTAGGATCCTCTCTTTTGCTTAGTTTGTTTAAATGTACAGATTTTAGTGGGTTTATTCTATGTTGTATGTTTATATGAGTGAGTATATACTGTGTGTGTCTTTTTGCTTCTGGGACAACTCACTCAGGATGATCCTTTCCAGGTCCCACCATTTACCTGCAAATTTCATGATTTCCTTATTTTTCATTGCTGAGTAATACTCCATTGTATAGATGTACCACAGTTTCTGCATCCATTCTTCAGTTGAGGGGCATCTGGGTTGTTTCCAGCTTCTGGCTATTACAAATAAAGCTGCTACAAACTTGGTTGAGCAAATGTCCTTTTTGTGTACTTGAGCCTCTTTTGTATATATGCCTAGGAGTGGTATGGCTGGATCTTGAGGAAGCGCTATTCCTAGTTGTCTGAGAAAGCGCCAGATTGATTTCCAGAGTGGTTGTACAAGTTTACATTCCCACCAGCAGTGGAGGAGGGTTCCCCTTTCTCCACAACCTCTCCAGCATGTGTTGTCACTTGAGTTTTTCATCTTGGCCATTCTGATGGGTGTAAGGTGAAATCTCAGGGTTGTTTTGATTTGCATTTCCCTAAGATAATGTTTTTTAAATTTCACTTTGTTTATATGGTGGATTATGTCTCAATGAACTGTCCATTGGTGAGAATGGGGTGTTGAAGTCTTCCACTATTATGTGAGGACCAATGTTTGATTTAAGCTTCAATACTCTTTTTTTTTTTTTTACAACTGTGGTTGCCCTTGTATTTGGGGCATAGATGTTCAGGATTAAGATGTCCTCTTGGTGGATTTTTTTTTCCTTTGGAGGATGAAGTGTCCTTCCTCATCTGTTTTGATTAATTTGGGTTGAAAGTCTATTTTACTTGAGATTAGAATGACTACTCCAGCTTGCTTCTTGGGTCAGTTTGTTTGGCAAACCTTCTTCCAGCTCTTTACTCTGTAGTAATATCTATCTTTGTTGCTGAGGTGTGTTTCTTGTATGTGGCAAAATGTTGGGTCCTCTTTATGCATCCATTCTGTAAACCTGTGTATTTTTATTGGAGAATAAACTCCATTGGTGTTGAAGGATATTAATAACCAATGACTGTTAATTCCTTTTGTGCAGATGATGTTTGTGGTGATAGTGTGTTTTTATGCTCATTTTTTTTGTTTTGTTTTGCTATTGTGAAACTGTATCCTACTAAGAATGTCACTAGATAACTTAGCCCTATGGAAAAACTTTCCCCATCTCACTGTACCCATCTCTATGATGTATCCACTAATGCATTATTATCCCATTTTATAGTAGTTAACCTCCTTGAGCTGAAGTTTTTCTTCTACTATCTTTTGTAGGGCTCGGTTTATGCATAGATATTGTTTAAATTTAATTTTGTCATGAAATATCTTGTTTTCTCCCACTATGATGATTGAAAGCTTTGCTATGTAATAGTCTACTCTGACACGTGTGATCTCTTAGGGTCTGCATGACATATTCCTAGGCCCTTTTGGCTTTCATAGTCTCTGTTGAAAAGTCAGGTGTGATTCTGATAGGTCTGCCTTTATATTTTACTTGGCCCCTTTCCCTTGCTGCTTTTATTGTTTTTTTTTTCTTTGTTCTGTACATTTAGTATCTTAATCATTATGTGGTGGGAGGATTTTCTTTTCTGGTCTAATCTATTTGTTGTTCTGTAAGCCTTTTATATATTATATTTAAAGACATAACTTTCTTTAGAATGAGGAAATTTTCTTCTATTTTTTTTTAAATATTGTCTAGCCCTTGGAGCTGGGAATCTTCTTTTTCTTCTATGCCTATTATTCTTAGTTTTCATCTTTTTTTTTTTTTTGGTGTTTTTAATTTCTTGGATGTTTTGGATTGCTTGTCAGTCCAGAGGCTAATTATCTCAACTATTCCTTGGCCTCCACTCTGTCACAACTGATATCATTTTGGAACATATTAACTTAACACATCAATTCTACCAACAGCTTCTTCAACTACTAACAGCTTCTACCCAAAAGTTAATAATGTCATCAAATAACTTGGCCCATAGAAAAGCTTTCCCCATCTCGCTGTACCTGTCTCTATGATGTACCCACTAATGCATTATTATCCTGTTTTGATTTATGACCATCTTTGCTCTATAAAACTCTAAAACCTTTAAGAATTGCTCACTTAGGAGGGAGAAATGAAAAAAATGGGCAAATGAAAAAAAAATTGTGTTCCTTGGGCATGGCCACTCAAAATGGCTTCAGAATAAATTATGTCTTTTTTTTTTTTTCTTAAGATGAAAGCCTTAGATTTTGTGTTGAAAGATGTTTGGTGAAACCAAGGATATAGACTTGGAAAGTAGAAACAAGTATCTTCCTGACCTTTAGGCTTTCTTTGGGAGTGTGACCAAGCCACAGAAAAAAATTTAGAACAAGAGCACACTACAATTATTTGGCTGAAAGTCTGGAAAGAATATTTGATCTATGTAGCTAAAATTTCTTCTCTGAGGGTCCCATAAAGTAATATGTAACCACTCCTTACAAGGATCTAATAACAATTATGGGGAACCAAGTAATTAATTGGGTTTTTTAAAAAATTTTTTTATTAATTACACTTTATTCATTTCGTATTCCCCCATAAGCCCCTCCCTCCTCCCCTCCCGATCCCCCCCTCCCTCCCCTTTCTGCATGCATGCCACTCCCCAAGTCCACTGATAGGGGAGGTTCCCCTCTTCTTTCTGATCTTAGTCTATCAGTTCTCATCAAAAGTGGCTGCATTGTCCTCTACTGTGGCCTGGTAAGGCTGCTCCCCCCTCAGGGGGAAGTGATCAATGAGCAGGCCAATCAGATTATGTCAGAGGCAGTCCCTCTTCCCATTACTATGTAACCCACTTGGACACTGAACTGCCATGGGCTACACCTGTGCAGGGGTTCCAGGTCATCTCCACAAATAGTCCTTGGTTGGAGTATGATTTTCTGGGAAGTTCCCTGTGTTCAAATTATCTTGTTCTGTTGCTCTGCTTGTGGAGTTCCCGTCCCCTCCAGTTCTTACTATTTCCCACTTCTTACATAAAATTCCATTCACTCTGCCCATCAGTTGGCCATCAGGCTCAGCATCTGCTTTGACAGTCTATACTGCAGAAGCTTTCAGAGGCCCTCTGTGGCAGGTTTCAAGGTTGTTTCCTATTTTCTTTTTCTTCTGATGTCCATCCTCTTTGCCTTTCAGGATGGGGATTGAACATTTTAGTTAGGGTCCTCTCTTTTGCTTAGTTTGTTTAAATGTACAGATTTTAGTGGGTTTATTCTATATTGTATGTTTATATGAGTGAGTATATACCATGCGTGTCTTTTTGCTTCTGGGGCAACTCACTCAGGATGATCCTTTCCAGGTCCCACCATTTACCTGCAAATTTCATGATTTCCTTATTTTTCATTGCTGAGTAATACTCCATTGTATAGATGTACCACAGTTTCTGCATCCATTCTTCAGTTGAGGAGCATCTGGGTTGTTTCCAGCTTCTGGGTATTACAAATAAAGCTGCTACAAACATGGTTGAGCAAATGTCCTTTTTGTGTACTTGCACCTCTTTTGGATATATGCCTAGGAGTGGTATGGCTGGATCTTGAGGAAGCGCTATTCCTAGTTGTCTGAGAAAGCGCCAGATTGATTTCCAGAGTGGTTGTACCAGTTTACATTCCCACCAGCAGTGGAGAAGGGTTCCCCTTTCTCCACAACCTCTCCAGCATGTGTTGTCCCTTGAGTTTTTCATCTTGGCCATTCTGATGGGTGTAAGGTGAAATCTCAGGGTTGTTTTGATTTGCATTTCCCTAATGGCTAATGAGGTTGAACATTTCTTTAAGTGCTTCTCTGCCATTCGATATTCCTCTACAGAGAATTCTCTCTTTAGCTCTGTTCCCCATTTTTTAAGTGGATTACTTGGTTTGTTGCTTTTCAGCTTGTTTAGTTCTTTATATATATTGGATATGAGTCCTCTGTCAGATAAAGGGTTGGTGATGATTCTTTCCCAATCTGTAGGCAGTCGCTTTGTTTTGATGACGGTGTCCTTTGCTTTACAGAAGCTTTTCAATTTCAGGAGGTCCCATTTATTGATTGTTGCTCTTAGAGCCTGTGCTGTTGGTGTTCTGTTCAGGAAGTTTTCTCCTGTACCAAGGAGTTCTAGGGTATTCCCCACTTTTTTTTTTCTAGCCGATTTAATGTGTCTGGTTTTATGTTGAGGTCTTTGATCCACTTGGACTTCAGTTTTGTGCACGGTGATAAGTATGGATCTATTTTCTTTTTTCTACATGTAGACATCCAGTTGGACCAGCACCATTTGTTGAAGATGTTATCTTTTTTCCATTGTATGGTTTTGGCACCTTTGTCAAAAATCAGGTGTCCATAAGTGTGTGGGTTTATTTCTGGGTCTTCTGTTCTGTTCCATTGATCCACCATTCTGTTTCTATGCCAGTACCATGCTGTTTTTATAACTGTTGCTCTATAGTACAGCTTGAGATCAGGGATGGAGATACCTCCAGAAGATCTTTTATTGTAGAGGATTGTTTTAGCAAGTCTCGGTTTCTTGTTATTCCATACGAAGTTGAGAATTTTTCTTTCTAGGTCTGTAAGAATTGTGTTGGCAATTTGATGGGGATTGCATTAAATCTGTAGATTGCTTTTGGTAAGATGGCCATTTTTCCTATGTTAATCCTGCCAAGCCATGAGCATGGGAGATCTTTCCATCTTCTCATATCTTCCTCTAATTCTTTCTTCAGAGACTTGAAATTTTTTTCATACAAGTCTTTGACTTCCTTGGTTAGGGTGACACCAAGGTACTTTATGTCATTTGTGGCTATTGTGAATGGTGTTGTTTCTCTAATTTCTTTCTCAGCCCTTTTGTCTTTTGTATACAGGAGTGCTACTGAGTTTTTTGAGTTAATTTTGTATCTGGCCACTTTGCTGAAGGTGTTTACCAGCTGTAGGAGTTCCCTGGTAGAGTTTTGGGGGTCACTCATGTATACTATCATATCATCTGCAAATAGTGATAATTTGACTTTTTCCTTTCCCATCTGTATCCCCTTGGTCTCCGACTGTCTTATTGCTCTAGGAAGGACTTCCAGCACTATGTTGAAGAGATATGGAGAGTGGGCAGCCTTGTCTTGTCCCTGATTTCAGTGGGATTGCTTTAAGTTTCTCTCCGTTCAGTTTGATGTTGGCATTAGGCTTGCTGTATATCGCCTTTACTATGTTTAGATATGTGCCTTGTATCCCTGATCTCTCCAGTACTTTAAACATGAATGGATGTTGGATTTTGTCAAATGCTTTTTCAGCATCTAGGGAGATTATCATGTGTTTTTTTTTCTTTCAGTTTGTTAATATGGTGGATCACATTGATGGATTTCCGTATATTGAACCACCCCTGCTTACCTGGGAAGAAGCCTACTTGGTCATAGTAGATAATATCTTTGATGTGTTCTTGGATCCGGTTTGCAAGTATTTTGTTAAGTATTTTTGCATCAATGTTCATAAGGGAGATTGGCCTGAAATTCTCTTTCTTTGTTGAGTCTTTGTGAGGTTTAGGTACCAAGGTGACTGTGGCTTCATAGAATGAGTTTGGTAATGTTCCTTCTGTTTCTATTTTGTGGAATAGTTTGAAGAGAATTGGAGTTAGCTCTTCTTTGAAGGTCTGGTAGAATTCTGCGCTGAAGCCATCTGGTCCTGGGCTTTTTTTTGGATGGGAGACTTTTGATGACTGCTTCTATTTCTTTGGGGGATATAGGACTATTTAATTGATTTACCTGGTCCTGATTCAGCTTTGGTGAGTCAAATCGATCAAGAAAATTGTCCATTTCATTTAGATTTTCAAATTTTGTGGCATATAGACTTTTGAAGTAAGTCCTAATGATTGTTCGGATTTCCTCAGTGTCTGTAGTTATGTCCCCCCTTTCATTTCTGATTTTGTTGATTTGGGTGGTGTCTCTCTGCCTTTTAGTTAGCTTGGCTAAGGGTTTGTCGATCTTGTTGATTTTCTCAAAGAACCAGCTCTAGGTTTCATTGATTCTTTGAATTGTTTTATTTGTTTCTAATTGATTGATTTCAGCCCTGAGTTTGATTATTTCCAGCCATCTAGTCCTTTTTGGTATGTCTGCTTCTTCTTTTTCTAGGGTTTTTAAGTGGGTCATTAAGTTGCTTGAATGAGCTGTCTCGAATTTCTTCTTGAAGGCACTTAGTGCTATGAACTTTCCTCTTAGCACTGCTTTCATTGTGTCCCACAAGTTAGGGTATGTTGTGTCTTCATTTTCATTGAGTTCTAGAAAGGCTTTAATTTCTTTCTTTATTTCTTCCCTGACCCAGCTGTCATTTAGTAACAAGTTGTTCAGTTTCCATGTGTGTGTAGGCTTTTTGCTATTTCTGTTGTTGTTGAAGTCCAGCTTTATTCCATGGTGATCAGACAGGATACAAGGGATTATTTCAGTCTTTTTGTATCTGTTGAGGCTTGCTTTGTGACCAACTATATGGTCTATTTTGGAGAAGGTTCCATGAGGTGCTGAGAAGAAGGTATATTCTTTTGTTTGGGTGTAAAGTTCTGTAAATGTCTGTGAGATCCATTTGATTCATGACCTCTGTCAGAGATATTGTTTCTTTGTTTAATTTCTGTTTTGTTGACCTGTCCTTTGTTGAGAGTGGGGTGTTGAAGTCTCCCACTATTAATGTGTGGGGATCTATATGTGGTTTAAATTTTATCAATGTACTTTTACAAATGTGGGTGCTCTTGTATTTGGGGCATAGATGTTCAGGATTGTGATGTCTTCCTGGTGGTATTTTCCCTTGATGAGTATGAAGTGTCCTTCCCCATCTCTTTTTATTAATTTTGGTTGAAAGTCTATTTTATCAGATATTAGAATGGCTACTCCTGCTTGTTTCTTGGGTCCATTTGCTTGGAAAGTCGTCTTTCAACCTTTTACCCTTAGGTAATATCTATCTTTGTGTCGTAGGTGTGTTTCTTGTATGCAACAGATTGCTGGGTTTTGTTTACGTATCCATTCTGTTAATCTGTGTCTTTTTACTGGAGAGTTGAGTCCATTGATGTTGAGAGAGATTAATGACCAGTGGCTGTTAGATCCTTTGATTTTGATGTTGGCTGTGTTCATAAGTTTGTGTGCTTGGTTGCTTTTTGTTTTGCTGTAGTAAGGTTAATTATTTCCTGTGTTTTCTTGACAGAAGCTAATTTTCTTGGGTTATATTTTTCCTTCCAGTGTCTTCTGTAATGCTGGATTTGTGTGTAGGTATTGTTGAAATTTGTTTTTGTCATTGAATATCTTGTTTTCTCCATCTATGAGGACTGAGCGTTTTGCAGGGTATAGTAGCCTGGGTTAACATCTGTGTTCTCTTAGGGTCTGCATGATATCTGTCCAGGCCCTTCTGGCTTTCATAGTTTCTGTTGAAAAGTCAGGTGTGATTCTAATGGGTTTGCCGTTATATGTTACTTGGCCTTTTTCCCTTGCAGCTTTTAGTATTTTTTCTTTGTTCTGTATACTTACTGTTTTGATTATTATGTGGCAGGAGGATTTTCTTTTCTGGTCAAATTTGTTGGGTGTTCTGTAGGCCTCATGTAGTCTTATTGGCTTCTCCTTTAAATTGGGGAAATTTTCTTCAATGATTTTGTTGAAAATATTTTCTGGGCCTTGGAGAAGGGAGTCTTCTTTTTCCTCTATTCCTATTATTCTTAGGTTTTGTCTTTTCATATTGTCTTGGATTTCTTGGATGGTCTGTGTCAGGAATTTTTTTGGATTTAACATTTTCTTTGACAGATACATCGATTTCTTCCATTGTATCTTCTACACCTGAGATTCTTTCTTCCATTTCTTGTATTCTGTTGGTTATGCTTACCTCTGTAGTTCCTGTTTTCTTCCCTAAATTCTTTCTCTCCATTATTTCCTCCATTTGTGTTTTCTTTAATTTTTCTAGTCCTATCTTCAGGTCTTGAGTTGTTTTGTTGACTTCCTTCACCTGTCTGCTTGTATTTTCCTCTTTTTCTTTTAGTTCCTTCAACTCTGTCTCTTTTATTTCTTTCAGTGATTTAATTATTTTTTCTCTGAAGGCCACAAGCTGTTTGGCTGCATCTTCCCATATTTCTTCACGGATGGCCCTAATCTGCTTGTCTTTATCTTCCTCCATTTCTTTACGGATAGTCATGATCTGTTTGGTTTTATCTTCCTCTAATTCTTTACGTATTTCATTTGTTTCCTCTATTATCCTCTTCATCAACATAGATGTAAGGTCATCTTCTTGATTTTCTATTATGCTGCATTGTTCAGGGCTGTTTGTCCCTGTATGGCTGGGTTCTGGAGATGCCATATTGCTCTGTCTTTTGTTGGTTGAGCCTTTACACTGACCTCTACCCATTGGGCTGATATAGGTGTTGGCTGTTAGTTTCTGTGCTTCCTGGAGTCCTGAGGTAGGGAGTATCCCCTTGGCCGGAAGATGATTTTTCCTGAAGGAGTCCTTCTCTGCTTTTGGTTATGGTCACTGTATGGCCAGTGTTTCTCAGGAGTTGCCACTGCTCACCTCAGGTTTATAGCCCTGAGTAGTAGCTGTGGTCTATGTTAGGCAGGGGGGATCTCCTCTTACCCATAGAATTTCTCAAGACAGCTGCCCCACTGCTGGGTTTCTTGTTATAAATTCAGTGTGTTGCTGCTCACTAAATTTCCATGTATAGTCCTCTTGAAGAACCTGCTGATTCCCTAGATGTGGGGTTTTCTCCCAACAGGGAAACTCAGTCTGTTATCCTGGGGCGCACAGTTCTGTCCGGGAAAGTGGGAGGTGCACTCAGCAAGTCTGTGGGCCAGAGGCTGATTGCTTCGCTCTGGACCTGGAGAATGTGCACCTAGGTTGAGTTGGCGCCTGGGGGCACTGCTCTGGTCTGGAGGCTGGGTGCCTCATTCTGGACCAGAAGCTGTGTGTCTCTGTCTGGGATGGCGGCTGTAGGCACCGCTCTGGTCCAGACGCTGTGGGTGCAGCCCCCCTGAAGGACCACGGATTCCCACAGTTTTGACAGTCCAGCCAGGGACAACTGGCCCATCCCTGGCACAGTATCTGAGGGCTGCTGTAATGGCTCTCTGGCTTTTGTAGGTCCAAGGATGCAGCTGTGTGTCCCAGTGCCCCAGGGGAACTCAACAATGGCGGCAGAGTACAGCGCTCCTGCCTGCACTAGAGTCTGCGTGAGTCCAGGAAGTGTTTTGGTGCTGGGTGTCCTAAGCGTTAGAGCTGCTGACTCCCTTCGCTGGGGGTTTCCTCCTGCCAGAGACACAAAGTCTGGTGCCCTGGTGCCCTGGTGCCCACAGTTCTATCTGAGGCGGCGAATCACTTGCGCAGACAGGGCTCCGTGCAGGAGCCTGGGTTCCCGGCTCTGGGTCCGCGCTGGCTCTTGGGGTACCCGCGGAACCCGAGTCTTTTCCAGGAGATGTCTGGGTAACCTGGGGTCGGTCCCAATTGTTTCCTGCTCCGTGGGGTCATCTCTCGACTGGGAAATCCAGTCTATGGTGTTGTGGGCCCACAGTTCAGTCTGGGACCGTGACCAGATCGCGCTGGCATGTAGCCCGGGGCTGACGACCAAGCGCCTTGCGGAACCGGGATCTCTTCAGCGGTTTAGCCGGGTGAGTTAAAGCTGATTGAATCCCCCACCATGGGGTATCCTCTCACCTGAGAAACACAATCACTTGTGTTTTATGGCCGCGAGTTCTGATTGCTGGTCACTGTTCCAATCCTGCTGTGCTGCTCCTCAGAATGAGAGTCCTCCCCCGCACCGCCATCTTGCCCCGCCTCCCTCTAATTGGGTTTTCTTATAGGGCTTGGGTTGTAGGCAGTTCTCTTCCCATCTGGCCACACCTGAAAAGTCTTGCCCATCAAAGATTAGGGCTTCTCCTGTGTCCTGATATGTCCTAAAAATTTCCAAAAAGTGAGATGTTTCTCCTGTTTTTTCTAGGGATCTGAAGATTCTTACCTTTAGGACCACCATCATGCTATATATGTAGCTATCTCTCCTAATGAAGGTCTTCTTAGAAAGTGAAAGCCTGCTCTTTCTACATAGGGCCTCTTCTTCTGCAAGACTTCCTGAAGGGTAATTTTTTACAGTTCTTTCTCATAAATCTGTAATTTTATTTCCAATAAGACAAGAAGAGCAGAAAGAAAGAAAGAGCTGTTTGTGTAATAGAACTTCAGCATAAAAAAAAAAAACACATTGAAAATCAAAGAGGAAAAAGTTACTGGTAT
>NW_026592010.1:0-3125 GCF_907164565.1 Psammomys obesus | reverse complement strand
CCACACAGGCATGTGCACACACAAACATTCACACACACACACACACACAAGGACTGTAGATTTAATAGACATTTGATAAGCATCTTTGCAGAAACCTGCTCCCACTTCAGCCCAGTGCCCATGTACATTTGTTAAAGATTAACAAGAAGTCCCTTTCATGAAGGCTTTTATCGGGACATCTCAAACACAGCACCAAGAAGAGATAGCAATGCTTCTATTTTCTCCATTTCTGCACCTGTGCAACCCAGGGCATGCAGTGAAGAGACACGTGTAAGCAGGACTTTTGAGCAGTCAGCTAACCAAACAGCCTTCAGCCTGACTCTTTGCCTAGAAGCCATAACAAACAAGGAGACATTCAGCTTGAAAATGCTGCCGTTTCCCCAAGCAAAATGACCAGAACCGAGGCTGAAGATGGATTTCAGCATTTTCACATCATCAGTTTCTCAACAGACCATTTCCTGTTCTCCTGACTGCAAAGCTTAGTTCTCAGCAGTGAGCTCTGCTCCCTGCACTGTTTCAAAGCATTGCTGGCAGTCACCAAGACAAAGCTTTGCATAGCATATCTACAAATGTATGTGATGTGGCCTCATCTTCTGTGTATATGTGTGACCACAGCTTCAAATAAACAAATGAAAATAAAATTAGAAGGGGAGAAGGGAGAAGAAAGAGATTTAATTTCACCATGGCTATATGTAGAGGAGGGGCAGAATCCAAAGAGTACAAGGAAACTAAAAAGAAAAGAAAACGAAACAAACAAAAATCTATCTTGGACTAAAACATCCCTTCCATTTTGCAGAGAAGGAGGTGGCCCAATTTAACAGAAGCTTTTATACAATTTATTCATTTTATCTACAAGTTTGTGTGTGGCCCTGTGTGAGATTGTGTACATTGTGTGCAATCAGATGCCTGTGCAGGTCAGGAAACTTGCTACCCTGGAACTGGAGTGATAGGCAGTTGTAAGACATCTGATGTGGGTGCTGGGAACCAAGGCCTGGTTCTCTTCAAGAGCAATAAATGCTCTTAACAGGGACCCATTGCTCCAGGCCCTTAACAGGAGTGTTACCTGAGAATCTGAAGGTCCTGTGTGTGTGTGTGTGTGTGTGTGTGTGTGTGTGTGTGTGTGTATCTCTCTCTGTGTGTGTGTGTGTGTGTGTGTGTGTGTGAGAGAGAGAGAGAGAGAGAGAGAGAGAGAGAGAGGGAAAGGGAAAGGGAGAGAGACAGGGGTGTGCAGGAGAGAATTGACCTCATTAATATTATACTCTAAACCTCACACTTCACAAACACTGGAATTGTCATCAAAGAAGTGATGCAAAGCTATTCTGAAGCCATACATTTACTGAGTGGAACTAACTCCATGTGTATTTATCTGCCAGTGAGAGATGGCTTTGGTTCCTTCCTGTCTTGACCATCCCTTTGCTCCTTGACCTGAACAATTGCCATTTTTCCCATGTTCTTGTATGAGGGACTTCCTCAGCCAGGTTAAAGGTACTTATCTCTTCAAGAGATTAGCTCTCTTCTTGGAAATGCAGTAGCGCCCCAGCAGAGCTCAGTGGAATATGCTCTCAGCCAGTCACATTACATCCAGGCAAGCAGAGCATTTTACACCTACCCAAGACTCACCAGCCTTGAAGGGTAATTTAATTAGCATCACCAACATCTTTCCATGTTCAGCTGTGTGAATAAATTTAGATAAATATTAAAATAGGATACTGAAAGATTTCAGTAGATAACATATCTATTCAGGCTTACAATCATTATTTCAACCTCCCGCTCTTGGAGGCAAATTTTCAGGACCATTTATTTCGCTTATTTCATAGCTGGACAAATAGCTAAATGCTAACATGTGCCTAGAACTTTCTAGGTGTTGGAGCTACCCCAAAGAAGAGAGTTCTTGCCTTCTTGAATCTGGTATTGATGAGAAAGACAGATGACAGACCTGTAAAGACAGATGTTGGTAAGTGCCACAGAGAAGCCAAACATGGGGAAAGTTGAGAGTAGGCACCAGGCTGAGGGGTGATGGCAGAAGATGGTCTTACTAATTAACAGGTGGCTGGAGAGGACAGGAGCTCCACGAGGACCAAACATATCAGGGCACAGGGGTCTTTCATGAGACTGTACCTCCAACCAAGGACCATGTATGGATATAACCTAGAACCCCTGCTCAGATATAGCCCATATAGCCCATAGCCCATATATCCAAGTGGGTTCCTAGTAAGGGGAACAGGGACTATTTCTGACATGAACTCAGTGGCTGGCTTTTTGACACCCCCCCCCCCCCGAGGAAGGAGCAGCCTTGCTTGGCTGCAGAGGAGGGCATTGCAACCAGTCTTGAAGAAACCTGATAAGCTAGGGTCAGATGGAAGGGGAGGAGAACCTCCCCTATCCATGGACTTGGAAAGGGACAGGGAGGAGTTAAGCGAGGGAGGGTGGGATTGGGAGGGAATGAGGGAGTGGGCTACAGCTGAGATACAAAGTTAATAAACTGTAACTAATATTAAAAAAAATAAAAGTCCTTGAAAGACAAATAAAATAAAATAAAATAAAATTAAAATTAAAAAACTAACTAATTAACAGGTGGCAAGAAATGAGGGAACAAGCTCTGTGCATATCAGGAGGCAGCTGTTTCCAAACAAAGGTTGAGCGAGTGCAAGAGCCTGACTCAGAGATGGCAGAGTCTTGGGACTAGCTCATTCGGTTTGTGGGTATGGGGAGATCTGAAATGAGAGACAGCCCATCTGCTTTCCACCTGGCCCGGTGTTGCTCAACCTTCCTATACGTTGTGACCCTTTAATACTGTCCCTATGTTGTGGCGACCCTCCCAACCATAGAACAATCTTGTTGCTACATCATAACTGTGATTTTTCTACTGTTATGAATCGTAATGTAAATATTTTTGGAGACAGAGGTTTGCTGTGGGGGTCATGACCCACAGTTTAAGAACCACTGACTTAGACCATTGTGTTGAGAAGCAACAGGGTCCTAGGATTTCATTGCTTCATGGGGTCATTGAGATAAAGAAAAACAGGCAAAAATGTAGATGAGGATCCCAGTGAGGCAGATAAAGGTTGGAAGCCAGAATTCCCAAAATGCTATTAATAACTGATGATCCCAAAGGCAGGCTGAAC
>NW_026592009.1:0-3044 GCF_907164565.1 Psammomys obesus | reverse complement strand
AGGCAGGCTGAACTATAATGGAAAAAAGAGACATGGGAGACTAAATATGCTTTTCCCATTTTGGTTCAGCCTGCCTAGAGTAATAAGTATTTTTGTCATTTTGTTGTTTGATTATCATTGTATCTATTTATTGGATGTGATACTATGTTATATGAAAACATTGTCATACAGACAAGTATATATTCTATATTGAGCATTCCTTTAATGTCTCCTCCTCCTTCCATTTTTATCCTTCCCCCTGAAATTAGTTCCCTTTGTTTCCCTAGATAGTTTCACTTCTACTTCCATGTCATCTATACCTGTGTGACGTTATGAAGTTATATAAAGTCTAGAACTCATGAGTGAGAGAAACATGACATTTGTCTGGCCCAATTTGCTTAATCTGGTTATCTCCAGTTTCATCCATTTTCTGCACATGATATAACTTCATTCGCTTTTAGGCTAAACCACTTCTACTCTGCACCTAGAAAACATTTTCCCTTCCTTTTTTTCCTTTTAGAATGCAGTTAAGAACGATGCAGGTTTAGCAGACTTGTGATTGGAGGTTCTTCTCCAAGATCCGTGACTTCACTAGTGGTTGACCAGATTTCCAGTACCCAACACAATTTCTCCCTTAGTGAGAAGTAGACCATATTTTTCTGCCTCTGTTCCTCTGTGAGCTTAGCTGCTGTGGCAAGTGCTGCGGCAACCAGGGATTCTCGAGCATCTTTGCTGTGTTGGCTTGGTGTCCTTTGGGTAAACCCCCGGGAGTGCCACAGCCGGGTCACATGGTGGATCTAGTTCCCGTTTTCCTGAGAGACAGATACTTGTGATCACCTTGCTGGACTTTTACGTACATGGTCTAAGGAACTTACACCACCACCGTAGTTATGTAATCATCTTTCCTTTACAGAGACCTAGTTTAATGTCTTCTTTACAGTGGCATACCTAAGTGTGACAAAGGAGAGGTAGTCCTGGACAACTGGCCGTTGGCATATAGTTTCCCTGTCCGTTATATCAGAACGGTATATGGACTTTCAGCACTCCCAGGATATACCCCTCCCAAGGTAACTTATGATATAGGGAGCTCAGCAATATAAACTGGTGCAAGGAAAATATGCTAAAGCTGGCCTCATGAACACACTCCGAGATAGGCTTTCGAGTTCAAACACAATCAAGAAAGAAACAAAGCATAAGATACAAGCAGTCAGATGATTCAAAGAGCGAGCTTTATCATCCCAGGGCAGTTGAAGAGGACACAGCACAACACTATAAGAACAGCCATTAAAATATGACTATTATTGTGTCTTCACCATTCCCATAGCAACCTAGTATTTCCTGCCAAAAAAATAACTCAGTAGGCACCAAGAATTTTCAGCTACTCTTTTAACACCAAGCCCTTCCCACAGCCATTTGTATTAACATTTGCAAAAGATTTATTTCCCTTTGATTCAAATAATTCCACATTCCCAAGAATATCTGGACTGGCGCACGGCCAAGTACCCTCAGGGTCTGCAGCCGTCTCCTCCGTCCTGGGCAGCTCACTCAGTGCCCATGAATAGCTCATTGTTGAAGACAAACCCACAGAAGGAACAGAAGGAACACAGAAGAGGAATCGGTGTCATGATCTGGGGACCAGTCTGGACTTCCAGCATTGAAGCTGTGGACAGCAACAAGAACCCCAGGCTGCTGTGAAGCAGAGTGGCCAGTGCACCCCAGATAGGGGCTGCCTGCATGTGCTCCCCGCTTGAGGACCCACCAGCAACCTTACTTGTAGGCATACTGAACCCAGGTCTTTCCGGGTGGCCCAAAAGAAGACAACAGAGGCTGAAACTCAAACTGAAAATCATCCCCAAGCATTCGCGTCAGGATCAAACACGGGAATTAGAGAAAAATCCAAGCTCACTTTCAAATAGTCCGTATGGCTTAACAGCGAGCTAAAACCTCCAGAAGGGTTTGATCTCTAGGTTCTCACTTGGTGGAGACTGAGATTCCAAATCTGCTCTGACTTTGGCTACTGACTTCCTACAGATATTCTGTTTACCCACTCAAGCTAATCAGCACATCAGAGAATGAACCAAGTGCCCACTTGCAAGATTCAAAAGGACTATAGTTTTCAGTTACTTCAGGGCGATCAAAGAAACTCATAAGTTGTTTTGGTGCTCGAACCAAACTCAATTGTAGGGTGAAACAAATGTGGCCTGATGTAGTCTTTTGACATACAGATCATATTTACTGTCTCAGAAATATATTGATAAACCCACAGTTAATGCTTGATGAGTATAATTTAGTAGTCACAACTTTTTTTTTTTAGCATATGACTTTTTTAAAAAAAATAATATCTTCTGGTACTTATCCAGCCACTTTTTTTCTTTCTTATTTAAGCTTTTATATTTTTAAATAAGTCAGGAAAATAAAACCAACCATATTTAAAGAAAAATTTCTGGCCATATTTTTCCTCCCATCATTCACAAATGCAACCAAAACATATCAGAGAAAAATGGTAAAATAATCCAGTGTGGTCTGGGGTTATAGCTTAGCAGTATCGTTCTTCCCTTGCACATACAAGGCCCTGGGTTCCATTCCTAGCACCAAAGAAAACAGAAACAGCTGTGCATTCAGAGTGCATTCACAGGCAGTGGTGGTCAAAATGGGCCTGCAGATCCAATGGCCACACTGGGGGGGGGGGGGAGGGGGTAGGGGAATCAACCTACCATACTTACCATCCTGAAAATAAAGCCCAAAAGCTAACTTGGAATCTGAACTTCCACCTATGGCTACAACTTTGTCTTCACGGAGGCCATTTGTGCATTAAGAACACAATGAAGGGCTGCTGGTGGGCTAAAAGCCATTTTTGCTCTGACATTTAATTATCAGTAGAAAAGTATTTCTGTTTTAATACCCACATTCTGGCATATAATTACTGTAATAAAGTCTACTCCTTCACTTTGGATGACTGCTGCCAGTACTATGAAATCATGGCAATGGTTGTAAAAATAAGGGAGGTCACAGCCCTTCCACACACACACACACACACACACACACACACACACACACACACACAC
>NW_026592008.1:0-38534 GCF_907164565.1 Psammomys obesus | reverse complement strand
CACACACACACACACACACACACACACACACACACACACA
The DNA here is from genome assembly GCF_907164565.1 of Psammomys obesus. Taxonomy (NCBI): domain Eukaryota; kingdom Metazoa; phylum Chordata; class Mammalia; order Rodentia; family Muridae; genus Psammomys; species Psammomys obesus. The sequence continues at coordinate 38,494 of NW_026592008.1, read as the reverse complement.
CACACACTCTGCAGCTGACAGCTAAATAGCTTTGGTGGGAAAATTCAGACCTTTAAACTCTCTACCAGCCTCAATGTGTTCTGCATTTAACTTCTTTAAAACAGTTTGTGGTGTAAGAATTTAAAAACTGCATATGGCCATGGGGGAAAAAAAGAAGGCACTTATACTTAATTAGCTACTAAGTCCAACTTGGAGGAAGCATAATAACAACCGTTTCTTTGTGCTAACTATCTTTAATGATATGCATTACATGCATTGGCCTGCCGGTTGCCCGGGCTGGTCCAGCACTCATTTGCTCCAGCCTTTGCTTCTGGCAAAGGGCAACATTGTGGAAAGTCTCCATTTTGACGTTTTGCCACTTTGGCAGAGATAACTCCGCACAGCATGAGTACCTTCTGAACCTCCTCACTGCGGTGTCATACCATAAGACAGTCAACATTCAAGCGCGTCACATACTAGATGAATATTCACCTTACGCCTCAGACAGCACCCTGTATTTTGACTCATCCTCTCCAGCATCAACCAGCCAGATATTTTAATCTGATCGCTTTCGGCTACCCTCTTATGCAATTTTCCTGCTTTCAACCAAGATCCAAGTCAAGCTAATTCAGAATCATAAAAAGGACAGATAGGCCTACGAGGGAATAGCTTGTCCATTTTTTTTTTTTAATCCTCTAGTTCATTATGTAATGGAAATATCCTTAAGAAACTATCCAGCCTAAAGCTTAAGCCTGAGTTGCTCTATTCAAATCAACCTCAGAAAAGAAGCTGCTAGAGAGCCGGGGGTCAAGATCTCTGTTGCTCCTTCAATGGGAAATCACTAAAATGCGTTGTTTCGCTGTAATGCATAAACGCACCTAGACAACCGGGAAACATGAAACATATATGGATCAAAACAAAGCACTACCGTGCATATGCCATGAAGAAGAGTCAAATACTCCACTATGCTCCCAAACACAGCAGCTCAGCTGCCCCCACCTGCCCCCCACCCCCACCCTGGAGAGTCTTCTTTTCGGAAGAAAATAAGCACTCCACTTGGAAAAGAGTAAGGAGTGAGCTTTGGTGGCTCCGTTCCTAGTCCTCTAGTAATCTGTACACACATGCCCCAGCATATACGGATATGAATATTTGCTGACAATACCAGACCATAATGGCTCCAAATCAGAAGTGACCTAAATGTTTATTGAGGCCACAGTGGATCAACACATTTCACAGTCACACAATGGAAAACCGTACAGCAAGGAAAATATCAAATCCAGAGTTTTAATGTGCTCAGGGCTTGCCCGTGTCTTGCAAACACAATGTTGAATTAAAAAAAAAAAAAAAAAGAAAGAAAAAGACATGAGAGAGCTCACAAAGTGTTATAGCGGGAGAGTGAGCTGTGAACCTGCATTACTGAGAAACACCCTCATAAGTAATAAAACCCCTGAGGAAGTCAAGGAACCGATTACTGCAAAGTCTGAAGCGATTGGAGTGCAGTGGATATTTGGATTTAAACTTAGAAAATAGAAGGATCTTCCAGGGTCTTACCAATCTTCGCTTCTTGTCTTTTAACTTTTTTTTCCATGTAAATATTTGATCTTTCATTTCACAGTTCCAAAACTAAACAACAACAAAGCCAAAAACCAACCACTCCCCCCCCCCAAAAAAAAAAAAAAACAAAACCCAAAAGTTTGAATAAAAGCACTGCTTCAATCCAACTTCCTCATGTTGACTCCAGGGCCCTGGAAGGCAGGGAGGTTGGGGGGGGGGGGGTTGTCCATCTGTCCTGTGCCCAGATGGCATCTGTGCTCAGGGGCGTTGCTTTCATTTACTCAGATGCTGGAGCCTGGGGAAGCCATGCCTAATGGAAGTCCTGTTGATAGTACCACATCCCAACAGTTCAGTCTGCCGGTGCACAAACACTGTTTCTTGACCTGCTGAGCTTTGCTGTCTCTCCTCAGGGTAAAGAATTCTTCTACTTTGGGAGGAATAGCAAAGCAAACTGTCTTTCTTCCACAGTGAACTTTTTTCGGGAACCCTAAATTCTGGAAGCTCCAAGGCCTATCATTGTCCCATTGGATGTTTCTGTGCTGTATGAAAACTGGCTCACTCATCCCTGTCCCCGTCTCCTCTAGCAAAACCTACCCCTGCCCTAGCCTCGTTTAACTCTTTTCTGCAGTAGTCTTGCTCAGCATACTTTCTTATAGAACCCAGGATCACCAGCTAAGGGGTAGTACCACCCACAGTGGGCTGGGCCCCTCCCATCAATCACTAATTAAGAAAGTGCCTTACAGATAGATAGTATGGAGGCATTTTCTCTATGAAAGCTCCTTCCTTTCAGATAACTCTAGCTTGTGCGTCAACTAGACATAAGACCAGCCATCACAGTCATGCAGGACAGAAACTTCGGTTGTGCTTCCTTATCTACCTCCTAATACAGTGCTCACTGTAGGTTCTCAGACCTACTATGCTCCAGACAGCCCTCCCTCCATAATTTCCTTACCCAGAAATAAATCCCATCCTAGCAGCCAAGTGTATCCTATGTCAACTCTGATCAATGGCTATGTACGTTTGGGGTGTGACTCATTCAGCCAAGGTGCCTGAGTCTGTTATTTCAGTGTATTCTCCTTTTCTGCTCTGCTTCAGGCAAACAGTAGACAGACACTGACAATACCTTCAGGCCAGTGAGTGTCTACTCAATGGAAAATGGTCACTTTCAAAACCAGAATCTGGGTCAGGTCATCATGAAACTTTTGCACCACATGGAGTCAACAAAGGTCGTAATCGCCCCTTCTGCTAGGCAGAGGCAAGCAAAATCTGCACGGCAAATGCAGGCTGTAGGTGGATGTTCCATACCGATTTGGAACTCAGTCCCTGAAACATACCATAGTATCAGTATTTATCACTGCTGTTTTACAATGTGACAGTAGACTCCTAAAAAAAATCCATTTTATCTAGAACCGCAATACTGAACTAGCTGTTTTAGTAACAGTGGAAGGACAAAGGCTAAAATTAGAATGTCCGTCTTGATAGCCAACAACAATCCAACTTTGTAATTACGTATTATCATCATACCCCAAATGTACATAGGCACTGATCAGTGTCAACAATGGATACACTTGACACTCTCATAGTCTGCTTCATCTCCTTTACCCTTTATTGGGGAAATCTGACTACTGAACTTCCATGCTTTACCAAGAGTGAAGGAATATAAGCCAAGCTCCTGAGCAGCTCACCAAGCAAACACATAACAGTATCTGCCTGGGCTTTGAGGCTCCTCCCAGGAGTCCAATTGTTCATCAGTTCATTATAGCCAAAACAAGATGTAGAGTGAAAACATGCTCCTTAGTGACTAAAGCATTTCTATATATTTTCTACCATGCAAACTCCTGATGGAGGAAAATGGCTGAACTCTAGACTCCACATTAAATCTTGGTTCTTCATGTCCATCACTGAGTTCCTGCAACCACATTAGTGATGTTTCCATCAGATATGAGTGAAGTTTAAAAAAAAAAAAAAAAAACACTCATGTTGCCCATCCCCTAACCAGATCCTCCATGTTCACTATCCTCCCCAGCAAACTGTGGGGAAATTGCTCTTATACAATAAACAAAACAAAAGTTAACAGAAATGGCCAATAGCATCTCCTCAAGTTACAGATATCCATCCCTAGCAAGGATGACTCAAGGTGGCAGACTGAGAGGTCCTAAAGCCCTACCTCAGGGCAGTTCTTCAGGCCACATGAGGACATGATCTCTAAAAGGAATGTCATCAACGACAAATGTGAACAGGCTCCTGAGAAAGGTAAGAATGAGAATGTATTAATAAACATCATTTGTCCATCGTCTACAGTCTACCAAAGTCATACATGAGTAGGGGGAAATATTACTTCCATGTCACCAGTGAAGGCCATTAATCCCTCCTAACACTGATGTACTAGCCTGAGCTCATTTGGGACTTCGACCAAACAGTATAGACAGCACGGATTTGGAAACTCTTATTCTAACTCTGGGGAAGCCAAATCTGCCAGCTTATTGTTATTGCCACAGTGCTGAATGCTCTGCCCAGCTGGGACAGTCCATCCCAACATCTTCAAGAAGCCTTCAGCAACACCTCACAGATGGCAAAACAGAGGCTTATGGTGGTCAAATGTTGTGGTTTCCCCAACAATAGTATCTCCTCGAAATGCAAATGTTTGAACTTAGCACTCAAATGTGATAGAGTGAGAGGTGGAGCCTTTAAAGAAGGTTAAAGCCTTTAAGTGCTAAGAGCAGAGTCCTCATGAAGGGGATTAAGTCCCTCAGATAATAAGCCTGAGGAAGCTAGGTACAGTGGTGCATGGTTGTAATCCCAGCGCTGGGGCTGAGGTAGAAATTTCATTATGAGTTTAAGATATCTTGAAACTACATAGTGAGTTTAAGGCTGGGGGGGGGGTGATGGGGGCTACATAGCAGAAACCACAGGGGGTAGGGATATGAGCCAGGGGATCATCAATCTAAAGGGCGATTGACGATTTGCCAGTCGCCTCTATATAGGGGACACATTTGGTGCCCTATCACATCCTCTCACAGCCTTCTTCTGATTTTAGCCACTGTTGTAGCAGGCAGTCCTATGCACCTCGTGTTGATTTCATGCTTTCCTGCCTCCGTAACAATTTTAAACGCATAAGATCCTAGACAGCCCACGTTCACAGCAGTCCGAAAGTCTTCTATCAAGATGACAGATGAAGAACTGTCCGGCCCTCATCCTGACAACGAACAACCCTGAGGACATCCTTCCTATATGCTTCTCAGAAGACACGGTAGGCCCAGAGCCTATTGCTAAAGGCATCAACCAAGCACTCTGACGTGGGCCATTTCTCTCTTCCAGCCACGCACCCCATTCGCATCATTCATGCTTCTGAGGTTTAACTCTAAAATAAACTGCTTGTATCTGAGATTCGATCTTGCTTTTGGGAAACCAAACTAAGCCATCCAATTTTATGGTGAATGATAGATCCTCTAAGCCTCTCTTTTTATATCAAACTTATACTTTCAATAATATTCCACATAGTACACCCTGAGTGAAATCCGTCAAGGCAAGCTTTCCAGAGGTTCTATCCTGGATATAGACTGTGAATAAAATTGGGATAGTTCTCCTACTTGAAGGTTCTGAGGTTTGCACTGCCTCTAGATAGTCACATGTCTATCTAGTTGCAAAGAAATAAGTGTCTTCTTAATGTTCACCCTACTGCCTGCTCTACACAAAAGGGCGACATGATTCTGTATTAAACTATCTAGAAACGGGACTGGGGAAATGGCTCAGTGGGCATCATCTTAGCTAGGATTTCTATTATCATGATAAAACAATATGACCAAAAGAAACTTGAGGAGGAGAGGGTGTATCATACTTCCAGGAAACAATCCATCACAGAGAGAAGTCAGAGCAGGAACTCAAGCAGGGCAGGAGGCTGGAGATAGAAACTGGTGGAAGCCAGAGAGGAGTGCCGCTTACTGGATTGTTCCTTAAGACTTGCTCAGACTGATTTCTTATACAATCCAAGACCACCTGCCCAGGAAAGGCCCCACCTACAAAGAGCTGGGCCCTCCGACATCACTAATTCAGACAGTGTCCCACTAGTTTGTCCACAGAACAATCTGATTGAGACCCAGAAGTTCCCTCTTCCTAAATGACTCCAGCTTGTGTTAAGTTGACAAAAACCAAAACCCAACACTAACCAGGCCAATTGACCCCTTGTCAACTTGACACACAAACATATTACTATTAAAACCATCACTTTTCCTTTCTTGTTCATCTCCCAAATCTTATGTTAGTAATAATATCACAGTATAAAATATTCCAACTTTTCATAGTCTACAGTCTTTAAAAATTCAAATGCTTTAAAACCTCAGTCTTTAAACATCCAAAATCTCTAAGTTCAAAGTTTCTCTAACATGTCCAAAGTCTCTCTAAAATATCCCAAATCACTCTAAGATATCCCAAGTCTCTCAAAAATTCTAAAGTCTCTATTGAAAGCCCAATGTCTCTAAACTGTGAACTCCTGTAAAATTAAAAAAAAAAAAAAGTCATATACTTTTTATTACAATAGGGAATGATCTGGGCACAGTGACCATCAAATCAAAGTAAACCAAAAACCAGCAGTATAAAGACTTCAGTGCTTGGCATCTGGAACTCCCCCATGGTTGTATGGGCTCCAAAGAGCTCCATTTCTCTATTTGCAGCACACACAGCTTATCTCCTAGGCTCAGGCCAGCTCCATTCCACACATGCTGTTGTCCTTGCCGGGGTTGCCATGAACAGTGTCCTATACCCTAGAAAAGCCTCTCAGATCCTGGCTCCTCTCTAGACTCCTGGCACACAGAACCTTTCAGGCATGAGCTCTCTGGAGTTCAGTGACAACTCCGTGGCTTTTCTCCGAGCTTTACATTCTTTAATATACAGATATGCAACGTGACGTGAAAGATTTCTTTGTTTTTCAGGTGTAAATATTATATGCCTGTCTTTGTACAGTCTGATTTTGATGGCCATAGAAAAACTGGCCCATTCCTAAGATGGCAAAAGGTACAGCAAGAGCATGCCTTTGGGTGTAGCCTACCAAATGTAGACCCATATTTCCTCCAACTGGCCTGGACACCCCAAAGGTCAGTATTCCTTCACCTCAACCCAGGGTATTGAAGAATCAGACAACCTCTGTAGAACAGAATCTGCTGACATTGTACAAATTAACCAACCTAATATCCACCCTGGCCTGTCTTACCTTTCCTCCAGAGAACTCTTTGATGATGAGCACGAGCCCAGCTTCCCCCTTGCCTGCTATCTTCTCCTATGTATAGCATGCTCATGACTCCTGTGGCTACACCTGACTGACCATCTCATTTAGGAGTAGGCTACTGAGTGACCTGCTTTGCTCTTAGTCACTGTTGATACTCTCAGGCCAAGAGCCCCCTCTCCCAGGTCATGAGTGGTCAATCACAGCTAACTAACAGATGCACTGAGAAAATTTTTTGATCAAATTGTGGGTGCCCTGCTGTTACCTCAGACCATAGCTTCCCTTCTGAGGATGGGCCACCAGGGTTAGCAAGTTTCTCTTAGAAACTTGACACATGCTTGTGATAGATAGTAAGAGCTATCACACTGCTGCCCGAAGATAGGATGTCAGAGCAGAGCATCCAGCCCAGCAAAGGATGTCAAAGACCACATTCAAGACAGCTTACTAGGGGCTGGAAATACAGCTCAGTAGAATACCTGCCTAAAATGCACAAAGTCCTGGGTTTGATCTTCCTCCACATACATGATGATGATGCACACCTGTACTCCCAGAACTAGAGAGATGGAAGAATAAAGGTCAAAAGTTCAAGGTCAAGGTCATTCTTAGCTACATAGTGAGTTCAAGGTCAGCTTGGGCTATGTGAAACCTGTCGCAGGCAAAGAGAGAAATTTCTATAGAATCCTCCAAGATACAGCAAGGATTCCACTAGGACATGAGCCTGACCCACCACCGAAGGGGGAAAGGTCACTCCTGACCTCATCTAAAAAGTTAAACCTGAAACTACTAAGGGACTGATCCCATTCCCCAATCAATATTAATGCTTCATGTGCATCTTGTCTGCTCAAAATACATTTCCTGTCTGTTGGCAGCCATGATGCCCACAGAATTCCACCACTCCCTAGAACCTGGGATAAGCTATGGTGCTAAAGGCGATCTCGGGGGAGGAAGGGAGAGTGCGATCATGTTTCTGCATGAGCAACAGGACTATTAAAAGAAAAGAGAGAGCAAAACCCAGGAACCAGGCAGATGCCCCGGTGTCAAGAAAGAAAGTAAAGAAGGCAGACAATTTTGAAGGCATCCAATGGCCAGACTGAAAGTAGAGCATACTGGAGGCTCATCCCAGGATGATTATAATCAGATGACAAAGAAGCAGGGTAAAGAATAATGGAGAAGCAAAGCTCAGGGTTAAATAACAGTGTGGTGGAGTGGATAGTGAGCCGGCAAACGGCTTGGATTGAACCCTGGCTCTGAGTCATGTTGTTGGGTGGAAGAAAAAAAGAAATCTAATCTCTAAGCCTCAGTTTCCTTATTAATCAAATGGGAATAGTATTCTCCCATTCATAGGGCCGTTATGAGAGTTAAGTGAAGAAATGAGCATAGCATCTGTTACCCAGCCAGATGTTGGCAGGGCCATTCTAAGATGGAGGAAGTTCCTAGGCCCAGGTAAGACCAGTCCAAGGGAAACAGAGCAGAGAAAAGTCCAGTTACCAAACACAGCCGGCTGGGTCTGCAGCAGGGCTGAGAACCCAAGCCACCATAATGGCTGCGGACTGAAACTCTCTGTCCTAGCTGTTTTGTAAAAACGATGTTGTTTTCCAAGCCCTGCACAGCCTGAGCAGCCAGAGGCCTTAGCTGCAAGGGTTCAAGGAACTAAGCTGACCGTTACTAGATCAGGATGGCTCCAGTTCACAGTCAATTTCTTCTCTTTGGGCTTCCTATCCATCCATATTTCCCTCCCAGCAGAGGCAGTACCTTCAAGAATTACTTCTTTTTTTAGAGTTACTGAGGGTTTTAGGCTCCTGCTTCCCTTCCATCTCCTATTTTGCCCCAAGTCTTCCTTCTAGACCCTTCAGACAGGCAGCCCACAAAGGCTTTCTTCCTACTCCTCTCCCCCTAGCCCTCCCGGTCCCATTTTCTGCCCTCCCACCCTCCCTCAGCCACTGGGGTCCTATAATCTTCCAACTCTATCACATAATGCCTTCATTCAGGGATCCTCATACATATTTTCATGTTAATAACACCCACCCATTTCCCTGGAAAGTCCCCATTCGTGTGCCTTAAGTGCTCAACTCACAGTGAGACCTCATATTAACATTTTAACCCAGCATCTTCTGTCCCAGAGCTTTAGAACACTGTCACTAAGGGGGATGAGAGGCCTGCTCCACACTCTAAAAACCCAAATCTAGCAGCAGACAAGTAATATTTCTCTATACAGGCCTGCTCCTGAGCTTCCCTGGGTACGCCCTACCCCTTCCCCATGGGAGGGTAACAAACCTGTTGGTTGGCTCAGCTTCCCTGGTGAGACTGCTCCTGGTTTTCCTCACAGCAGAGGGAACTCTATGGTGTGCTTCCAACACACACAGATCTATTCTTTTCAGGACCAGAGCCTGAATAGTCACAAACCCAAGGAGAGGCCAGCCGAGAGCACACAACGGAGCCGTCCAAGAGCATTGTGTAGCTGAAGATCAACAGGCCCAAAGACTGGAGAAGGCAGAGGAGAAGACAACTACTACCAGCAGGAATGTCCCCCACCCCATGCTGTTATGGGCTAGACTATGTCCATTCTCTCCGAAAAGGACCTGAGAGGACAGCCTGAATATTGATTGATCTGTAGTCAGCTGCACTCAGGGTCAATTAGTACTGGACGCGTATTCCCCTTTTGTGAAGATGGTAATTCACAGGATATTTTTTTGAAACTAGAAGGGACCTCAAGAATAATCTCTCCAACTGCTTCATCTTACAGATACAGAAACCGAGGTGTTGGGAAATAAATACACTCAGGGAGAGGAGGAGCATCAGAGCTGGGCGGGTAGCTGCTTCTCTCTGTGCTTGCCCTCCACACCACCCTGTTCTCTGAGTGTCCTCATCGTGGTTATTTACAGGATGCACATTCCCAAAGGCATATTTGTTTGTATTTTATGTGTGAGGGTGTTTTGTCTGCGTGCGTGTCTATGCACACATGCATGCAGGACCCATAGACTGGAAGACAGAAGCAGGTCCCCTGGGACAGGGTTTATAGGGTTATGAGCTACTGTGTGGGTGCTGAAAATGAAACCAGGGTCCTCCGAAAGAGCAGCTCGTACTCTTAACCACTGAGCCTTTCCCAGACCCAAGATGCATTTTTTTTAAAGTAAACATGATCAAGAACTAAAAGGGAACAGGGTTTGTTTGTTTGTTTGTTAAAAAATAATTGTATATTTTTAGAGATAACCTACATAACTACACTGGTTCAGACAAGAAGAAAGTGTTTCAGAACACGAAGTTATTGGGCTGTGGAGGAAAAGAAAATCAGGTGGAATAAAAAAGCCCAAGGAGAGAATGGGGCTGAAAAGAATGAACAGGAAAGGGTTTTGGAAATGAGAAATCTGAGGGACAGGACACCTGCAGAGGTCCACTGAATGACAAAAGGTATGGGTTCTTAATGCTGCTGACTTAGAATATTCTAAGGTTGGTGAGATAGCAGTCTCTATTAGTAGGTGATTCATACATTCTCTCATTCAGTCAGCATAAAACCAAACCATAGGCTATTGCTTTACCCATTCCACAACTGAGAAATTCAGTCTCAGAGACTGTCTATGGACACAAACCTAAAAATGGATGAAAGCAAAACTCATCCAATGGTGCAAGTCACAACTTTTTTTCCAACAGAAATAATAGCACATTTTGGTATAGAGCACTAGCATGAGAGCTACATTGAAAAAAACTATTTTTAGCTTGTCATATTGACGCATTGATCTTTGCAACCCAGAAACGCTCTGTTCTACCCACCTTGCGCTGGCTCTTATATTCTCATCTTTAAGAACTGCAAGAACTGGAACTTTAGTGTCATTGCATCAAAGAACAAATGATCTGGGAGGTCCTTTAATGTGCCCACTTGATAAAAAGAAGGGTTCATGTCCCAGTTTCAAAGCTGGACTATGAGAATCTTCACCAAGATTCTAGATTCTAGAAACTAGAATGTGTGATTCCCCACATGGTTTAAATTGTAGTTGGAAATTCATTTTCACAAATGATAGGAAATATTTTGACTCAGTTTCTTCATTCCTGTATACTTATTCCAGTATAACTGAGCTTTGTCTTAGTTACTTTTCTACTTCTGTGAAGAGACACCATGACCAAAGCAACTTATAAAAGAAAGCATTTAATTGAGAGCTTGCTTACAGTTTCAGAGGGTGAGTTCATGGCCATTATGGCTGGGAGCATAGTAGCAGCTGGACAATCACGGCCCTGGAACAGTAGCTAAGCGCTTACATATTGAGACAACTAGAGTCAGAAAAAGAAAAAAGAAAAAAACTAACTGAAAAGGGAGTGGGCTCCAAGAACCTCAGAGCCCACCCCCATGATATATCTCCTCAACAAGGCCACGCCTCCTAGTCCTTCCCAAACAGTTCTACCAACTAGAGAACAAGGCTTCACACATATGAGCCTATGAAGCACGTCTCATTCAAACCATCACAAGTTCCAAAAGTCCCAACTACTTCTCTCTTGAAGACTGGATCATTAGACATACCTATACTGAGGACTTAACAATTGACTAAAGTTATTAACAATTAACTAAAGGAACTAACTAAAAAGTTCAGATCCCCTTGGTCATGCTGTCTATTCCAAGATAAATGATTAGATGTATAGCAACCCCTTTAAGGGGTTTATTTTGCTTTCCCTTATGATTACAAGTGGAAATTAATTTCTTCCTACAGGTGACTCCAAAGCTCTGTAACCCCCAAGAAACTACAATATTGAAATTGCTGATGCCAATTTGCAAGTTCTAAGATGACAAGAACTGTAACTGTTACCAGAAGGAGATTTTAATAGACAGTTGATTCCATTATATTGTTTATGATTTTAGACATGAAGAGATTGGAGGAGACAAGAAAAATCTCAAATTGCCAAAGAAGAAGTTTCTTCAGCAAGATCATTTTTGTCAAGTTGTTTTTGTTTTTATGTTTTTTTTTTTTAAAAAAACCCAAACTGGAATTCACCTTTTATTCAAAAGAAATGGTAAACACAGTCTGGGGTATTATTTTTAGATGTTTTTAACTTCCCATGTCTAATACACAACTTAAACTGTTTCCATATAGGGTGTGACAGTGCCTAAAAACAAACCCTGTTCCTGTTCTCTTTTAGGTGGGTAGATCAAAGAATGTCTGGGCAGATAAGAAGGCTGCAGAGGCTGTGTGGTTCCAGCTGCTCAGACAAGGAAAAGGAAGGCTCTGGGAATCCTGGCCATGAAGAATTTCTTGCTTAATACGCCAAAACAATTGTTGGTAAATGTTGCTTGCAGTTTGCTACATTTCACATCTCAGCCTTCAAAGCCTACAGAACCGAAATGTGACTGGGCACAGTTTTGAAACCCAAGTTGCATTTATTCTTGGCCAGGCCCAGCAGTCTGGTTCCTGAGATGAGGATGGAGAGAGCCAAACTGTTGAAATGACTTGCGATGATTTCTCCATCACTCAAACTCCTTAGAGAAGAAGTTTAAAAGCAATTTCCCAGCCGGGTGTGGTGTCACATGACTGCAGTCCTGGCACTCAAGAGGCTGCAGCAGCAGGATGGGTACAAGTTCAAGGCCAACCTGGCCTATGTAGTGAGTTCCATGCCAGAGTGAAATTTATATCAATGCCCTGTTTCACAAGATACTCTCCAGACACAGAAAGCAGTTTTAAAAAAATATAACTAAAATAGATGCTTTGTGCTTTCATAGCCGAAGCCTAAAGTATTGTTGTGGATATTGAACCCAAGCCTTTCATTTGTGGGGGAGTGATTTATTGAGGTTGAGCCCGGCTTCCCCAGCACAGAAGAGCTTCAAAGTTTATTTAATGTTTTTTTTTTTTTTGCCTTTGTTTGCTTAGCTTTTATGATAGTGCCCCCATAAGTCTGAACTGACCTTGACTCCAGAATACAAGTAGAGAGAACCATTCTGAGATCTTTCCTCTGACCCTGGGGTGATCCACCCCACCACCTGCATACCACACCCATCAGGTCCTGGGCTGCCTTCGTGTCTGAGAAATAACAAGGGAAAGTTATCCAAGGTAAAATGAAAACTCAGAGAAGGAATCAAGCAAAACCTTCACATTGCTGTACACAAAGCAGGTGTGTGGTTCGAATGAGAGTGGCCTCCATAGTGAACTCCTGGTCCCCAGTGAGTGAAACTGTTTGGGAAGAATTAGGAGGTGTGGCCTTGTTGGAGGAGATGTGTCACTGGGGGTGGGCTTTGAGTCTTTAAAAGCTCAAGAAATTCCCAGTCAGCTCTCTCTGCCTCATGCTTGTAAATCAAGCGGCAGCCTACTTTTCAGATCTGAAACTCTCCTCTTATTTTCCCTTCCCTGGGTTGGCCTTTATCTTCTTCTTTACCCCCCCCCCCATCCATGTACATTTTCTTCAGCTTCATAGTTCTGATATTTTGCCATTTCTGCTCATTATCTGTTTTCCATTCAAACCAACTACTTTTTTTTTTAACATAAAAAATGTATTTGTCAAGGGAAGCTCATTTCCAATGACAGCTAGTATTACTTTTCCAGAATTAAATCAAGGAAACACATATCCATCAGACTTTTAAAACTGTGTCTGATAGACAGAAACACTGGGCATCCAAGGAAAGAGATGTCACCCCAAGACCTAACTTTTCTCAGGAGAAGTGACCATCAGCTTTGCCTCAGACAAGGACACTGGAAGGATCTGCTGTAGTGTAAAGTTCTTTCCAAAATTCACATACTGAAATCCTACTCACCATCCCCAAAGCAACAAGAAAGTACAAGGAACTAGCTATTTGGGAAACTATTAAGGCATGGAGGCAGAGCTTCCTAGAAGGTACCATCTGATACTCTTTCTGCCAGCACCATAGCCTCCAAGTATGCTCCTGGCCTTTACAAATGGCCTAGTAGTCTGCTGAGGTGGCATTCTGTAAAAATAAATGTCTTGGTGTTTCATTATCTTCAGTGTGAAAAACACCAGTGAGGAATGTCCCCTGTTCAAAAAAAGCACAGATCCAAGTTAGTACTTACTTGCTCATTTTCAGAAAGGAAAATGGAGGCCAGGGGAGAAGAGGAGACTTTCTAGACATCACTGAGGTGTATACAGCAGGGTCCGAGCTGAAGCCCAGCTCTCTCAACCTACGGTCCAGTTCTAAAGGGCAGGATCTGATGAGGGATTGGTGGAGGACAGGAGTGGTGATGTGTGCCTGTCGTCCCAGCACTTGGCGCACTGAGGCAGGAGCGTCCCGTGTCTGAGGCCAAGTACAATGTAAGTTTACAACCAGTTCAGGCTACATACCAGCCTGGGAAGAAAAAGTAGCTCCCAAGGCCTCTTTACAGCCCATAGATTAGAATTCATGTTGGAAACCGAATCCCAATGTCATATGCTAATATTAAACGGGACCTTTGGGAGACAATGAAGGTAAAGTGAGGTCACCCTGTTAGAGCCACCACACCAGGTCCTGGTTCAGTGAGAGGAACTCCTTTGCCTTCCCATTTTCACGCATTGGGGCCTTTTGTGAAACTAATTCTTTTGCTTTTGGTGGGTTGGGGAATAAGGATTTGAAAGCCACTTTTATTGTACTTGCCTGTGTTATTTTAGACAAATACATACACACACACACACACACACACACACACATATCTATCTATCTATCTATCTATCTATCTATATGTGTGTGTATTTATTATATATTTGAGAAGAGGAAAATTAAAACATATTGTTTCTTTGAAGAAAGAAAGTAAGAAGCACATATCACTAGATTTAACATAATTAAACGAGAAATAGGATATTTTTTCAGGAAAGTCCGCAGTAGTGATTCCTCAATGTCAATTGGTACATTTGATTTCATGATTGACTTTGAATTCATTTTGCAAACCACATATACACACACACAGAGTAAACTGACAGCGAACATCTCCAGCTGCACTTGGAGTCATGTCTTAAAAGTGAGATAGAAAAAAAAAAAAAGAAAGAAAGAAAAGAAAAAAAAAAGTGAGATTGAGTTAGAAATTCCTTATCTCTTTTCTGGCTCTTGAGTGTCAGGAGCCTCCTCAGAACTCATGAGCCTCTCTGTGACCTTGGGACTTGCCTTTCCCAAGCATGTTCAAGGACAACTCAGAGCAACAAAACCCTGCCTGTCTGAGTATAGAACCTAAATTTACTTCAAATTTGATCTTGGTGGCCTTTCTGCATCCTCCTCAGCATGGCTCTAGGCCTGGACCCCACCTAGCAGGCAGGTTTTATGTTGCTTGTTTATTTTTCCCCCCTTCGGTTAATTGTGTCTCTGTATTTGAAGTTGAAAGATTTCCTCTCAAAATCTGACTTCCTGGCAGCCTGCACAAGGACCTGAAAGAATAAGAGGTCGGGTTTAAATATGGGGGGGGGGGGGCTGGCTGGAAATGCTGAGACGGCTGAAGAAGATGTTGGTTCCACACCTTGCATGTCAATAACTCAGACACACCCACCTGTCACGCTTCAGAAATGTGTGAAATAAAATGAGTGTGTATTACTATAAAATGGTTTTCAGGTTTAAAGAGGCCAACTTCTTATTTGCTTTCATTTGGATCATTTTGGCCGTGTCCAGCTCATTTACTTTGTAGTTGCTTGTGAGTGCTCAACAATGATTCTTGAAATACAAGAAAACAAGCCTAAACCTCATTTTCAAATGTAATGGGATTTCTGTACATATTTAAACAAGTAACTAGTGAAGACAGGTAATAAATCTGGTTTCCTGGATTTCTTGAAGAACAAAAAATTAACTCAAACTTTGTGCAGACGTATTTTATCTGTAGTGAGTTCTAAATCCATTTGTGCCTGCTTATCCGTCAGTCTCAGTTAAATTTCACTTACTTATCAGCTACCATACCAGTTCTTGAACTGTGATGGATGTAAGAATCATCTAGAGAGCACATTAAAATTCAGAGTACTGGACCCCACCTTCGAGGAGGCCAATGGGGTTGCATTTCCAGTTTTCCTGGGTGACTGCAGGTCTGAGGACCACACTGAGAGCTGCCCTACACCACAGAGCAGCGCCCTGCTCAGAAATGACGAAACCTTCTACTCGCTGTCCTGAGGTCAAGAACTGTGAGCACACCTTAGGAAAACTGCAGCGTCATCACTCTTTACAGCAGTTACTGATTTCCTAGTTCATCTCTAACTAGGCTAAGATAGTGAGAGAAAAAAAAACAACCGAACCGCCTGTTTCAGTGAATTGTTATCAACGCTGCGTCGCTTTAGCAAGCGCTCCCATGGTGCTGGCATTGCTTTTGCGTATCCTCTCCAACTCCATCAGTTTACCTCTTCCCTTCACCGCTCTCTTAGGACCCTACCAACACCCTAAACTGTGCCTCGTACGTAACAAACACTGAATAAATGTTCCCTGAAGAAATAAACGAAGACACAGGTGAACACATATTCAAATGTCACAGCTCAAATAGGACATGCAGGCTTGGGTTACAGTTATAGAGGTCTTTTGAACCCTGCACAAAGCCACATTAAAATGTCCATTTCTCTCTCCCTCAGCGTATAAACTCAGAGGAGATTGGTAAATATAGCAATTCCCCCGTGGGGTATTAATAGCCAGCCTTTATGCACACTTATGCGATGCCAGACATTGCTCCCTCTGCACTCTGTGTCTATTAAGACCTAGAATTGACTCTGTTAATGTTAAACCTCGGATTGATACAACAGTGAGAAAAACTGATTTGGCTGCTCCGATGTAGAGCCTCAAAATAGTGACTTGTGTTTATAAAGGTGTTTTCTCTCTAGAAAGGAAAGAAGAAAGAAAGGAAGGGACAGAAGGAGGCATGGAGGAAAGAGGGAAAGGAGGGACAGAGGAGGAGGGAGGCAGGTCAGGACTCGCTGCAACCATGACTCAGCAAAGTTCGCAAGGCCTTCTCCTTCCGTGCTACAAGCTCAGCACAGGGTCTATTTGAAAACTGCCTCAGAATCCAGCAGGATGTCCCAGAGTGCTGACTGAGAAACTGGGCACCAAGGACAACACTCCCTCCATCTGTGAGCACCACCCCATCCCACCCCAACCCCCTCTGGTCTAGGAGGCCTTCCTGGAAGTCCCACAGAACACTCTGATCAGCCAGAGCCTGGTCACAGGGCCACACCCGGCTCAAGCTTTGAGCTGGATGTCTGGGTGCCTCAGAAGTCGGCTTCAGTTCGTTAGAAAGAGGGAAGAGAATCAGTTGTGGCTCATGGCTGTGCCCCCAGCTCACAGGCACAGTCGTTTTTTTCCTCTCCCCGTGAACAGCCGACCATAAGTTACATATTTGCTAAGCCAGTTTCTTGGAGTGTAGGTCTCCTCCGTTTTACCTAGCACATCCTCTGTTGGGGTGAAACATGAAATTTCGGCACGGCTCAGCTTTGCAGAAAGCAGCTGGGCCGGCAGCAGAAGCCACACGCAGAGCAGATGCTTAGGGTAAAATTGGATCTCAGAGGCTGGGATGATGCCCGCGGTTTGGGATAAAAATAAACCCCTCCCCACGCTCTCCGCGCGGTGGTTATAGTATCCAGCCCTCGGAGTGGGAGAGCAGTGAGCACCAGCGGAGGAGAATGAGGGCGACACCTCCTCTGTGGGACTCCTGTGGCATCCTCGCTCCTGCTCTTCCTCTTTTCCAGTCTCACACCATCCGTGCTAAATAGTGAGGCACTTCATGTGAACCTCCAGCGACAGCTTTCCCCACGGACATGGTCCAAGCCATCAGCTAACCTGGATCTGCTCTCTCTCCAATCCTAGAGACTGGGAAACAGACAAAAACTCACTTACAAAAAAAAAAAAAAAAAAAGCTTTGAAAGGACTGGGTTCTGAAGCGATAGGGTCTGTGTCCTTTGTGTCTGTGGGTAGTTTCCCAGCAGGGTTTCAGGTTTTGCAGTTGGCTTTTGTAATAACAACAACAGAGAGACAGTCACCTCTCCAGTGGGTAGCTGCAGCATCCTAACACTGGGCTGTATGAAAACTGGCATTTCAGGTGGCATTACCTGAGGCCTCACCTCGGGTTCTGCGGGAGGCAGCCTGGCAGCCCGGCAGCCCAGTCTCAAAAAGGCGGGAAGTTACACCTGTGTGAAACAGATTCCTTCTTTTTTTTCTCTAAGGAAACCCCGACACACACCCTTCCAGTTCAGCTGATGGAAAAAGCCGGTGCTGAGTGGATTTACACAGGGAGCTTTGAGGTAGTGGGGATAGACAGGGCGGGACAATTTGTAGGGGTCAGGAATAAAAGACAAAGGCTGTGTAGACTTGGGTGAATCAGTTCAGGAGGTTAAACTGTTCTGTGATTCCTAATTATGTAATTTGGTGGAGCAGAAGAATGGGGGGGGGAGCTCTCTTAATCCAGCCGCCGGACACCCTGGAAACTGCTGGTCCTCATCCATTGTGCTCCCCTTTCTGATTAAATCAGGACCGCTTCTCAATTGTGAAGTGTTGGGTTTTTTTGTTTGTTTTTTGTTTGTTTACTGTTTTTGTTTTTAGACAAGGTCTTATGTTTCACAGCCTCAAATGACTTTGGACTTCTGATCCTCCTGCCTTCACCTCCTTGGGTGCTGGAATTACAGGAATGTCCCAGGAGACCCTGTAATTCCTGGGGATCAAACTCAGGGCTTCATGTTTTCAAAGAAAACCATCTGGAGAGCATCTCCAGCCCTGGGAATGATTTAGCTCATTACACTGAGCTTTGCATATAACAATATCCTATCTAATCAATGCCAATTTAAAAAACAAAAAACATCATGCTGGGCATGTTGGTGCACTCATGTTCCAGCCCTCAGGGAGAGAGGCAAGAGGTTGTCTGTGAGTTCAAGGCCAGCCAGGTCTACAAAGAGAGTCCAGGACAGCCAAGGCTACACAGAGAAATCCTGTCTCAAAAAACCAGCCAACCAACCAACTGAACATGGTGATAAAAAGTTACCTTTCAAACTCATCATCTGCCAGCAGGTGCGGTTCTGATCAACTTGTGTTAACAGCTTCCTCCTCATCTCCTCATCATGTGGAGTGAACAGAGTCATGTGAAAGAGACACTGAGGGGTGGGAATTGAGGCACCTAAGGTACTTAGGTGACAGAAGTCATGGAAAACATGGAAGAGACTGGTTGAAATGCAAGCATGGACACACAGCCTCCTCTCTGCTTTTGACTGTGGATGTGAGAATGACTAGCTGCCTGGGTCCCTGCCTTACCCTCCCTCAGTAGTGGACTGTAACCTAGGATTCTAAGGTAAATAAGCCCTTCCCCATCCTATGTTGCTTTCTATCAGGGTATTTTATCACAGCAAAGGGCAGTGGCCTTCCATGCCAGGATCAGAAACAGGACAGTATATCTAAAATCCTTGCCCATGATACCTCAGGATTATCACACAGGAAACACAAGATGCTCCTCAACCCTGCCCACTGTTTTTCCAAGACTGTGCTCTACTCCTTCCAAGGAATCTATAACAGTAGAATGAAGAGAAATAACAATAACAACAGCAATGATAATAAAGCAGAGGAGATAAGTGTTCAGCAGCAGAGAGGGCCACCAGGAGGTTCATTCAACCTACTCTAAATACAGAAAATCTTCACGATTCTATGCTGCTTTAGAAATGAAGACGTTTGGGGTTTCTCTTCTACTGTGTATTTTGTCTCTGTTCAATCCTAACCAGGCAGTGGACACACACGCTAGCGTATGTAAGACAGAGGATAACTTCAGGGTCACTTCTCAAGCACCTTGCTTTGTTCGGAAGGGTCTCACTCCAGCCTGGAACCTCCCAAACAGGATAGGCTGCCTAACCAGCACACCACAGGGTCTGCCTGCCTGTGAGGCCTCCCACCACTGGGATTACAAGCACATGCTACCGCTCCCAGATGCTTTTTGTGGAGTCTAGGATTGAACTCAGGTATTCAGGTAGGTTGACAAGGGAAGAACTTTCTTCATTAAACTATTACCCCAGCCCAGGACACCAGTTTTGGAAATGGAGCTAACGGGACTCTGTTACGAAGACTAGAAAAAAAGAACTTGGCATGGGAGTTAGAGACCCAGGAATCCTCCGCAGTGTTACATTCTGCACCCAAGACACAGTTATTAAGCTATATGTGAATAAGATACTCCCTGCTGCAAATATAAGCAAGGGTGTATTACAAAATAGCATTTAAGTGTTACTTTGTAAGACGCTGTGCACATCTGGAGGGGAAAAGGCACAGTCCAAGAAAAGTGGGGGTGGTTAAGATCCAAGAATAAAGTTATTGTTGTTGAGCACAAATGGGTGGTTCTCTGGAACAGGCTTTCCTTTACAGTATAAGAATCAGTTATTCACTAAGGATAGAAGTACAGCGTTGCTGTTCTGGAATGTATCGGAGAGATGGCTCCAAGAGTTGGTGTCTGCACGCTTCGCACCGTAAACGGTTGCAGATGGGGCTCTTAGGGTTCTATAGATTGCATGACGGAAAGAAATTACTTGCCTCGTCTTTCGGTGTATAGTTGCAGGAGTTTGTAACTCACTAGTGCCTGGCTCCTCTACAACAGATTTTGCCCGAAAGGGCTATGAATCTATATTGCACCTGATATTTGACCCAATCTCAGCAAAAGGACAAATTGAGTGCATATTTCTTCAAATCATCCATCACTTTTGCAAATCACTGGCATGAGTCTGTATTTCTCGCTCATTCCAGTGCATGATCTGTTCCATGCATGCTCTGTTCTGTGCATGTTCCATTTTAGTGCATGTTCTGTTCCATCTATGTTCTGTTCTATGCATGTTCCATTCCAGTGCATGTTGTATTCCAATGCCATTTCCATTCCAATGCATGTTGCATTCCAATGTATGTTCTAGTCCATGCGTGTTCTGTTCTATGCATGTTCCTATGTATGTTCCATTCCTATGCATGTTGCATTCCAATGCATGTCCTAGTCCATGCATGTTCTGTTATATACTTGTTCCATTTCTTGCATCTTCCATTCTGTCCATGTTCTTATCAAGTGCATGTTCATGCATCTTTCATTCTATGTATCTTCCATCTCATGTCATGCTCCACCCCAGGGCATGTTCTTCCAAGGCTTCTTTTGACGTGCCACCTAGGGAAAAGCTTCTTATTAGCAAGGAATAAAAGCAACCATGGACTCGGATATTCCCTCCAAACACCTACAACAAAGATGCCAATATCTGTACACCAGAACAGAAGACCTCCAGAAACAAATCCAGACATAAGGGTGCAGTAGATTTCAAAGGGGTCCAACACTGACCTGGAACCCACGTCAGGTCGCTGAGGAGACAACCTTAAGCCGTGAGAGAAAGCAACCAACTGGGCAGGAACCTTCAAATGCTTGGCCTCAGTCTTTCCCAAGAGAAAAACTACCCCTGCCTTTCTTTCTCCTTCTCTTTGTTTTGTCCTCTGGAAAATACCGCTTTTGGAGCTGGGGGATGGTTCCATGGGCCATCAGCACAGTACCACAGTAGAAGGAAAGACCTGAGTTTGCATCCCCAGAACTCACATAAACCTAGACAATGGGGAATATGAGGTGGATAAGCGGGTAAATGTACCTGCTACAAAATGCGACCTGTATTTTAGCTCCAGGACTCACGTGGCAGAGAAAAAGAATCTGCTCCTGCAAACTGTCCCTCGCCTTGCATTCACATACCATGGCTTGTACACATACATGTACACACACAGATAAAATAAATGTAATTTTTTAAAAGGGGACATAGTCGTGTGTACCTGTAATCCCAACTCTCCTATGGCAAGACAAGGGGTGGACATAAGAGAAGCCCCAGAAGCCTTGGCTAGTTATCCTGGTGTACACAGCAGTAAACAAGAGACCTTTCCTCAAACAAGGTAGGAGTTAAGAAATGGCATCTTGTATTCTGTATTCCTACGTGCGCACACATATGCACACTCACATATAACCATCACACACACGCACACTTCACTGAACTTGCTCCAGTGTGTCACCGAGGCGCCCGTTCAGTCATTCTTATGTCTCTCCTCCACGCCCGGAATGTACACTGAGCCTGCTTGCCTACCTCAGCCTTTCTCACTCTATCTACCCTCCCCACCCCCCGCCCAGTCTACACACTCCGGATCTCCTCAGGCCCCTTTCCCGACCAGAGGCTGGGGCGGTTCCCTGCCTGCAATGGAAAGTACAATAGTGTCAGCATGACACGTGGGGCCTTCCGTCAAAGCCAGCTTACGCTTCCTCCCACCTCTAGGAGCCCCTCACCCCACGCACCCCTGCCCCAACTTCAGTCACACTGCGTAGCCACCCTTTTACTTCTGTGCGCCTCTCAGAATACAAACCCTCCTTTGTCGCAGTCTGACTGGCTTATGTTCTGCGTTCAGAATTTACCTCAAGCATCCTTCTCAAACCTCTCCCCTGTTCCACTCAGAACACCCAACATCTCTTCTTTAGGCCGCACATTTTAATCACCACAGTTTTGTTTTGCCGCCTCTCCTCGGCCCCGACCACTCTCAGAGTGTGAGAACTAGATCTTAGTTATTCATACTGTGCCCCCCCACCCCGAATATCCAGCCTACCTTGATAAACAGATAAATAATTAAAGCCCCTCAAGGAAGCTGTGAAGTGGTAGAGTTGGTGCTCCAGGTAGGTAGTGCTCAAGGTGGCTGAAATGCTGAACTGCCCACACCTACAGCGAAGTCAGATGGGCAGAGGCCTACAGCTCTGAGCACAAAGTGTGTCAGGCACTTACATCTGTATAGCCAGGACACTTCAGAGTTGGAGAACACCTCAAAGACTCTGACCCAGCCTTCCAAACAGGGCCGCAGAAGGGCCCCAACAGGCAGCCTCCGCTACGTAGCCTCCTCTGCTAGGAGCAGAAGACTTCACACTCGGCTTAGCATTGCTGCCAAATGTGAATTAATTTCACGTTAACCAAAACATAGATATGTAAGTAATAATAACATTACCAAATGTTTGTTTTTAGCTCCAGTGCCGGGTTAGAGCTCTGCGCTTCCTGTTTAATCTCCCTGGGCGTTCTGTAGGCACACACTGGCATTTGGCTTTGCCAGATAAGGCATGCGGGACATGTCCCTGTACACCGCTCTCTCCTTAGATCTCCTCTCCACACCTCCGTCAGCGCCCGCACCTGCAGCTGTTGGTTAGGAACCAACACCGAGCCAACGCTTGTGTATGTCTGACGGAAAGTTCTGGCCAGTTAACACCCTCTGGAAGTACCCTGCAACCCCCACCTGCGGGGCTCACCCTGAAAGGTGTTGACTCTGGAGAAGGGGTTCACATTGCCTCCCAATGTTGCCCATAGTGGGGTCAGGTTCTGGCTACACACTGTGATTTGCGTGGTTACATATTCCTTTCTAAACTGCCTTTCCCCAACCATCCTCATCTCCTGTTCCCCTCCCCGAGGCCCTTGCCCCCTCCAAGCATTTTCTGGGATGCCTCTCAGGATTTGCACTATGAAAGTCATCTCTGGGTCTACGTCTGGAGAACCTGACACAGGCAAAGAGGCCAAGGCAAGAAAGTTCCAAAGATGAGCCATGCCAAGACCCCATTCGAGGACCCATATTCTCCTCCACTTCATGAGCTGTTACTTTACCAGGAAGCCCCCTCCCCCCCGGAGAAAACACACAGCCATCCCCACCTTCTGCATCCAAGATTCTGTGCAAACCAAAGCATCTCCACTTCCACAAACATGCTTCCATGCCATTATTCCTGGGGTCAGGGGCACCCATCTTTCTCTAAAGTTTCCACTTAAAATTAAACACATGAAAATTTTTTTCTGCTTCAAAACATTCATATTTCATCCATCTGTTTTCTAACCCTGTGCCGTTACAAAAGTAGAGAATTCTGAATGTAATACAGTAAACAGTTGTGTTTTAATCCTACTTTAGTAACAGCAACAACAAAAACATCTCCTGGAACTATTTCTATGGTCAAAATTGCATCTATACACACAAAATGTTGAACTGGCAATAATGGATCTTACCAGTGTCACCAATATGGAAATGTAAAGTCTTTAGTAAGTAAGGTCTTTCCTAGAAATTCATGGAAGCTAGGAACACCTACTGTGTGCTCATTAAATACAAACACTTTAATGATCTTTTGCAAGGTGCTTTAGGGTTTGTAACACAGGTCTGAAAGTTCTGTACTTACCTCTGGTCCAGATGCTTCTCTACCATCTTCTCTGTCAAACATGGACCAAAGCCCAGGCACTGTAGATTAACTACGTCCAGTAAACATTACCCGAGGTAAACCATTCCACAGTGATATGATCAAAGAATGTTCCTGATGAATTGAAGGTTCATGAACAGCCAGCCATGTGGGATCATCACGTGTTACGACAGAGTCCGCATGAAATGCCATTCTGTTTTCTGGGTCAGAACGGTAGTCACGTGACCACTTTTACAACAGTCCCCGGATGGACTGACTCACATAACTGATTCAGACGATCATAAGCACTTACCGGAACTGAGCCCGGGGTCGTCTAATCAAAGCTAAGTTTTTATTGTCAGGGAAGACAAGAGGATAGCCGCTGTGTACACAGGCAGTGTTGTGCACAGGCGTTGTCGCTTACTGTGTGCTCTGTGGGAGAGGGCAGAGGGAGGACAGGTTGCGGGGAGTGAGGTAAATACGGTGCACACATATGAAATTTGAAAAATATGTTTTCAAAAACTGTAGGCACTAATAAAAAACAAACAAACAAATGGCAGTGTTTGCCTTTGAAATCCAATGTGGTGGCACGTTAGACCATTCCTGTCCAGCCATGCTAGGGAAGGCAACTCTGGTCTCTGAGCCTACTTCCCTGTCCACTCTCCCATGACCCTACGTATTCTTCCAAATGTGTTTCCCCTTCCTTCCCTGTGTTCTGTTTCATAGTCCTGTACTCCATACTGTTTCTCTACAGGTCCTGTGAATCCTAGGCAGAGCACTTCACCAATGGGCCATGGTCCTAACCACAAATTTGTTTTTTTTGTGTTTTATTTGTTTGTTGTATTTTGTCTTTTTAAAGTCTTGATCACACTGGGACCACTGAAGCAATTAGGAGAAGCTGAAGCTCCAGTGAGCTGTAAGATGTCAATGCAGCCTTCTCCTTGATTTCTAAAACCGCTAACCTGAGCTCTGATTTAGGGGTGTACTGCCATTTTGTATTCCTATAGTCTGTCTCCACTGTCTCTTCCTGTGCCTTCCACAGTCAGGATATGAATGCACATTTTGTTCTGAAAAGCAGCATCCCCTCACTTATCACCTTTCCACATCCTCCCTGTGGTGGTCCACCCTGGCTGTCAAGTGGATGGGATCTGGAATCACCCGGGCAATAAGTAGCAGCTGTGTTTGGGAGAGGTATAACTGAGGTGTAAGCTCCCCCCCCAAACAAGGGCAGCACCATTCCAGGGGCTTAAATCCCAGACTAAATGAAAGGGAGAAATCGGTTGTGTCATCCCCTCCCTGTCTCTCCTGTCCTGTTCCTGTCCCCATCCCTCATCTGTCCCCCACCCCTGCTTCTTGACTACAGATGTAAGGCGACCAGCTGCCTCACACCCCTGCCGCTATGGACTGTGCCCTCAAACTGTGAGCCAAAATAGTCACACCCCTGCTCCTGTAGACTGTACTCTCAAACTGTGAGCCAAAACAGAACTCTGCCTCCCTCCCTGAGTTGTTTTGGTGAGGTACTTTGTCACAGCGCTGAGAAAAGTTAACCACCACACCATCTTATATTTATTTGTCAAGCCATATATGTCACCTCTCTCTTTTTTTATAAGGAAGTAAAAACTGCACCCCAAGACTTTGTGGGTACAGAACAGACAATGCAGAAGTCTATAGATGGAACTGGAAGGGAGAGGAAAGGCGGAAGGAACCACAAGTTTTAGTTTAAGGAATCGACGTGACAGGAAATGAGAAGGGGGGGCAGTTTTAATAATAAGTCTGATATAATGGCAGCTCTCTAAGAGAATGGGAGGGTCTGTTCATGTCTCCACCTCTACTGGGTTGAGAAACCTCCCCAAACGGCCCTTGGAGGAGAGGCCAGGGGATGCAGCTTTGAAAGGATGTGCAGTTCTTTGAATTTTTGCTTTTGAACTGCCAGATAACAGCCACAGGAATGAAGGAATGTAGTGCTTCATCATGCTGACCCCTGCTACCCAACGCAGATGAAATGAAGAGAGATAGGCAGACTCACATCTTTCCAGTGCTCTGGCCCTGTCTCTGGTGGATCACAGCCAAGTCTCTAGATGAAAGACAGGGAAAGAAAAGGAGAAGTAGGAGGGAGGGGCAAGGGAAGGAGAGAAGAGAGGAGAAGGAAGGAGAGAAAAAGGAAGAGGAAGAGGCAGGGGAAGGGAGGGGAGAGGAATGGAGGGAGGAAAAGAGGAAGAGAGAGGTTTACCGACTTTGAAGGAGAATTGTTGCAACAAAAACCCAACTAGACAGGGCCCTGGCCATAGACAGAAATAACCCCAAACAAGTTTATCTCCTAATCAAGAGACGCTTCCTCCAGGTCGCTGTTTGTTCAGTCATCTCTGTAGTCTTTCCTATGGGGTTCCAGGCCATTATGTTTTCACCTTGCTCCTCCCACGCTTTCCCATCCCCCACCGCAGCAAGAGACATTCTCTGAGCCAGATTTCCTACTCTCCAAACAGTAGCACGAAACCATTCTACCAGGCTGAGGGGCAGCGTTGTTCTTTAACTACACAGGTACACCTGATGGTTGCTGAGTGTCTGCTGTCTTAAGTGAAGCACGGGTCATTTTGTTAGGAAACCCATTCTGGAACAAAGATGAGTTTTGGGTGGGCCCAGGCTCTATGGTGGAGGTTCTCATTTACAGAGAAACCATTTTACCAGAAAAACTATTCCACTTTTCCAGCTGCTTTGCAAGCTGTCTTTTTTTTTCTTTTTCTTTTTCTTTTTCTTTTCTTTTTCTTTTAAATCTTGGCTCGCCCAAAGAGCAGAACACCACCCTCTAAAACAGGAAGGTGTTCTTGTTTCAATCCCACTCTTTTGTTTGCCAACCAACCCAGCCTCCTTTACATAAGACGCAGGCCTCACTGGGTGTGGTAAGCATGCCCAGGCAGGAGACAAACTGCACATTTCTTTTGGGGACCAGCCTTTGGGGGTAACCTCTGTTTAGTGTTATCCTGTGCTCAATGTCCCTGATCTTAGGCTGAAAGCCCCAAGGGCTCTGAACAAAAGAGGAGACCTGGCCACAGGCTGATGTCTGGAAGCCTGCTTAGGCTGGAGGAAGAGGACGGAGGACTCCAAGCTGGGTGCTCCCCTAGCTTTCATCGGTAGGTCTCCTGGTCCCAACCACAGAAGCCCAGGCACACAGAAGAGGTCAGCTCAGGCAGGCCTTCCACCAGGCACCAGAGGAAATTGGGGCGCTGACAGGAGCACCTCATGGAGCAGATCAGGGTGCTGCTCAGATGCGGCCCAGAAGGCAGTCCGTCCAGTCAGCAGCCTTAGAAGACATGCTCCTGGAAAATGCAACATCAACCACGAAGCTCTGCCAGGAGTAAATTGCTTCTTCTTAAGATCCCGAGATTAAAAGCAGGCTGCTTGACAGAGACGCGTTATTATAATTCTTTCAGTGTTAGGAGATTAGGAAATAATTGCATTTGCTTCTTCCCTTTCCTCCTCCCAACCCCCCCCCCCACCGTGAGACCCCTTCCCTTGCTTTCTTTCAAACACGTGGTCTCTTGTTTCTTTAATCGTTGTTAGATATGTGTACATACATAGATATATTCCTAAGTACTTAATTTTAACCTGCTCGGTCGGTATAGTATCACTTGCAGGTACTCGTTTTCAGGGCTGACTGCTTAATGTTGAGCAACTAAGGAATGCTGAGAGTGGGGAAAGTAGTCTCCCCCATGGGAGAGCACACCAGGGATGCATTTTTAGGAAGAAAAATGTCCATGCTTTGGAGAGAGCTGTGGCCAAAGCTGCTGCAGCCTTCCCTGCTCCTCCCTCCCAAACACCCAGGAACCCAGGTGTCTCCTAACTTGAAAGAATTGGTTTCTTCATGATGGCATATGATTGCAAAGTTAAATATAATTAAATTGGTTTTTGACTATGGTATTTTCTTATAAAATTTTTCATAAAATATATAAACAGAACCCCCACCCAAAAAATATAAAGAAAATTAAATTTGTACCCAATTCTAAAATTTGGATGAGCACTATTAATGTGACCTTTCTTTATTAAAATTGCCAATCTCTTATTTATATATTTATAATTATTTTGAAAACTTAGGATCACCCTAAAACAGTTGTCCAATCTGTTTTCCCCTCACTATAATAAAAATCTTAAATATTCTTTGAAATGAAACCACGATTACAAAATGACTATATAATTATCATTCCTTCTTAAACTGTGACAGTCTAAGCCTAGTACATTAAGTAGAATAATATATGGCTTTTTAATGCAGCATTGAGCCATTTGTATCTGATTCAACCCATTTAATGCACTTCTCAATTTTTTTCTTAAGTTCAGACACTTTAAGTGCAGCCAATTAGATTTAAAAAAAGACTAAAGTGAAGACAATCGGGGAAGATTTACGGGCGATATGAACCACTAAAGAAACATAAGACAACTGTGCTTTTCTAAACAGCCACTTATATATCTACAATCAGCTGGAGTCAGCCTTCTGTGAATAGGAGATTGCTCGATTTGTATACTTTTGGATATTACCACCAGCCGGCTAGGCTGCATTGTGAGCTAAGATGGCACTGTGCCCTCAAACACATCAGAAGCCTTTCATTCCGATAGATGCCATTTGTTACCATCAGAGCATCTGACCATTTAGAACAATCTAAACTCTGAAACAGGTACTGTTCCTAGTGTCAGCTTTCGTACTGGTTGTTTGAAGCTCTCAGAAAAACCTAAGCACTCCCCAAGACCTAAGTTCTTCATGGTGGGCAGCTGTCCGGGAACCAGGCAGCGCAAGCTCTAACAAGGAGAACCGTGGTTCTGGGGACAGATGACTCCAGAGCACTTTGCTGTGATCAGTGGCTTCCTTGCCCCCTTTCACAGCTGCCCAGCAGAAAAGAGGCTCAAGAGCTCCAGGGAAGTCTGCTCCTTCCTCTATGCCTTCTCTGCATCAGGGAACATGCAGCCACTTTTCTCGGAGTGCATCGAGTAGACCTCTTAGTTCATCATTTGACGTTATCATCATTTGACACCCTGGAGCTTTGTTCCCTTGCCTACTCAATTTATCTTCAACTTTCCTCTTCCTAAAGCAAGTTTTAAAATCTTGTTTGAGGCTTTCTGAGCATTTGTGCTGCTGGAAAACTGTGATTCTCGTGTTGTAACAGTGAAAGACAGGGGTAGCGGGAGTGTGGACCCCTCAGTGCACAGAGGTCTGAGGAAAAAGGTGAGTCTGTATCTCAAAAGAGCTCTCTCTTCCAAGGACGGCTCTGAAGTGTGGAGGCCCCAGAGAAGAAGGAGGAAGAAGAGATGATAAGGTTCTTATCTAAGAACGCTGCCTAGAGGTGCTTTACGGTCACAAAAGGGAGAAGACCGACTCTCCCTCTGCTCTTCTTGCGATTATCGTTTCTGCCATGGAGGGAATGAGAAAGAAGGCCTCTCAAGTTAGACGAAGAGTTCCCAAGTTCTTACTGTGGGCAAAGCTTTGAGACCTGGCAAAGGAGGAAAACGGAAGTCAAGACGAGTATAGGAAAAGGACAAAGTGGAACAGTAGAAACCTCAGTTGGGGGCAAAGCCAGCTACAGCAAGACATGGATCAAGAAGGCTCCCCAAAGCATCAGACCCCAGAGAGCAGAATTCTGTTCCCAGGCTGGAACAGGGGTGCCGTTCCAAAGATGGCTCCAGAAGGATGTGAGGAGGCCTCCGCGGCCTGACTGCATTGTATTTGGGCGTCATGTACACAGCACTGCCGTGTGCTTCAGCTTCTGCCCAGACAAAGGAGGCTTAGAATAAATGATTTAGAATTAAGTATTTCCAACCAGGCAGCCACTCCCCCCTCTCCAGATGTTACTGTCAAGCTCCATGATCTTGATTAAGCCGTCATTTGAAAATTAAGTTGTGAGTTAGTCCTGTGAGACCATAGCCTACGTTTGCTTGTTCTCACATGAACATAGGAGATTTTCTTTCCTTTCGTCAAGATTTCTTAATTCTGAGCTTCATACCTTCCTTATCTCCCCTTCACTGGTTATATCAGTTTTTGTTTTAAAAGGTTTAAGTTGATTTATTCTAAAGTCTTACGATAAAGTTATGGACTCTCTCCTGTAATCTCTAGAGAAATTATTTTAATGCATCACTCGTATTTGCTGCCATTCCCATTAACAGATAGTTTTAAGAGATAAAAGCATTCCTAAGCAAAGCAGGTGGATTAGAAAGTTTAGGCAAGAGCTACCACCCTACAAAATACTCCTTCATACATGGTAAATCACATTCTATTGCTCAGTTAATAACTTACCATTACAAAAGTTGAAGGAACAGAAAATAGAAATACGTGGCAGAGGGCCCTTTTTTTGTCTTGTTTTTGTGATTGTTGTCTGGTTGAGTTTTTGTTGTTGGTTGCTGTTTTGTTTTTAAGACTTGGTCTTGCTATGTGACTCAGGCTGGCCTAACACTATGTAGTTACCCTAAGCAGACCTTGAACTCATGACAGCCTTCCTACTACTTTTGTTTTCTAAGTGCTGGGATTACAAACATGCCCGGCTAGCATTGTCATTTTTTTTTTTTTTAAGCAAGAAAACACTTGGCAGTCTTAAAGAAAATTCCAGACCCACCACTGGGTCAGGACAAGGGTGTGGCTCCTCCACCAACAAAGATGGCAGGAACATGGCACCTTAGAGAGGTCCCTGGGACTTGGTCCACTTATAAAGTCAACATTCTTTGGGGTTCTTCATCTCTACTGTCCCCTCAGCATGGACTAGAAGCAATGGCTTCATCAGCACTGTCATCAGTTAGGAGTTCTCAGCTATCACAGTATGTTGGACAACTCCATGGCCAAGGGAAACATCACCCTCTCCCCAGCCACAGCAATGCCAAATCCCAGAAGCAAAGCAAGGTTTTCACCACCGTTCTGTTGGAGCACCAGAAGTTTCTGAGTCTCAGAGTTCATGCAGCCAATTCCCTTCTGCCTTCCGAAGTACTCACATGGCTACCCTTCTCACCAGCAGACTCGTTTCCTGTAACAGACATCAGAGAAGTCAAGGAACACTAAAGGCTTGAAGACATCAGGTCAGAGACTGCTGGAGACATTGGATTGATTTCTAGCTCTGCACTTTGGGGTCATTATTTATACATGTTAGGTTATCATTGACATGAGGGTGTATTACTAAAATTAGATAAATGGGAAATCATAGCTAGTTCATTCATTGACAGGCGCTTGGTGTGGCCCTAATATGCATTATTGCTTTGTTCTCACCACTTAAGCACTATGAGATCTTAGTTTTCATCATGTGTATTTATTTGTAGGAACAATTCTTTTCAAGGGCTGTTGTTTTCCTTTCCAAAATTTTGTACAATTTTTCTCTCCCTTTTTAAGCATTTTGCTTCATCGTTACAATTTTCTCTTACCAACTCATATAAACACTTATTTTCTAGCACCCGGAGTTTTCTGTGGTTTTA
The DNA here is from genome assembly GCF_907164565.1 of Psammomys obesus. Taxonomy (NCBI): domain Eukaryota; kingdom Metazoa; phylum Chordata; class Mammalia; order Rodentia; family Muridae; genus Psammomys; species Psammomys obesus. The sequence continues at coordinate 7,240 of NW_026592008.1, read as the reverse complement.
TTAAATTCCTGGGATATATATGTGTGTGCATGTGTGTGCGCACACGTGCATTACACGTTATGAATTACAGAATGTACTTCACAAGTGATTTTGAGGTTTCCTATTAAAAAAATAATAATGAGTTCCAGGAATTTCATACCTTTCTACACTAATCTCAGCCCAGGATTCTCCAACACACTGGTGGAGTACATTTGGGTTTCACACTCTTCTCTGGCACACTTGTGTGTGTTACCACATCACGGAAGATGTTTTATCCACCAGAACCCAGCACGACGCCTGGTCTTCTTAGAGCTTTCCCTGAACCACCAGTGGGGTTGTCTGTGTGTTTTGAAATAGGGTCTCACCATGTTTCACAGCTGGTCCGACTCTCAATTTGTAGACCAGGCTGGTCTTAAACTCTCAGAGGTCTACCTGCCAAAGACATGCAGCATCATGCATGGCTTTGCTTGGTTTGTTTTTCTGCCACGGGATCTTAACCATGATGCCTAAGCTGGTCTCGAACTTACGTGTTTGAACTTCCTCCTGGCTGTCTCAGCTCCTATGTGGTGGAACTACAGATTATATCACCCACATTTTTTCTTTTATTTCATTTATTTTTAACTATTCTTTCTCTTTTTCATTTTCTTTCCTTTTATTTCTTTTTGCCATGGGTATTTGTAAAAGTTTATCGTTTGCTAAAAAGCAAAAGCAAACAGTCTTGACTCTTTATATGTATAGAAGAAAATATAGTAGGAAAAAAAATGGCTAAACCAGCTATGAAACTATGTTACATTCCAAAGGAGTTAACAAGAATATATGGCACAAAATGACTTCCAAATCATAGTGCTTAGGAATAGCACAAGACACATAGTAGGGTATAGTTTGTGTGTATGTGTGTGCATACGTATGTCTGTGTCATGGGTGTCTGTGTGTGTCATATATAAGAAGAAATACCAAATAACATATATGTATGTACATACATGTATGTCTAGAAAGGCAGAGAAAAGCACTAAGGGAATTGTACCATGGTACTTGGGGTGATTTCCTCCATGGAAGAACCTGAAATAGAGGTTCAGGTAAAAGAAAGAGAAGGAAGCTATAACCTGTATATTATGTTTAACTTATGCAGTGAAAATGCAGGCATATCACTTCTATAGCTAAAAATTAATGTATAGTTGCCTATAAGAGCATCTCAACAAAGAGGGTTTGTTGAATTCACAAGAGTTTTCTTTCTTCCTTCCTTTCTTCTTTTCTTTCTTTCTTTCTTTCTTTCTTTCTTTCTTTCTTCCTTTCTTCCTTTCTTCCTTTCTTTCCAACATATGACACACTGTGGAATCACATTCTGGGTGTTTATACTCCCCTGAAACACATTTATCTTGGTTTTCTCTCAGATTTGACTTTTAGTTAAAAGGTGAAAAGGCAAGCCAAACACAGGTGTCTTTTGGTAGGAATTTCTACCAATATCAACAGAAAGACCTTTACACCCAAATCATTCTTATCCTCTGCATGGATTAACCGCCAACATGACCCAACCTAGACTCACCTAGGAAGAGAATCTCAGTGAGGAGCTGTCTGACTGACTTAGGAAGACCCAGTCCTCCATGTGTAGCACCATTCCCTAGGCAGAGGGTCCCCCACACTATGAGAAAAAAGCTAACTGAGAGTAAGCAAGCAAATAGGCCTGGGTACATTTCTGTCTCTCTGTTCTTTGCTGTGGACATGATGTGGCTAGCTGCTTGAGTTCTTGTTTTGACTTCCACTCAATGGTGGGCTATAACCTGGAATTAGAAGTGAAATAAACCCTTTCTCCTATAAGTTTCTTTCTGTCAGGGATTTGAGTTTCTTTTTGTCGCGTATTTCATCACAGCTACAGAATCAAAATCAACACACTATCTTAAGACCCCGAGGCAGCCTATGAAGCTCAGGGTGAAGAGGGCAGGAAAAGAAATGAGAGACCTACAATAGTCAGAAGGCAGCTGGATGCAGTCATGGATGAGCCTGAACACAATGTTGACCACCGGGTTCAGCCATCTTCAATCCAACCATCCTAGACTACCACATACCCACCCAGGCCAGGGATAGAAAAAGGAATACCACACAATCAAATGCAGACCTCTAAACTGGAAAACATGTTTCAAACAGGGACGACGCATTCATCTGCCTGTAGTGATCTATTTACAGGTCTATCTATAAGCAAATATTTTAAAAAGTTGTAAAGCTTGAAGCTAACACAGCCAGGTCTATGCTGAGTGTCAGAAACATGCTAGAAGCTGATATCCCTTCCGATTGCCAAGATGCCTTGAGGCATCTAAGAGTCTTGCCTGCCTGGCAATCCTCGTGGAGAACCACTTCTTATTTTGAATCAAACCACCTACAAAACAGAATGAGCCACATCTATCCACATGCCAAGGGGGACATCAAACACTCATGGCCTTCAGTGATAGGTTGGTGAAGGTTGGATCCATGTCCCAGAGGGCGGACACAAGGGTTGTAGAGAGGCATTATAAGAAGTAAGTGTGTCCCAAGTTGTGAAGTAATCCTCCAAATGCTTGCTTGTTTTTATACCAATTTTCTATCACTTCACACACACACACACACACACACACACACACACACACACACACACACACTTCCTATTACATGAACATTTAAAGATAGGTTGAAGCACTGGATTCCATTTACAGAGAGGACAAGTCGTTTCTCAGACATTGCATGGGAAACGCAGAGGTTCCAGAACCTAGTAGTACCATGGAAATGTGGGAACTTTGTTCTTTAAGATGCATTAACTTCAGAAATGCCAAGCGGGTGGAGCCCTCGAGCTGTCTCCAGCTCCTTCATAATAGCGCCATTGTGTATTCTTTCTACTCAAAGTTTAATGAGTTTTAATATTACCCCTCCAAGCCAGGGAGTGTCTTGTACCCACAGAAACATCCTTATGAATCTGAACACAAGTGTCTTGTTTACTTTCCCTTGTAAGATAGAATCTTGGTTTAAAGGTCACAGTGGAATGTTGCGTTTCGTGAGGAAACAGACCCTGAGCTGTCATCCTTTCAATGTGGCCTCATTGTTCTCAAGCGCATTGAGATCTCTACCTGATGTCAGATCGGCTGGCAGCTTGGGCAACCCAGCATGATTAAGTATAAATTCGGTTCAGGGCAAGGGAAGATACCACCATGGGCTGCGGGGGTCTGAGGAATCCAGCAAGAAAAGACTTACAACTTTCCTTCACCCCCAAAACCAGAACCACATGAACACTGAGGCTTCTGCGACCAGCATTCCCGTCTACCCCACAGCACTACATGGAACCTGCTAGAGCCAGAGGCATCGGAGAACTTCATCTGTCATTCCAGCATAGCTGTGCCAGCAATTCATGCCATGCATACCCTTTTATTTCTTACTTCCTATTATTTCTTTCCTGCTCTTGTGTGTGTCTCCTGGCAGTTCTGTTCTTGTTTGTAGACTGCTCAGCTTGGCTTCGGGGCCATTGCTCCTGTTTCTCTAGTGTTCTATTATAGGGCATTCTTTATTAGACTCTTCAGCTGCATCTCACATAGCCTCCCTCCTTCTCCTACATCTCTTCTTTTTACTTCTTAATTGTAATGTCCAAATATTTAAAAATGAAATAGCTGCGAGCACGTAACAGTTTCTCAAACTTTCCCTTTCCAGATACTTTCTTTACCTCAGTGGTTTTCTCTTTCTTTTTCACACCAGATCCAATACTTAATTTTGGATCCTCACCCATCTCACTTCAAAACTTATTAGCTAAAATTGGAGTTTATTCCATTCTATTCTTCAAAGGAGAACTAATATTGCAGTGCTTCTCAAACTATTCTGTAAAATTTTTCACTACCAAACTCTCTTTATGAAGCCATACAAAGATGCAACAAAGAAAGAAAATTGCAGACCAAGCGACCTGATGAACACAGATGTAAAAATTGTCAACAATGTGTTTGTCAACCAAATTTTATTAAAAAAAATCTTAACAATATAGCCATTCACTATGATTGATCTAGTTGGCATATTTCCAGAAATGCAGGTATGGTTCCCTATATGTAAATTAATAAATGTTGTAAATTATATAAAAGGTTTGAAGAACAAAAATCACATGGTCATCTTAATAGATGCAGAAAGGCTTTTGAGAAAATCCAATATTCCTTCATGTTAAATATTTTGAAATAATTAAGAATAGAACAAACATGTCTCAGCATAATAATGGCTAAATGTGACAAACCCATAGACAACATTTTATTAAAAGGGGAAAATCTCAAGGCATTTCTCCTATCAAGAACAACAACAACAACAAAAAAAGTGTTTCTGTAGTTTTGCTTTTATACAATTTGTTACCGGAAATCTTAATTAAAGCAATAAAACAAGAAAAAAAAAACTAAATAGGAAAAGAAACAAAAGGAAATCAAATCAAATCAAAATCAAATCAAAGTATATCCACTTGCAGATGATTTACACATAGGAGATGTTGAAGACTCCAACCTAAAACTCTTATAGCTGATAGATATGCTCAGCAAAGTGGCAGGATTCAACATTAACAGAAAATAATCAGTAACCTTCCTATATATCAATGACAAGCATACTGTGAAAAAAATATCAGGAAAGCAGTCATTCATGATAGCTTCAAAAAATACCTTGGAAGGCTGAAGAGATTGCTCAGCAGTTTAGGGAAGTTATTGCTCTAGCAGAGGACCTGGGTTCAATTCCCAGCACCTACAGTTCACAATCACCTATAACAGTTCCAGGGGACCTAAAACCCTCTATTGTCCTCCTGAGGCACTAGGCACACATGCATGTAAAATATTCACACACAGGATATAAAAACAAATAAACCTAACTAAGGATATGAGAGATCTCTATATGAAAACTTTAAAATGTTAAAGAGAGAGAAAGAGAAAGAAACTGAGGAAGACCCTAGAAAATGGAAGGACTTTCCTATGCCCATGAATTTGTAGGATTAAAACTGTGAAAGCAGCCATCTTATCAAAAACAATCTACAAATTCAATGAAATCTCAATCAAAATTCCAATGACATTCTTCATAGAGATTTTTGAAATCTTAAAGTTTGTATGTAAGGACAAGAGATCATTTATAACCAAAGCAATCCTAAGCAAGAAAGAATACTGTTGGAGACAATACCAAACCTGACTTTGAGTTGTACTGAAGAGCCGTAGAAATAAAAACAGTATAAGACTGGCATAAAAACAGTTAAATAGACCAATGGAATAGGACCCAGATATAAGGCCATGTAGTGACATCCACCTGAGGTACACGTTGTAGAAAGGACAGCATTATCAACAAACAGTGCTGAGAAACCTGTAAATCTACATACAGAAGGATGAAAGGAGAGCCATGTCTCTTATCCTGCACAAAACTCAACTCCAAATGGATCAAGGACCTCAACATAGTGCCTGACACTCTGAAGCTGCTGGGAGACAGGGTGGTGGTGAAGAACATACTTCAAGACTAGGCATAAATACAAATTTTCTGATAGGACTGCAATTGTTCAAAAAATAAAGTTAATAATGGACAGCTAAGGCCTTGTGGAATTAAACAACCTTTGCACAGCAAAGGAAACTGTCAACTGACTGAAAAGGAACCCTGCAGAAAGAGAGAAAATATTTGCAGGGATATATCCAACAGAGGATTAGTATCCAGAATATACAAGGAACTCGAGAAACTAAATGCCAAAAAAACCAAACAAACAACCAGTCAAAATATGGACTTTGGCCCTGGACAGGGAGTTCTGAAAAGAGGACATAAATGGCTAATAACATTTTTAAAGTGTTTGGCATCATTAGCTATCAGTGCAAATGAATACTACCTTGAAATCCCACGTCACCCTGGCCGAAATGGCTGTCATCAAGAAGCCAAATGACAACAAATGCCTAGTGAGAATGAAGGGGAGGGAAACTCTTAGCTCTGTTAGTGGGGCCACTAACAGCCACTATGGAAGTCAGTCTAGCGCAGGGGCTCCCAACCTCCCTGCCACTGCGACCCTGCAATAGAATTCCTCATGTTGTGCTGACCCCCAATGGTAATGTTATTTCCACTGCTACTTCATAACTGTGATTTTGCTACTGCTCTGAATGGAAATGTAAGTATCTGACATGCAGGATATTTGAAAGGGCCATTTGACAACTCCCCAAAGGTTGAGAACTGCTGGTCTAGAGTCTCTAAAAGCTAAAATTAGAACTATAATATGACCCAGGGGCATATAGCCAAAGAACTTTATGTCCTACTATAGAGACCCTGCCACATCGATGGTCATTGTCACTCTATCTACAGTAGCTGGGAAATAGAATCAACCTAAATGTCCACTGACAGACTTAAGGATAAGAAAACTGTAATCCATATACCCAAGGAAATACTACCAAGCTGTAAAGAAAATGAAATAATGATATTTGCAGAAAAATGGATGCAACTAGAAAATACTATTCCAAGTGAGATCACCTAGGCCCAGAAAGATAAATACTACATGGTCTCTTTCCTAGGCAGACCTTGGCCTTGAATGTTTAGGTTTGTATGTTTAACTTGGCATGTCTACAGAGGCCAGAAAACCAGAAAGGGCTCGTGGAGGATCCATTGATAAGAGAAGGAGGTAATGCTGGGGATTAAAGGGTTAAGCGGGGTTGGGAGCAGGGGAATAGGAGAGAGGAGGTGCTGGGTTAACAAAGATTGAGACTATGTGGAAAGCCTACTACTGTGTAAGCTAGCTTGCTGCTGCTACTGTTTTTAAGGACTTTAAGTGGTGTCTTTTGCATGGGTGTCATGTGGAGCGAGCACACTGAGGCCGGGAGAGTGGGAAAGCTTGAGAACTTCCTCTGGCCTCCGCTCAGACATCCAGCTCTGGCTGAGGAATCCCCTCCACAGAAGCGTGCAAAGGCCTGCTGCTTCCTCCCCATCGCCTTCCCGCTTCTTGACTTGCCCTTCCTCCCTGCCGCTTGTTTCTTTGCGCTACAGCATAGGTTCAAGTTTTTAAAACACATGACACTTTTATGAATTGTTTGAGAGTTTCATAACGCGTGCAGGGTGTTTTCATCGTACCCGTGCTCCCCGCCCCAACTCCTAGATTTTATTGACTTTTTTATCCGACCCTTTTCACGTGTCAGATTCACGGGAGAACAGAGCCGGTATTGTTTGCTGCCATTTTCCCAGCACACAAAATACCTGGCGTGGAGTTAACACTCAATAAATATTTGCAGAATAAAAAAAAAAAAAAAAAAAAAAAAAAATTAACAAAAGCTTCTTCAGG
>NW_026592007.1:0-3989 GCF_907164565.1 Psammomys obesus | reverse complement strand
ACACACACACACACACACACACACACACACACACACACACACACACAAATGCCAGCTCTGGTATCATGTGCTTGTAATCCTAGCAATGGAAGAAAGATCCTCAGTGCTTGCTGGCTAGCCAGCCAGCCTATTTGACAAGTTGCAGGCCAGTTAGAGAGCATGTTAAGAAAAAAAATGGTAGCTTGTTTGAGGCATGACACTTGAGGTTGGATGTGTGTACACACAAGTGCACGCATGCACACACACACACATACACCAAAATCTGCACATCATAGTGAGGGCATATCTTAAAAAAAAATTATATACCAGTCAAGGGGTGTATTTAAGAGTGTTTAAATGCTTGAAGAGACAAACATACAATGTGATGAAAAGGCTCTAAAGAGCCTTCAATAATCTGGCTGACATCATTTGGGGCTTCCCAGCCCTTATAGGCTATGGCTAGGGACCACTTGCCTGGGAGGCCTCTAAAGAAAGCTAAGGGCCCACAGGAAGTGGGGATATGAGTCAACAGGAGGGGTCCTTCCTCTGAGTCAGTCTGGGCTCAGTATGACTCTGGAGTGGGCACTGGACTCCCAGAGCCAAAATTAAGATCTGAAACCAAGATTTAGCTCACAACAGAGCCTTCACAGGAAGCTGGTTTGGGATGCCAGCTGTAGGTGAGCCACAGGCATGGACTCATGCTCACTCTTGAGCTTAGAGCCAGTTATTCTGACTTCCTGGGAACTATGTGCTACTAGCAGCTTCTTAGTCTCTAACGGAAAGAACAACCAAGATGCAGTTCTGAACTTCACGGGAAAGGAGAGTATCTATTCTGGAAGCATAAAATGATTAACTTATTAACAAAACCTGAAAGGCAGCAGTGATGAGCGTGGACATACACGGTGGCACGAAGTTCAGAATTAACATCCACGGAATCAAATGTAGAGTACACAGGTGACAGGGCTAACCACATAGACTGTGGACACAGTCCTCAGCCATTAATCACATTATTTCCAGAAACGAGATTTCTTGTTCCCAACTCTAAAAATGAGACAAACAAAAAGCCATTATGTTTCACCTTCATGTTCCTCTCAGAAGATTCTAACTTATTATTTAGGGATGAACATTTATCTCTAAATTTAAATTTAATTATCTGCAGGAGAGAAAAAAAAAAAAAACCTTACGATGAGCTAAAATCTTTCAAATTGCTGTCATGCTGTGTTTTGCCTCTTCTTCCCCTACACTACTAGGAAGGACAATGCATTCATAAAACTGTAGCTTCAATACTATCATTTCCATGGTGACAGAAGGCCACTTCACAGAGAATTATGATTTCATCAGGGCACCTTGAGGTAAAGAAAGTAGGTGGAAAATAAATGGACTATAAAAATCAAAAGATAAATCATGTTTGTGTAAGTACAGGCCACGACCTCTCTGCTGGAACCTACGCAGCCTTCTAAATGAGTTAACTCCCATGCCCCAAGCTGAGAATTGCATTCTGAGCACTTTACTATGGCTGCTAACAGAAGAGATGCTTGGTTTTGAAGAGTCGTAACCCTACCAGAGTAATTAAGCTTCATACAGCAAGAAAAAAAAAAAAAAAAAAAAAACCCTCTGGTCTTCCTAGGCTCTGGGTTCCCCTCTGACAGCTCCATCAGACACATCACACTCTCAGAAAGAAGGCTCCACTTGCAGCTGCTGTCAGTGGTGGGAGGAAGGATTGCTGGCTTCAGCTCACAGAAATCTCAGCATACTGTAGGCCCTTTTGAATTGCCTAGTGGGCGTACCATCAGAACAACAGCTTAACAATGTTCTAATTGTGTAACGTACAGTCCCCAAAGACAAGTGAACAATTAACCCTGAGTGATAAAGTAACAAAAGAAGTTTGACTTCCAATCCGATGAATTGTTAGTTCACTAGCATTTCCACATATTTTTTATTTCAAAAGGTCCTCCCCTATCAGTGGACTTGGAAAGGGGCAGGGAGGAGATGAGGGAGGGAGGGTGGGACTGGGGAGGGAATGAGGGATACAGAATTAACAAAATGTAACTAATGAGAAAAATAAAATTAAAAAAAAAAGAAAAAAAAAAAAAAGAAACCAACCTCACCTTCCTTCCCACATTCCCAGGGGTTCAGTCAAGGAGGGAACTATGCTACTGTCTCTTAGTTCCTGTTTTCTGCAAAACAAACGTCTGGGCAGTTTAAATTCTTTCCCAACCTAAACACCAAGGCAGCTGCTATGACTAGGCCCCAGGGCTTGGGGCAGGCCTTCGCTTTTATTATAGCCATGTTAAATATAATCCATCCTAACTCAATTTCTTCCTCTGTTCTTAATCCTTCAAGGCCTAAAGACAACAAGAAAAAAGAAAGGCACCATTGTGGCCCACTAAAGGTACTGTGTCAAGGTTGAATGTTCTTCTAACTCCATTCACGGTCTCTTGTATTTCCTGCTCCCGTCTTCATTTATTCTTGCAGATACTTTTAGTCATGTGTTCATGAAGATATTCTTTTTGTTGAGCATATTTGCCTATAAAAATATACAAAGGGCCCTACAAAAACTGAAAATGATCAAGAGAAGACAGATTGTTGTTTAAGGATTAATGTTTCCTTACGTTAAAATGAGAATTTAAACTTACTTGGTTTTCCTCCCCCAGCTATAAGCAACCTGAGCGTCTGATGGGGCCACACTCTCTAGTCCTCCATTCTTTGCTCAGATTAATGTACTATTTGCCTCTACCGTGGTGTGCTCCTAGACTGTTATTCTAAAGTCCATCAATGACCATGCTCGCTAGCTCACGCACTGCCCACGTTGTATATCCTGCCGCCCCTGTGCTCCTGGCCTGCTACTATAGAGTCCAGTGGTGCTTCTTGCTCTGAAAGTGCCACACACAGGAACTTACAGAACCTGCCCAAATGCTTTTTTAAATTCTGACCACACAGTCTTTAGGCTTTGTGGGTGATAAAGACTCTTTGACCAAACTTGAGCAAGTTCCTCCAGGCCCTCTTGCCCACATGTTTCAGGGTGCAGCCTTCAGCTCAACTACCCTAGATGTAACAAGGATCCTCACAGATCCCTGGAGCTGACATCCAAGTACCTATGACACAGTATCAAGTTTCTCACCCTATACCCTTCAGACCATCCTGGTTGGCTTAGTAAGCAGCTCGGGATCATGGAGCATTCTCTCAGCAAGTCCAGGCCACCGGCCCACTACTCTGCTCCTTGACTATGAAACCTTCCTTCTTTTTCTTTTGCCTTTGCAGTTAAATATCTCACTGGGATTACCCTGGTAACTCCACAATAGTACTGAGTGAGGTTATTTGTAAGTATCATAGTAATGTTTTGTTTTCAAATGAGTGAAGTACTACTCTTTCCTCAATTTGCGGACAGTCTATGGAGAGAGACTTTTGACAAACCAAAGTAACTACAAGCCAGCCAAGAAGAAGTGCAGCCTGCAGGGACAGACTCAGCATAATGCTGATTTGATTTTTATTCAGCATAATCATCCTGGTCATCATGCACAGGTCCTTATTAGCATAGCCCATTTCTCAGTGCATAGGAATATATTTTAGCATGATACAAAAGGTTATTGAAAATAGGCCCTTAGATAAAAAGTGTGTCCACAGAGAATTCCAGCAAAAATAGTATGCAGATTAGTCATAAAATGTCACCTGAATTTCCTAGGGAAATATTGCGTTGAGGTGGCTACTGAGCAGTCATTTTGAGCCCAAATGCACATTTAGAAGAGTCACAAGAGATAATGACTATAGCTAGAGCTTCCCTACATGGACAGCAAGGGAAATTCCGGGAGCTGGAGAGATGGCTCAGCAGTTAAGAACGAGCACTGCTTTTACAGTTCCCTGTAACCAGCACCCATGGTGGACATCTCATAAACACCTGAAACTCCAGCTCCAGGGAGGTACGGTGCTTCTGATACCTTCTCTCATGTGCACATATACCCCCCCATACACACACACACACACACACACACACACACACACACACACACACA
>NW_026592006.1:0-1609 GCF_907164565.1 Psammomys obesus | reverse complement strand
TTCATCTGATCCTGTTTTATCAGGTATCTTCAGGACTGGCTGCAAAGCTCTCCTCTGTGGCCTAACAGGACTGCTCCTCCCTTGGGGGTGGGGAGGCCAAAGAGCCAGTCATTGAGTTCCTGTTAGAAATAGTCCTTGTTCCCCTGACTATGGGAAACCAATTGGTTACTGAACTACCACAGGCTACATCTGAGCAGAGGTTCTAGGTTATATCCATACATGGTCCTTGGTTGAATGTCAGTCTCAGAAAAGATCCTGTGCCGAGATATATTTGGTCCTTCTGGTGCTCCTATCCTTTCCCCATCATACTAACTCCTCTTCTTTCATATGATTCCCTGTACTCTGCCGAAGGTTTGGTCATGAGTCTTTGTATTTGGTCCTTGTGGAGCTTCTATCCTTTCCTCATCAGACTAACTCCCCTTCTTTCTTATGATTCCCTGTACTCTGCCAAAGGTTTGGTCATGAGTCTTTGCTTTGAAAACACTGCTAGTTAGAGTCTTTCAAATGCACTCAGTAGACTCCTGTCATATGTTCAATGCACATCCGATCTGTCTTTCTAAATGAGGATTGATCATCTTACCCCATGTCTGCTCTCTTGATTATCTTTTTTAGGTGTACAGATTTCATTATGTTTATCATATCTTATAGGTCTATATAAGTGAGTATATACCGTGTTTGTCTTTCTCCTTCTGGGATATTTCACTCAGGATGATCTTTTCTAGATCCCACCATTTGCCTGCCAATTTCATGATTTCCTCCTTTTTGATTGCTGAGTAGTATTCCATTGTGTAAAAATACCACAATTTCTGTACCCATTCCTCTGTTGATGGACATCTGGGTTGTTTCCAGGTTCTGGCTATTACAAATAAAGCTGCTATAAACATGGTTGAGCAAATATCCCTTTTGTGTACTTGAGCAAACTTTGGGTATATACCTAGGAGTGGTATAGCTGGGTCTTGAGGAAGCACTATTCCTAATTGTCTTAGAAAGCGCCAGATTGATTTCCAGAGTGGTTGTACCAGTTTACATTCCCACCAGCAGTGGAGGAGGGTTCCCCTTTCTCCACAACCTCTCCAGCATGTGTTGTCCCTTGAGTTTTTCTTTTTCTTTTTCTTTTTTTTTACAAACATGGTTGAATAAATGTCCTTGTTGTGTACTTGAGCATATTTTGGACATATGCCTAGAAATGGTATGGCTGGATCTTGAGGAAGAACTATTCCTAATTGTCTGAGAACGTGCCAGATTGATTTCCAGAGTGGTTGTACAAGTTTACATTCCCACCAGTAATGGAGAAGGGTTTCCCTTTCTCCACAATCTCTCAAGCATATGTTGTCACTTGAGTTTTTGATCTTAGCCATTCTAGTGGGTATAAGGTGAAATCTGAGGGTCGTTTTGATTTGCATCCCACTCATGGCTAAGGATGTTGAGCATCTCTTTTTTTTTTTGTTTTTTTATTTTATTTTTTTCTTATCAGTTACATTTTATTAACTCTGTATCCCAGCTGTATACCGCTCCCTCATTCCCTCCCAATCCCACCCTCCCTCCCTCCTCTCCTCCCTGCTCCTTTCCAAGTCCACTGATAGGGGGGACCTTCTCCCCATTCATCTGA
>NW_026592005.1:0-1539 GCF_907164565.1 Psammomys obesus | reverse complement strand
CCCCTTTACTTCTCCCGGCTGTTTAGGGTTGATAGGTTGGGGGGGGGGTTATATCAATATTCAGCCACAGCAGATGCAGGAACTAGTCTCTTCCAAGACTCGGAGTGGAAATGTTTCTCTCTGTCTCTGGTCTCTCCAAACTGCCTCTCTCATGCCACCACCGCACGCCACTCTTCCTGGGCTCTCATATTTATATCCTCAGAGCCCTAGACCACAACCCCCATGCTGCACCAGGCAGGCAGCTGGCAATGACCACCCCCATCCCCTGCACAAGACAATTAGCAGCTGTGGACAAACTAAATCTCAAACTAAAATCCCATACTTGGGATTTAAATTTTAAAAAAGCATTTACATAACTGAGGATTTTTAAGTGTATTTTTTTTGATAATTATATTTTATTTTATGTCCATTGGTTGGTGTGAGAGGACCCCTTGGAACAGGAGTTACAGACAGTTGTGAGCTGCCACATGGGTGCTGCGGTTGGAACCCCAGTCCTTTAGAAAGAGCAGACAATGCTCTTAACGCCTGAGCCATCTCTCCAGCGCCACACGACTGAGGTTTTAGAGAAATCAAAACTTCCATTACAGAGTTTGAGGCACACATGGTCTATAGAGTGAGTTCCAGGTAGCCAGGGCTACACAGAGAAACCCTGTCTCAAAACAACATAAATAAATAGATAATAAAAAAATAAAAATAAAGCTCAAATCCAGAATTTAGGTTTCAAAAACAAAAATCAGCCAGGTGTGGTGGTGCGCACCTTTAATCCAAGCCTTCGGGAGGCAGAGGCTGTGAGTTGGAGGCCAGCCTGGTCTACAAAGCAAGTCTAGGACAACCAAGGATACACAAAGAAACCCTGTCTCAAAACAAACAAAAATCAATCATTCTACTCCCTCATTCTCCACAGTCTTCACACACAAACATTGTAACCCAATTCTATCAGCCCTGACAGCTAAAGCCAGTTTATTGAGGACCAAGGGCCAAGGGCTGTTTCTTTTCTTTGTTTGAGGCAGAGTCTCAGTGTGACTCCATGTGGCCCAGAACTTGCCATGTAAACCAGGCTGGCCTCAAACCCTAGCGATTCACCTGCTTCTACCTGCTAAGTGCTGGAATGTAAAGGTATGCGCCATCCTACCCAGCGACTGCTTGCATAAAGTCAGTCCCTCAGCAGTGTTTCTGCCTCCCAGTCTATAGGCAGATGGGTAGGACATTGCATAGAAAACACAGGGGAGGTAGGCTGTGGCTCAGCCTTAGCCATGGGTGCGTGCTGTGCTGCTCTATGCCAAGCTTAGAACTCGGAGCTCCATCCCCACCAGTGAAGAGGAAAAATGAACACAACACTTAGCTCTTCACTTCATAAGTGAACGTTTTACCATGAGCAAATACTAGCTGTGGAGTTAAAACGTGAGTTGAGCCAGAGAGGAGGCTGATGAGCATTCCCCAAGTCCAAGAATTTTAAACTGGTCTGAGTAACACAGCAAAGATCTGATCTCTAAAGGAAGGAAGGAAGGAAGGAAGGAAGGAAGGAAGGAAGGAAGGAAG
>NW_026592004.1:0-8346 GCF_907164565.1 Psammomys obesus | reverse complement strand
AAGGAAGGAAGGAAGGAAGGAAGGAAGGAAGGAAGGAAGGAAGGAAGGAAGGAAGGAAGGAAGAAAGAAAAGAAAGAAACAGACATAGAAATATGCATTAGAAAGTCTCAGTAATTTGTCCTGGAACATATTATTTTTTAAAAAAAAACTTTTTTATTAATTAGAGTTTATTCAATTTGTATCCCAGCTGTAGCCCCTCCCCCAACCCCTGCCAATCCCACCCTCCCTCCCTCTTCTTCCCCTATGCCCCATAAACTTTTTTTAAAGATTTATTTATTTATTATGTATACAGTATTGTCTGCATGCACACCTGCACGCCAGAAGAGGGCACCAGATTTCATTACAGATGGTTGTGAGCCCCCATGTGGTCGCTGGGAATTGAACCTCTGGCAGAGCAGAGCAGTGCTCTTGAACTCTGAGCCATCTCTCCAGCCCCCTGGAACATACTCTTACAGCCCAGTGTGGTTTGAAGGTTTAAATGAGAATGGCCCAGTGTGGCCTTGTATGGCTATGTTGGTGATGAATCACTGAGGAGGAGTATCTTCGGAGGAGGAGTGTCAATGAGGAGGAGGTGTCATTAGGGTAGGTCTGAGGTTTCGGAAGACCAAAAGACTCCCATCTTTCCCAGTATGCTCCCTGCCTACTTGTACATCTAGATGTGAGCTCTCTGTTAGTTCTCCTTGTTGGGTTTCAGAACATACCAAAGTGGACCTGGCCTTCCAGGTTCTCCCAGCATCCCTTGGTCCCTGCCTGCTACCAGGCATGACTGACATTCTTGCACTCTGCCCTGAACCCCCCAGCCCAGGGACAAGGCTTCCCCTCTTGCAGAGGCCCTTCAGTATATAATCTAGACACTTCGGTTCCCCCTCTTTCCTCTCCTCTCTCTTTCTGTATCTCTCCTCTTCTTCTCCCTTTCTTCTTTTTTGCTCTGGGAACACTTTTCAATCCCCCGCCCCCGACCACGGCAGCCAAGAGCTGCTTCCAATAAACCTGCATTTATATACTATAATTTTGCTTTGCAATTAGCTCATTTGCCGTTTCAGTCATCTGGGGCCACGCCTTGGCTCAGCCACCAAGGACTCTCCCACCCTCTGAAACTGTAAGCATAATAATACACTTTCTTTTCTAAGTTGCCTTGGTCACGGTGTTTTAGCACAACAATGGGAAGGTAACTAAGACACTCTGGATGACCTCAAATTTGTGTTCCTCCTGGGCTGTTTTGGGATTTCAAGTATGTGTTTACTGCTACCATGGCCTGTGATACTTTTAATACTCCCTCTCCCTCTCTCCTTTGAGACAGGTTCTCACAACAAAGCCCAAACTGGCTTCAAACTCAAGATCCTTCTGCCTCAGCCTCCTGGGTGTAAATTATATGTAAATAGTTACTGCATAAAATCACCTAATAATACTGACAAGTTAAAAGTTCATACATATTTGGTACAGATGCAGTGTTATTTTGTTGTTTTTATTCAAATATTTAATTTTTTATTTACATTTTAATCGGTTTTTAATTTCATATAATGAACACTGCTGATACAGTGTTTGGTTCTGAATTTTTTTGATCTAAAGTCATGGATGTAGAAATCACAAATATGGAAAGCTGGCTGCACTTACCAATTCACAGATGAAACTCAGCCTGGGATCTGGAAATGCCCCATGGTTTTCCTGAGTGTGGTGGTCTGAATAGGAATGAACCCCATAAGTTCGTGTGTTTAAATGCTTGGCATCAGGGAGTGGCACCATCAGAAGGTTTGGCCTTTGGAGGAAGTGTGTCACTGTGGGGCAGGTTTTGAAGTCGTGTAAAGCTCAAGCTATTCCCAGTGTAGAACACAGTCCCCTGTTGCCTGATGATCAAGACATACAACTCTCAGCTTCTTCTATAGCACCCTGTCTCCCTGCTGGCTGCCACGATTCCCACCATGATGATCATGGACTAAAACTCTGAAACTGTAAGCCAGCCCCAGTTAAAAGTTTTCTTTTATAAGAGTTGCCTTGGTCATGGTGCCTCTTCACAGCAATAAAACCCTGGGACACTAAGCATTAAACATAGTCCCATGATGGTGATGCCCAGGACCTGTTACTCTTGCCAGTATATGCAAACTCTTTACCTGATGCTCATGAAGCCACCAAAGTGACTAGGAAGCAACTGTAGCTCAAAATCTAATGGAGACAACCACCATGAGTTTCTGTTTCAAAAGGGTATAACTTTTACTTTTTCTTCTTTTCTGTCTCTTCCTTCCTTCCTTTCCTTCTTCCTTTCTTTTCTTTCTTTCCTTCTTTCTTTTTTTCTTTAGATTTTAGGAGACAGGGTCTCCCTGTTGTATAGCTCTGACTGTCCTAAAACACATTATGTTGACCAGGCTGTCCTTGATTCACAGAAACCTATCTGCTTCTGCCTCCGAAGTGCTGGGATTAAAAACACGTGCCAACGAGTGTGATGGCACACCTTTAATCCCAGCACTCAGGAGGTGGGTGTGGATCTCTGTGAGTTAGAGGTTAGCCTGGTCTACAGCTCTAGTTCAAGGACTGCCAGGACTACATAGAGAAAGCCTGTCTCAAACAAACAGACAGACAGACAGACCAGGAAGTGTAGACAATGGTAACCCAGACAGTGCAGAGCTTCAGCTCTGGAGTCTGAGTTAAAATCATAAACCTGCTGCCAGCCAGCTGTGTGATTCGGGGCTAATTGATTCACCTTGCAGTGCCTCAGTTTCCCATCTGAACAAGAAACATACTACCCTGGTCAATAATTTTTTCAAAAAATGTTTTGAGACAGGGTTTCTCTGTGTAGTCTTGGCTGTCCTGGAACTCACTCTGTAGACCAGGCTGACCTAGGACTCACAGGGATCTACCTGCCTCTGCCTCCCTGAGTGCTGGGACAAAAGGTGTGTGCCACCATGCCCAGCTCATATTTGCTTTTTAGAAGTCCTGTTCCCAGCGGGCCTCCGAGGGTGCTAAGATGCCAGAAAGAAATTATCTTTTTTTAAATTACATTTTATTTTTTTTTTTTTTTTTGGGGGGGGGGGCGGTGGCTCGCATGCCATACCAGCCTGTCAGAGGACAACTTGTAAGAGGTAGTTTTCTTCTTTCACCACGTGGGTCCTAGGATCAAACTCAGAGTGGCAGGCTTGGTGGCAGGCACCTTTTCCTGCTGAGCCATCTTGCCAGCCCCTGGTCTTAAGCCGTTGATCCTCCTGCTTCCACCTTTCAGGTGTGAAATTATAGGCACTTATTGGTTTTTTTGTGTGTGCATGTTGGGTTTTTGTTTGTTTGTCTTGTCAAGCAGATGGATTAAGAGATGCCTACCAGGTGAGTACAGCACACTTTCAGATAAGTGTGTACAGCGGCCTGGACATGATCAGCTCACAGGTGATCTGTCCTCAGGACAGAGCAATGCCTTGGCAGAGTCATATTTTAAGAAGACTGTTAGCAGGTTGGTGGGACTATGGAAGGTAGGGCCTGGTTAGAGGAAGCAGCTTACTTGGGTTATGTCACAGAGGTGAGCATCTTGTCGCTGGCCTATGACTCCTTAGTTTTTAGATTTTTTTTTTTTTTTTTGGTATGTGTATGGGTGTTTTACTTGCATGTGTGTCCGTGTGCCACATGCATACCTGGTGTCCTCAGAGGTCAGAAGAAACATCAGATGCCCTGGAACTGAAGTTATGGAAGGCTGTGCGCTGGGAACGGAGGCCAGGTCCTCTGCAAGAGCAGCAGGCGCTCTTAACAAGTGAGCCATCTGTCCAGCAGCACCCCACTCCCAGGATCACTCCTCTTTGTTTTCAATTGCCAAAAGGTGAACCACTAACCAACTAACTGTCCTCCACCACGCGTTTCCACCTTGGGCACCTTGCCATAAACCTCAGCACGAGGGAGCCATTGAAACCAGGAGTCAAGATCAGTCCCTCTTTTTTTTGTTTTTGTTTTTCGAGACAGGGTTTCTATCTGTGTAGCCTTGGCTGTCCTAGATGCACTTTGTAGACCAGGCTGGACTTGAAACTCACAGAAATCCACCTGCCTCTGCCTCCCAAGTGCTGGGATCAAAGTGTGTGCCAGTACCTCCCAGCAAAATCAATCTTTCATTCAGGCATAGTGTGCATGCTTTTAATCCCAGCATTCAGGAGGCGGAAGCAGGTGGATCTCTGAGTCCGAGTCTAGCCTGATCTACAGTGAGAGTTCCAGAACAGTCAGGGTTACACAGAGAAATCCTGTCTTAAAACAAAACAAAACAAAAAATCTCTCAAGTATCTTTTACAGGAACAAAAGCCTGAAAACTAACTAAACCACTCACTGAAGCCTTTTCATTGTGCATGGACCATTGTGCTTGGGGCATGGACAGGAGATAAAGACTAAGAAAGGGTGATAAGGAACGGTGATCAGTCAACAGAAAAAAGACCACAAGGATTCGAGAGTCCAAAGGAGCAAGGGTTAAAGGTTGGAAAGCTTCTGAGGTGAGGCAGAATTCAGTGAAGGTGCTGCGGATGTGGGAAAGGCTGAGTCAGCAGGATGTACGGAAGGTGGAAGATAAGTGTCCTCTGAAGCTGTGAAACTGCTGTGCGGTGGGGGGGACCAAGCGGGGACAGCGACAGATAAAGCCGGGGGGACTTAGAGACTGAAGATGCTAAGGGCACTGGGAGGCACTGGGGTAGCAGGAGGGAACAAGGAAACCCTTGTCCCCTCCGAGGTAGTGTGTCACCATCTCCCTGCTCTTCTGTGGCATTGCTCATTCCTGAAGCCTGACACCACGCTCCTATCTGAGATGGGAGTGGAGACTGAGGGTCAGGAACAGGACTGGGGTGAATGCTGGACCTCATGGAGGGTTTCTGGATGATGGAGCTTGGGCGTCCTGAGCGATGGGCAGCCATCAGACCTCTGGGGAGCACACTTGTGACTGGGGCAGGGATCAGGCTCAGAAGTAAAGCATGGTGGGGTGCTAAGTCTTTCGTCACTGGGGGAACTGAGGAGACAACACAGAACCTAACGTAATGCTTTCCACAGGAGCGCAAGGACCCGAGTTTGGTCTCCAGCACCCACATAAAAGTTTAGGTGTAGGCTTTGGGATTTAGTTCATTGGAAAGCACTTGTCTAACGAGCCTGGGGTTTAATTCTAGCAGTAGGGAGAAAAAGATAAAATCAAGTTATGAAATTAGTAAGAACATTGGTTGCTCTGGTGGAGGACCAGTTTCGGGGAATTCGACACCCTCTTCTGGCCTTCATGAGCCTCAGGCACATACATGCATACAAGCAGGCAAACACTCATAAAATAAAAATACATCTTAAAGCCTGCAGTGGTGGCACATGTAATCTCAGCAGTCGGGGAGGCAGAGGCAGGTGGATCTCTGTGAGTTCGAGGCCAGCCTGGTCTAGAAAGTGAGTACAGGACAGCCAAGGGAAACCCTGTCTCAAAAAAAAAAAAAAAAAATCTTAAAACAAACAAAGGCCAAGGCCAAGTGACATGGCACATGTCTTTAGTCCCAGCACTTGGGAGGCAGAGGCAGGCAGATCTCTGTGAGTTCAAGGCCAGCCTAGTCTACAAAGTACATCCAGGACAGCCAAGGCTACACAGAGAGAAACCCTGTCTCGAAAAACAAAAACTAAAAAGGACAGACTGATCTGGACTCTTGGTTTCAGTGGCTCCCTTGTGCTTAGTAAGTTCTAGAACAGCAAGAGCTACATAGTGAGACCCTGTCTCAAAATACCAACCCCCTGAAAAAAGGGACTCTGGACAGCCTGCAGGATCTTTTGTACCTGAAGGACTCAAGACTCAACATGGAAGACACTTTCTCATTGATGCTATAGAATCAATATCAACAGAGGACTGTATAAATGTTTGTGTGTGTGTATGTGAGAGAGAAAGAGAGAGAGAGAGAATTTTTTGTTTTGGTTTTGTTTGGTTTTTTTTTTTTTTTTTTTTTTTTTTTGACAGTGTTTCTCTGTGTAGCCTTGGCTGTCCTGGACTTGATTTCTAGACCAGGCTGGCCTCGAACTCACAGAGATCCACCTGCCTCCCTGACTGCTGGGATCACAGGCGTTGCGCCACTACACCAGGCACAAGTGAAGTTCTGTTCTTAATACCACAAACAAGGAAGGAAGGAAAGACCAAATCTCAGAGAGATTTTCTCAAGCCAGCGATGAACACAGGCAGGACTTTCAAGCCTACTGACCCTTAAACTGCTAGGATCCCTGAGGGATTGGCTTCTAGTGAAACCAGAACAGCCACAGAGACAGACCCACAGGGCAGGGTAGGACGGGGTGGCAGAGCCGCTGGTCTCCCCAACACTAAGAGCTGACCCTGAGATGGGAGGTGAACCCTCTAAGGGGAACGTGAACCCTCTGAAGGGGGCAGCCGGTGGTGAGGTCGGTGGGGCTGGCCTTCCCTCCTGGGTGAGGCCCACGTACACCTTCACCTGTGAACAGATCGTGTGTCTGTTCCCTCCCCCCTCTCCCCTTCTATTCCACTGCCATGGCCCTGGCCCACGCCTCAGCGCACCCACTCAATGGGCCTTCCCTAATCCTCTGACATCATGGACTACCCAGCCCTGGCCCTGCTTGCCAGCCTGGCAGGCCTCCATCCTTGGAGTGATGCTGTTTAGAAACCCCCTACTCAGAACTGTCTGTGTCCCTCAACCTCCTTCCCGACTCCACAGCTCAGACCTGAAACACACACTCCCATCCCTGGGCTGGGGACAGAGTCTAGGATTTGCTCCAGCTTTGCTTTGTGATTCCAGGTAAGCAGCTACTACCCCTTTCTGGACTTTGGGCTCCTTAGCTAATTTTGCCTCACTCCCCACCTCTAACCAATCATTCTGAACCCTCTTGACTCCTCAGCCACTTGTCACTGAGGAAACTTTGGATTGTTTTAATTTACTTGATTTTATTTTGAGACGGGGTCTCATTATGTAGTCCAGGCTGGCCTCAAAGTCAAGATACCCCCTTCCTTAGCCTCCTTAGTCCTGGGATTATAAATATGTGTTATCAGCAGATAGCTATGAGTTCAAGGCCAGCTTGGTCTACACAGTTAGTACCAGCCAAAGCTACACAGAGAAACCCTGTCTTGTGTCTTGGGAAAAGAAAACAAAAGGAAAACAAAAACAAAAACATAAATGTGCTGTCTTACCTGTCTGAAACGTTAGCTCCCGGCAGCCTGTTTCTTGTTGATCTTCTCCACGAGGGGTCCCTCCCATTCACCCTGCTGCCAGGCATAGTAGGTGCTGTACTATGTCTGTTAAGTGAGTAGATGTGACTTCCTCTCCATGTGGCCCTCTACCAGGGGAGATAAACTGTCCTCTGGCCCTCAAGGGAGTAAGGATGAGCATTTGGCTGACACAAGAGTAAAAGAGAAGCACCATTCCATGGCTGACAAGTTCCCAGAGCTCTGAGGAGGGGCCAGAACTAGCTCTTCTGCCCCACCTCCCCCCAGACTTCTCCAGGAAGAGTCTCCGGAGAGCGTACTCTCGAGGCTGCCTACACACGTGTTCTTGCATACTGTACCTAGGCAGAGGGATGTGGCTGGGTGGGGAGTCCTGACAGCTGCGCTTGAGATGTGTGACCAACTCTAAGTGCACATCTGCAGTGGTAGGTGCTCTGGCTGGGATTCCAGATGTGTGCGCATCTGTGCAGATAAGTACTTACCTGTCTGAGACACTGGGTATGTGATACATGCAAGCCTGGTATGGCATGTGCGTAAAGACAGGCCTGGGAGGATCAGCTCCACGTGGGCAGGATTTCTGCCTATCTTGTGCCATATCCTGTGCCAAGCACCTGGAACAGGGACCTGCAGACCTGCCGTGCCCGTGAGTACTTGAACAAATGAACATGTGAGATTGCCTGCACAGTTGCATGTTCCTGTACTCAGGGGCACAGCTGGGTGTGGGTCATGGGGTTCCCAAACCACTCCTCCTGCTCCTTTCCCAAACTCCTTGAAAGCCAGGGCCCGGTACCTGGGTCCCCATGGGCGGAGCAGGGGGCGGCCTCCTCCGGGGAAACTGGATCCCAGGACGTGCAGAGCAGCAGGGAGCAGGGCTGCCCCTTTGTCCCCCGTAATCCTCTCCCCGCCCTTGTCCCCTCCTTTACAACCACCAGGGTTTAAGGTCAAGTTTGGGGGCCAAAGGGGCCTAGGGTGCCTGTCACCTTAGTGTCCCCCTTCACTGGCTATTCCTTGCCCTGGGGGCTTCTGGTTGACCTGGAATATATGCCCTCAGCTTGGTCCTTCCCAAAACTTTCCGTCCTGTCCCCTGGCTGGGTCTGTGCCATTCTCTGCCAGGGCCCTGTCTGCTGCCTGCCCTCCTTCCTATGTAGCAGCCCCCCCCCCTCCTGGGCGGCTCTAGGGCTCAGTCCCAGCTATAAAGC
>NW_026592003.1:0-25396 GCF_907164565.1 Psammomys obesus | reverse complement strand
CACACACACACACACACACACACACACACACACACACACACACACACCACTTACACACATACACATGTGAACAACATACACGTCCCCCCCCACACCAAAATAAAGCTGGCAAGCTGAAGGCTAAAGCCTAAACATATTTCAGAAAGCAAAGAGCATGTTTTTCTATTATTAAACTTCAAATCTGTTGTTTTAAATGGGATGTTGGGTGTCCAGAGTTGAAGGAAGAAAAGGCAAATGTAGAAAATTGCAGGAGAGAGCTTTTGTACTGATTATAGTATAAAGAGAGTAAATATTACATGAAAAAAAAATTGGGCTAAGGGGAGTACGTAATAGTAGAACTGTAACAATAGCTTTTAAATTATATGGGCTTAATGTAGAAGAATGTTCTAGATTTTGAAAGCTTTAGGGGTAATGTTGATAACAAAGAATGATTAGAAGTGACCACATTACTGCTTTTTAAACATTACTGTTTTGTATGATAAGAAAATATTATTTACATTAAAATGATTACAAAGGTAAAATTTCCTGGCATAACAGTAGGGTAAATATAAAAGTAAAGAAGCTAGACTTGCAATTATCAGTATAAACTCATGATTTTATTTTTAATTATATATATTAGCCTATTTATTTTACATCCTGAGGGTGACCCCACCCTTCCTTCCTCCCTGTCCCAAAACTTAACCCTTCTTCCTCTTCCCCTCTGCCTTTCCCCCCAAGTTAGGCTCCTGTCTGAAAGTATAAGAGAGTATCATTATTAGTGACAGGAGCTGGCACTCTACTGTGGGGTCGGTCTCATACTGGAGAGGATGTGGAGAAAGGGGAACATTCCTCCTTTGCTGGTGGGGGTACAAACTTGTACAGCCTCTCTGGAAATCTATCTGGCACTTTCTCAGAAAACTGGGAATAGTTTTGCCTCAAGATAGAGCTATACAACTCCCAAAAGATGCTCCGCCATACAATAAGGACATTTGCTCAACTATGTCCATAAGCAGCTTTATTCATAATAGCCAGAAATTGGAAACAACCTACATGCCTCTCAACCTAGAAATGGATACAGAAATTGTGGTACATTTATTTACACAATGGAATACTACTCAGCTATTAAAAACAAAGAAACCGTGAAATTTGCAGGCAAATAGATGGAACTAAAAAAGATCATTCTAAGTGAGGTAACCTAGACCCAGAAAGACACACATGGTATATACTCACTTATAAGTGGATATTAGCCATGTAATATAGGATAAACATACTACAATCCACAGACCCAAAGAAGCTAAGGAACAAGGAGGGCCCAGGGAAGGGTGCTGGAATGTCACTCAGAACGGTAAATAGAATAGACAGCAGAAATGGACAAAGAGAGGGAAGTGGGCAGGAGATGGAATGGGGAGGGAAACAAGGATGTGGATCAGATGTGGGGAGAACAGGAGTGGGGGGTGAGAGGGCTGGGAACAAGAAGGGACACTGGGGGGGGATCTCTTTGTCCAGCTGGAGGCTCCTGGGAGGATATGGGTGTGACTCTAGCTGAGACTCCTACGATGGAAGCAGGACATGGAGACTACAGTGACCACCTTCTAGCCAGGCAGGACTAGTGGAAGGAGGGGAATAACAACCTACCAACAAAACCTATGATCTAAAAATTACCCTTCTTACAAGAAGTGCAGGAAGAATGAGGGAACAAAGATTGAGAGAAAGTCAGACAATAATTGGCCAAACTCATGATTTTAAGTATGTAGATTTCCTAGCTCTGTACACTGATGAGGCCTGGAGAGGTAACGTCTCAAAAACAATGAGCACTGTCAGTGCCCAGAGGTTGGTATGCCAAATAATAATAATAATTATTACAAAATTTTGGGACAAAATTTTGAGACAGGGTTTCTCTGTGTAGTCTTCACTGTCCTGGATTCACTTTGTAGACCGGTCTGGCCTTGAACTCAGAGATCCGAGTGCTGGGATTAAAGGCATGCACCACCATGTGTGGGTCAAGAATGACTTATTGAAAATTGATTTTTAATTTAGGCCAGTCAGTATCGACGAGCTTCACTTTATATCAAAAAGCAAGAAAAAATTTCAAGAGAATTGCAAGTGTTATAAGGTGAAGCTCCTCAAAACTGTCTGGCCTTATGGGCCATTCTGAAAAAGTTCAGTTAGCATAAAAGAAAGAACACAACTGGCTTGGAGAGATTACTCAGTGTTCCACAGAACTGGCTGCTTTTGTAGATGATACAGGTTTGGTTCTCAGCACTGACATTGTGGTTCACAAAAGCATGTTAATCTAGATCCAGGGAATTCAGTGTCTTTCTCTTGACTCTGCACAGGCAGGCAAACACTTGTACACATAAAAATAGATAAGTCTTATAAGAATACAGAGAAAATAATAGCAATCTGGAAATATAGCAGTTTATAAGAATATTCATAAACAAAAATTACAGATTTAAAGCAAATAAAGAATAAAACCTGAAGTAGTTGCCAGAAATGATGGCATATGCCTTTAATCCCAGCATGCAGGAGACAGAAGCAGGTAGATCTTTGTGAGTTCAAGGCTAGCCTGGTCTATATAATGGATTTCAGGCCAGCTAGAACTATATAGTTAGACCTAGTTTCAATGAAAACAAACAAACAAAAACACTGCAAAATTTAGTAAAATTTATTTACTGTTTTGCTACTATAGATTGCAACTACAGCATTTTTTTTAAATATGTATTTTTAATATTTAAATATTCTTGATTCTTCTCAGTCAGGCTCTCATATAGCCTAGACTTTCTTCATGCTCTGCCTAACAGTTCTCATATCTAGATGATGGCTAATTTTCATAGGGCCATTTAGTGGGCCAGGATGTGCAGATATTTGGCCAAACGTTAGTCTCCATGTTTCTGTCGAGGTATTTTGCATGAGATTCAAAATGAGATTTGGCTTTTGGTGATCTCTGAGTAAGTTTGTTGTCTTCTCTGATGTGGGTGAGCTTGATCCAAGTGGTTGAGGGCCTTGAGAGGTACAGGATTAACATCCGGACACAAGTGGGGATTCTGCCAGTAGACTCAGTTTGGACTTTGAACTCCAGCTCTTTCCTGTCTACTAACCTCTCCATCAACATTTGGGCTCATCAAACATCACAATTCTTTGAGTTAGTTATTTTTAAATTTTCTTCCATATTTATGAGTCTGTTACTAGCGCTGTTCCCCTGGGAAACCTTGACAAATACAGCATGTAAGTGGTTATTATACTATTTTCCACTGCACGTGCATTTGAGGATTTTAGAAATAATAAAACCTCACAGTTTTAAGACATGAGATATTAATAAATATGTATAGATCACTTTGATAAATTAAAAATTCTTTAACAAATAGCAAAGACTTTAAGTATAATTCAGTCATGACTTACTAAAGCTAGAAAAGTATAAAGGAATTTCTTTAACATTTATAAAGACAAAATCCATAACAGAATGAATTTATTTGATTAACAGAAATTTAAAATTCTAATACTAAATAAAGGGCCAGTGGCACATTATGAAAAATGTTTGCTGCATTAATGTCAGAACATGGATCAATGTTAGATAAATGGAAATTTTAGAAATGAAAACAAAATGTGGAATACTTGAACAACTGACAACAGAAAAAAATTGAATTTTCATAGGTTTATTAGTCATTTATACTTTTTACATTTATATTTTATGTTGTTTTGATCAAATAATTAAAACTTAAAGTATGGAACCTGTTAAAATCTATCGTGAGTAATACCATTTTTATGTAACCTTTGTACACATCTAACCTGGCAGTAATTGCACAGGTTATTGCCCAAATGTAGAATACATCCAAAGTCTAAAAAAACATTTATTTCAATCTTACCAATTTCATGCAGGAAATCTACAAAAATAGTCATTAATGTGTAGATATATCTATCAATTGCTTTGTCCTATTATCTTGATCATAGCAAAAAATCTGGATTCCAATTACCAACAGTACAAGGTTAATAATTATTTCATTGGCAGAAGAGAGGGATCAAGATAGGAGAGGGAGCCCAGGGAGAAATGACGGCAGAGACCAGACCTGGGGAGAGCAGGGCCAGCAGGACAGGGTGGAGGAATCGCTATGACAAGCCAGAGACCCAAGACAGGGTAAGCTTCAGGGAGGATGTGGGGGTGACTCTATCTGAGATCCTAGTAGCAGGGCTCATGGAGATTGAAGAGGACACCCTCTTACTAGACAGTTCTCCTAGCAGTGGGAGGGGATCACCAATCCACTCTCAAAAACCTCGACCAAAATTTACATGTGCAGGAGTAAAGATAGAGAAGAGATTGAGGGCATGTACAACCAATGCCTGACTCAACCTGAGACCACCCCACGGGATGACAGTATTAATGGTACTCTGCTATGCTCACAGACAGGAGTCTAGCATAGCTGTCCTCTGAGAGGCTCTACCCAACAGTGGATTGAAACAGATGCTGAGATTCATAGCCAAACATTGGAGGAAGTATGGGGAGTCTTGGTGGAAAAGTGGGAAGAAGGATAGAAGTACCTGTAGGTGCCTGTAGGTGCCGGAGATCAACAAGAAGACCAACAGAGCAAACTAACCAGGGTCTGGAGGGGCTTGTGGAGACTGAAGCATCAACCAAGGATCATTCATGGACTGGACCTAGTTCCTCTACACAGATGTAGCAGATGGGCAGCTCAGGCTTAATGTGGGTTTCCTAGTGAGGGGAGCAGGGATTGATTCTGCCATGGATTCTGTTGCCTGCTTTCTGATCACTCCCCTCCTGGCAGGGCTGCCTCACCAGGTCACAGAGGTGAGAGGTCATGAGAGGAAGAGGATATGCTCAGTCCTGATGCAACTTGATGAGCTGGGATGGCTGGATGGGTAGGTCTCTCCTTATCTGAGGAATAAGAGAGTGAGGATGGGGTAAGTAGGAGGGAGGGTGGAACAGGGAAGAGAGAAAGGAAGGGGTTCTTGATCAAGATGTAAAGTGAATAAATAAAATTAAAAATGCAAAAGAATAATTATTTCATCTATAAAAACATATAAAGTACATTAAAGATACACATATCATGTTATGTTTTACATAAAAAGTAATATATATATGCATTATAGGTGTGTGACCCCAATTTGGTTTACACACGCACACTAGATATATTCTCATTGAGGTCTTGTGTGTGTGTTTGTGGGTGTATGTATGGTGAGAGTTTGTGTGTGGTGTATGCGTGTCTGCAGAGCCTGTGTGACTGCGTGGACAAACGTGGAGGCCAGAGGTTGATGTAAGGTGTTCTCTTCCACTGCTTTTCTACCTTCTTTTTTGAGACATTTGGAACTTACTGAATGACTAGACTGGCTGGCATGCCATCCTCACCCCAACACAGGCCTACCCCCCACAAAAACCTCACTGCACTCTTCCAGCATTAGCAATACAGAGACAAGCTGCTATGCACAGCTTTTAATGGGTGCTTCCTCTCTTTTTATTGTCTTCATCTTTTAGCTTTCTAGAAAATCATACTATCGGGATCGTGCACGGTGTTGACTTTTTCTAAAAGATTTCTCTCATTTCAATTTTCTCTGTGTATTTTCACTGCTCAGTAGCTCAATATTTTAGTATTAAAAGGTATTCCATTGTGTGATGAACCACATTTGATCTAGCCATTTACTGATAACTGTCTTGCTTTCTTCCAGAGCTGAGGATATTTGAATGAAATTGTTAAAAAACATCTATGTGCAAGGTTTTGTTTAGATATGAATTTTCAATTCACCGGGGTCAGCGCTTGAGCAGCCCAATTGCTGGATTACAGACTAGGAGTGTCCTTGCTTTGTAAGAAAATGACACACTGATGTGTAAAATGTTTTCAGCTTCAGTTTAAAATATTTGAAAAATGTTCTCAAGATTTATCCTTTGAACTATGTTTCATTTAATCTCCGTCATGTGGGACTTATTCACTTACTCCTCTCTTATTGATTTCTGGATTGTTTACACTGTAGTCTGGGAGCAGACATTTTATGATGTCTGTTCTTTTACTATTTAGCTCTGAGTTCAGTCTATGTTCTATGTGCCTAGGACAAATGTCTGTTCAGCTATTTCTGGATAGGATCTGTGGGTACCATTACTATTATCTTGTGTCCTGTTGGACTATGTCCCCATTTA
Organism: Psammomys obesus; assembly: GCF_907164565.1. Classification (NCBI taxonomy): domain Eukaryota; kingdom Metazoa; phylum Chordata; class Mammalia; order Rodentia; family Muridae; genus Psammomys; species Psammomys obesus. The sequence continues at coordinate 19,275 of NW_026592003.1, read as the reverse complement.
CTCATTTTATTATCATTTTTTTTTTACCAATTGTATCTGTTTCTGAAAGAAGTTTGTGAAACTCTGGCTAAAATAGTGGACTCACAGAGGTCCTCCAAGAGATCCTGTTAATTGTATATTGTATATTGTGATGCTGTTTGTAGGCATGCAGGTTAGAAGTTCTTAAGATGTCATCTTGGAGAACTGATCTTACGTAGTCAGATAATGTCCCTCTTTTTGCCTGACTTTCTTTGCTTATGGAGTTTATTGAATGACAAGGTCTGTCTTTCTCCATCCATTTATTTTTTAACGTTTAAGGTGGAATCTTGGATGACCAGATGTGGGCTTAGTATTGATTTATATCTGCCTTGATAGTCTCTATAATGGAGTAGATGTAGGCCACTGATGCTCAAGGGTGGAGTAAGATTTCCTGAACATGTCATTTTTAAACAATCCTTTAAAAAAATAAATGTATTTATTTTCATGTGTTTAAAAACGTGTACCTGAGTTTCACATGCATGCATATGTCTGTGCTACATGTGTGCTTGATGCCAGCAGAGGCCCAAAGAAGCCATCCTGTGCTGGTTTGAAGGAACATGGTCCCACACATATGTTTGCATATGGTACTTGGTGGCAGTATCTGGGAAGGATTAGGAAATGTGGCCTTGTTGGAGGAGTGTGACACTGGGCGTAGACTTTGAGATTTCAAAAGACTTAAGCCATTCCAAGGTAGGCCTCTCTGCCTGTGGCAGGGGCTAAAAGAGGGCATTGTATCTTCTGGAACAAGAGTTGATATTGGGAGTCCCTGTGTCAGTGCAGGGAATTGAACCTGGCTCCCCCAGAAGAGCAACCAGTGCTCTTAACTGTTGAGACATCTCTCCGGCCACTCACATAGTTTTTTTAATTTTTGTTGCAATCTACTTAGTTTTTCAGCTAAAGAACATGTTTTCCACGCTAAAGAGCAGGAGAAGAAAGCAAGGCATGTGTATCAGCTCATATGCATTTATTGTTATTGATATTGTCTTCCTTGGTTAGATTTTGTTGGACAGTTGCTTCTCTGTAGCCTCTTCTCCCAATGGGTGGTCTTAGCAGCTACACATCTGACAGAAGCTGTGATTAATCCAGGGCCCCCAAAGTGTTCAGTGTGTCAAGAAAGAGACCACTGTGCTCAGTTCTAAGTGGGACATTTATATCATCCCCTTAACTGAGGCTCAGGGATCATTGTGAAAGAAGAGGCAGAAAAATTGTAAGGGCTTGAGGTGGAGGATGTCTGTAGCAGAACCTTATTTACTGGACATGTCAGGGCTCTTACATATGAACTCTGAGTGGCTGTGACTGAATGCATGAGACCTGTAGAAGATCAAGCAAGATAAACTCCCAGCACAGCCAGGGGAGGGTCTCAGGGAGAAACACCTCATGCTTCTGTACATAGATTTTCCTGCCCCCATCTTTTCTTGTCATGTCTTCTCACTCTCTTTTTAAACCCAGATTCCACTTACTGTTGCCGATAAGTACATGGGTGCAGGAAGAGGAGTTGTAGAGGAGTGGGGGTGGGTTTTACCAAAACACATTACTGTAAGTATGGAACCCTCAAGAAAATTAAAACAAGAAAAACAGAATCGTTTTGATTAAAAAAAAAAAAAAAAGGTTTTAAGACCTTATACTTACTCCCACCGTAATACTAAGGTTTTATCAGTTCGGTAGGTGAAAATGGTGCCCTGTGTTTAAATTTCTCTCTCTGTGTATGTGTATGTGTATACTTCCTGATTGCTCTTGAAAGCCAAGAGTATCTTGTTTTACCCTTGATGTTCATGTACACCTTGTCTTCTGTGAATTCTATCATTACTAACTTATAAGCAAATTGTAATGTTACATATATGAACATCTTATATATGCTACAGATTTGTTTTCATGTATGACATTTGTTATGGTGTGTGTTTTAATTCTTTCCATTTTACATTGTTTTAGTTTCATTATTTGCTTCAATGTTTTCCTCCTTTTAAAAAGTAAACAAATATTTTCAGAATTATTACAGATAATAAAATTTCTTTAAAAAAAATAGGTGGTAAGATTTTTGCTTATCGACACAAGCATTTAAGACCCAATGAGAAATTTATTCAGCTTTTGTCTTTTATTCAAATTGTCACTTGATACCTAATGGAATTACTAGTGAGGCTGTGTGTGTGTGCGCGTGCGAGTGCGTATATGTGTGTTCTCTTTCTCTAATCAGTGCCCATTTAGTGAGGACCTCTTCTGTCTGTGAACTACAATGAGGAATAAGTAGATAAAGCCAAGAAATCAAATATCAAGCAGGAAAGATATTTACTAAGCCAGGCATGGTGGCACATGCCTTTAATTTCAGCACTACAAAGGAAGATCTCTGTGAGTTCAAGGCCAGCCTGGTGTACAAAGGGAATCCAGGACAGCCAAGGCTCTGCTGCTCAGAAAAACCCTGTCTTGAGAAAACAAAACAAAAAACAAAAACAAAAAATGAAGGTGTTTACTAAAAATAAATTAGAATCAAAGGGAGTTGTTCAATTGCTTGTTTCTGTTTTAGAATATCCTCATGAAGAAAGAACAACATTTCAAAATAAAAAAAAAAAACATAATCTTTTAAATTCAAACACAAGTTTTCATAGATTTCTTTGTGTGTATGTGGGTGGGCCTGAGTGTGTGTATGTGCACTGTGCACATGAAGATTCCTGCAGTGACCAGAAGAGGGTTTAGGATCCTCTGGAAGTGGAGTTACAGGCCATCGTGTCACCTGACATGCGTTCTGGTAACTGAACCCAGGACCTTTGCGAGGGTGGCAAGCACACTTCACCAGGACACTTCACCGCTGAGTTCTCTTCCCAGCCATTATAATCATTTTATCATTTTCATTAAAAAATAACTTCTTTCCAAAGTCTCTAGTTCATCAAAAAAATATATATGTTGACTATGTCATTCATATCAAAAAGCTTGAGGCTAGAAGTGTTTCAGATTTCAGAATATTTCATGACTGAAGAGATATATTTGGAGTGGAACTCATATATAAACATGGGGTTAGTTTATGTTTCATCTAAATTTTTCATCATCTGTTGTAAATGATTCTGTGCCTGGAACGAGTTTACATACACTGACCCATAGACAGCATAGGGGTCCCTCCCCTAGTGTAGGCAATCTGCAGCTGTTGTCATCACTATGGCGCCTCACTTTGAATTCACGTGTTAGCAATAAAGCAATTAACATTTAACGCTTGTTCTCATACAGGTAGTTCATCTTAACTCTATACCATAGTGTCAACATGGTTGACATGTGTTCAAGCTAAGCACACAGCACAGCAGCAGGGACCAAAGGCCTTCACAAGCTGTTACACAACAGTAAGAAGCAATAGCAGCTTTCAGCCTCTACTTACAGGTGCTGTGCACTGATTAAAAGCCCAGTGTGCACTATTATTTTTAGTGATAATAAACATCAGAAGTACCCAAGGGACAAGGAAGAAGACCCTCTAGAGATGAGAAGATATGCCACTCAAAGGCGTTTTAATGTTCCTGCCAGACATCTACCTTATTAAGTTGATTTTGGTTTGGGAAGTTTCTGATTGTGTTTTCTAGGATTTGTCATTGTGCTCTGAATGCTCCACTGCTCTAGTCCTTCAACACGTACATCCCAAATCATCACAACCTGACCTCTAGACACCTTTTCTGTTGTGTTAGCATCATCTTCAGCATTACTCTTATTATGACTATTTGACTCTGAGCCATTTTGGGCTATGTCATCATCAGTCAAGGAGCAAACAATGATGCCTGGTTTCCTGATACTAAAAATGCTATTTTCTCTAGTCTATTGATGTACCCTGAGGCATATTTTTGCCTATATAAAAAGTTGGGTATTATTTTTTATTACTTCTGATATTCAGAATCCCTGGAAGCCATTGCCTCACTCATTGTGATCACTGTACAGTTTCTGACCACATGCAGAACTCCATCTTTGGTTGTATTTCAAGCATCACCAGTAGCATATGTAGCATCCTCAGGCTAAACCTCTTGAACACCTTACACACTCCAGCCCCTGTTCACTAATGCTAGCGTGCTGTTCTCGTATTTACCTTGAATTGACATAATCATGTCTTGATTCCATAACTAAATTTATGGTCACAATGTAGGCACATTACATGGCAGAGACATAACTTTGGTGAAAATTTTAGCTGGAGATGAGCAGGGCAGCTGTCAAGGAATAACAATATATGTAGTTCTCATCCAGTCCTGTGGTGAACAAGAGCCACAGACACTAATGTTTATAAAACCAATCTGAAACTATGTCCCAGAGAAGCTTGAGCTTTCTGCTAGCTTGATAATGCCCTGCTAAGAAGTTCACTCTTTTAAGGCAGCAAGAACATGCATGGGCTTTCGCTTATCACAGCAAATTTACCTTGATGAATGCCTGATGCCTTAGCTCAGCACAGCCCCATGGCATTCTTGGCTTTCTTCATTCTGTAAGGTTGTCTCATCAGCTGCACTCAGTGTTTTTCTGAAGCACTGACACCCAAATTGCTGTCTCATCAGTGTTCTGGGCTTGCTCTGGCTTCAGATTTTCATCAGTAATGACACTGGCCAGCTCATCAGTGAATTTTCTCAGTGCTCCATGATTGGAAAGAATTTGTTACTGTTGGAATCTGTAAATATTCAAGATCATATTTGTTTTCTTAATTTTCTGTAACTTAACCTCTTGACTATATAGTTTCCTTTATTTTTATTTCAGCATAGTACAACATGGCTTGCTTGAAGATTAGCACACTATTAGTTCAGGTGTTGAAGACAGTGCTGGTAGATCCACTCTTTCAGTGTAAAAGGGAGAATGCTAATTTTAGCTATAGGTAGAATTTTTCTATTTTTCTTTAATTCCTGTTCATTATATTTAGTGTAGAACTTCACAAGTTTATAGCCCTTTTGACTCTGTGTTCTTTTCTCTGTCATTCTACACTTAAACAGTGGTTCTGATTTTCTCCTGGTTTGATGATTCTATGCCATTGACAGACAAAAATGCTGCTCTCCTTTCTTATCACTTTATCAGGATATGTGCAGCCCTTTTCTGCACTTTCAATGTCTTTACACCATGGAAAGGATAATAAACATCATAAAGAAAAAAATAGAACAGAAAAGAGGAAGAAACATCACAATCGTTACCATAAAAAATGCATAGTTGATGATTCTCACAAGTCTTAGGGTTATTGTGAAGAAACTGGCCTTGGCACATTGAGCTCAAATAATTGTTACTTATTTACCCTCATGGGCGTTGTTTCATGGAGAATCTGTACATGTGTGCAAGAGGGTATTCCTCCATCCCCAGAGAAATGCTGGGTGTTAGTCATACATATTTTTCCTGTGACTTGTCACACAAGATGGGGTATGGTAATTTCTATTGTGACATAAGCTTTGTCTTAAGAACATTTCAGATTTGGGAGCATTTCAGATTTCCAAAATCCAGACTAGAGATGTTTAACTTCTGTGCGAACAGAAGAAAGACCTAAAAGCCGTTATCTAAGCTTGGATCTTACAGAATTGGAAAGGGAAGATGAAAGCAAATCCAATTAAGGCAGAAGAAAAGAAATGGTAAAATTAGAGCAGAGATCAATGGAATTGAAACAGAAAATCAATAGAGATTTTTCAGGAAAATAAAAACTGGTTCCTTTAAAACCAATAAAATGTACATTCTCTAGTGAAGTACGTAATGCAAAAGACATAAATCACTAACATTATAAATGAGTGGTGGCTGTCAATATGGATTCCCAGATAAATGGTAATAAGGGAGTACTCTGAGCAATGATATATTGCAAATTTGATAGATGAAATTGTACTAATTATTTGCAAGATACAATCAGTTGTAACATACAAAAAGAGATGGGATGAACAAACCTATTTCTAGAAAGAAAACTGAAACAATAAACAACAACTGCTCAAAACAATTCACCAAGCTAAGTTGACTAATGACTTGTTACAAATAACAAAGAAGTTACAGTGTTTCTTATGCAGTACTTAAAAGAAATCCAGCCACAAAGCAACCTGAACCGTAATTTCTAAATGTCATCAGTGAAGGCTGCATAATGTACGGTTTCAGTAATACGATGTGGAGTAGCTAAAGCTGTAGATATAAGTAGACTAATGGTTGCAAGGTGGACAGGAAGGGGGAGAGGATCATGCAGGAAACAGAGGCTTTTAAGGCCATGACTCTGGGCCCCTGGATGGTATCTAATAGTGAACACATATCATGTATTTCAAATCCGATAGAATGTACCTGGCTCTACTCTTGGAAAGGTGAGTAAGGTGAACTGTAACCTTAGGTGACAATGTGCCCTGTGGTTCAGCAGTTATGGCATGCGTGCTGCAGGGCCATGCAGTGTTTGCACTGGTGCAGTCTATGCCTGTACGAGGAAAAAAGGACCTAAGAACCCATTTTGCATTCCACTCATTTTCACTGTGAACTAAACTTGGTCTAGGTAATAAAGCTTATTTACTAAGAAGCAAAGGCAGCCAAGCACAGCAAACAAGGCGTAAGAAATCAGGGAATTCTGCCTGACTTTGTTATTATGATGGAAATTGGGAATGGTGACTTATGGTAAGTGAAATGCAGCAGCAAAGGTAAATAAAGAGTAAAACCAAATCTTTATACATTATGCCTGAAATACCGACCATTCCTTTTGATTCAGGACTGACAAAGGGCTTTTCATTCAAATGTGATGTAAGTTGATGATTCAGACTCCAAAATGTCCAGATCTCCCATGAGCTCATGTGGCAGAAGACACTGTGCCTACGAGGGCCACTGACCCAGAGGTTTTGGGAAGAAGTGTCTTTTGGCAACCATGTTGGGCAAATCAAAAAGTGTTTCCATGGTCAAGTAGACATTATGAATCGATCCTCTACTGAGGGTCCAGTAGTGTTGCCTGCATTGACTTTGCAAGACTTCAGGAGCAGAGCTGGGCAGGCAAGGCAGGGAATGTTGCTGAGGAAAATGCTAAGGGTTTTGGACAGAAACCTAAAAGGAAGTAAGGGATGTCCCTGAATTTGTAGTCATTACTGTTTGTAGACATTAATCTGGACGTTGTTCTTTTCTGTATAGAATTTATTTTAATGTATGTGTGTGCGTGTGTGTATGTATGAGTGTATGACACACGTGTGCAGGTGTTCATAGAGGCCAGAAGAGGGTTCTGGACTTAATAGGCAATTGTGAGCCACTAAACAAAAGTGCTGGGAGCTGAACTCAAGTCTTCTGGAAGAGCAGTGAGTGCTCTTAACTGCTGAACTACCTCTGTAACTGTGGGTTTTTTAATTTTATTATTTTTTATGTTAATTGCAGTTAATTCACTTTGTATCCCAGCTGTAGCCCCTTCCTTCATTTCATCCCAATGCCACTCTACCTCCCTCATCTCATCCCAAACCCCTCTCCAAGTCCACTGATAGCAGAGGTCCTCCTCCTCTTCCGTCTGACCCCAGCTCCAAGGACCATTCATGGATATTACCTAGAACCCTTGCTCAGATGTAGCCCATGGCAGCTCAGTATCCAAGTGAGTTCCCTAGTAATAGGAACAGGGACTGTCTCTGATGTGAACTCAGTGGCTGGTTCTTTGACCACTTCTCCCTGAGGGGGGAGCAGCCTTACCAGGCCATAGAGCAGGACAATGCAGCCAGACCTGACGTAACTGTGGGGTTTTGAACGGCCCCATAGGCTCTCATAGGCTCACACATTTGAATGCTTAGTCAAGAGGGAGTAGAGCTGTTTGAAAGGTTGAGACATTTAGAAGGTATAGTATCCTTTTGGAGTAGGTGTGGCCTTGTTGAAGGACGGTGGCACTGCTGATGGGCTTTGCCATTTTCAAAGCCACCCACACTGTGCCTAGTGTTTGTCTTTTGTCTGTTTCTCTGCCATCTGTCTCTGTCCATCTCTGTCTCTGTCTCTCTGCTTCTGTCTTTCTCTCTCTCTGCCTATGTGTCAGGATGTAAAGCTCTCAGTGTATTGCTTCAGTACCATGCGTGCTGCCAGGCTCTAAACCATGATAACAATGGACTAAACCTCTGAAGCCCCAATTAAGTGCTTTTTTTTTTATAAGCTTTGCCTTGGTCTCTTCACAGCAATAGAACAGTGACCCACCTTCATACAAACTAAACTCTAGAGCAGTCTTAAAAAAAAGGCAATTTCAACTACTGTGAAAAGGTCAAAGCAACTATAGACTTTTTGGTATATATTACACTTATAGACGATCAGCATTCTTTGCAAACATGGTAACTTATAGGATATGGAATTATTACAACTACCGAACACGGGTTTGTTATATAATTCAACTATTCTTTTTATTTCAAGACAGGGTTTGGCTAAGTAACCCCATCTGGCTTTGAGCTCTTGATTGTTGTAGCTCAGTCCCCTGACTACTGGGATTACAGAAATGTGCCGCTCCATCCATCTTAACAACCCTTTGTGAAGCCTAAGTTTGAATATAGTACTATTTCTCTTATGATACGCTGAGCACTATGACAGGTTAGCTCTAAGGTTGGTCAATAAGGATACACGGGACAATGGAGTCGAAAAATGTTTTTGACAAATTAAGCATCTTAACAAAAAGAGAGCCACTGTCTCATTCCACTTCTTATTCCCTGTTTCTGTCAGTTGAGATGTCAAAGCAAAAGACAACAGAGAACCTGGATCAATGGCAGGAATCCATCTCTTCCAGTCCTGGAGGCTGGGGAGTTCAGGATGAAGGAGCTTACATGTGCCTTCCTCCTTTGCTGGCTCCCATAGCTGCCTCCCTGCTATGGAGTCACAGGGTTGATGGAGAAAGTGTGCATGCCAGTCTCTCTGTGCACATGACAACAATCTTACCAGGAGACTTCAAACCTGTTAAGTTCATGGGAATCTGGTTGTCTCCAACAGGCTTCTTCTCCCAACACTCTATGGGCCAGGGTGTCAATATGAATTTGAGAGGTACATTTAGTCTATAATGATCATTAGAAGAAATTCTTGAAATGGACATTTTCCCATTCATTTTTTTTTCAGGTCAGGAAAGTGAGGCATAAAGAAATGAAACTATTCCTCCATGGTTTGATGCATCACTTTTTCTTTTTGTGGCTAAGTTTCATCTGGTGACTCACTGCCTAGCATTCAATCACTTCCTGAGGAGATTTTGTTTCCCTCCGTGCTTATTCCATCTTGACAGCCATGGAGAGGATATGGGTATGCCCATGCTTGCGCATAATTGCTTGGACCTGTGGAGCAGTTTCTTTTGCAAGCGACAAAACGACTGGATCACGAGGAAACAGTAAGATCAGCAAGCAGGAGGGCAGGTTTGCTCAGAATGAGAGGTTGCGATGTTGCTCCAGAGACTTCAGTAGAGACACTGGGCTTTGCTCTGGAGATCTTGGCAGCAGAGGCTGGTGACTTTCTCACTAGACTTACAATCTCTTCTACTTCCTCTGAAAGTTTCATTTTCTGTAATAAGATATTTTTGAGGGTCTCAGTCATTTTCCATGAAGATCGTGCCAGCAATGACATACTTAAGAGGCTGTATGAGCAACACTGGTAAGGTGAATAAGGGAAAACTTACTTCCTAGTAAGAAACTTTTCTTGGGTGATCTGAGCACAGGAAGAGATGCAGACTCGCCCCATATGAGGAAACAGCAAGCCAAGTAAGGATTTTACCAAAGTCTAACTCAGCAAGCCAACGAGCTTATTGGGCTCACTAACAGGAGCATGGGTGGGGGTTACCACAGTGGCATGGATGACCCAAAGACAGCCATATCACCGAACAAGCCATCCCAGACCAGGGGAGGCTCACAGGACAGCAGCAACCCCGGATCTCTCTGCCTGCTCTCTCTGCAGGCAGCTGGACAGAGTGGACGAGTAACTTCTCTCTCCAGCATCTTGGTGGAGGAAGGGTGGCACTGAGGGTTGGCTTTGGCATTTTAAAAGCCACCCTACACTGCATCACATGTCTCTACAACCTTGGAGGATGGGCTTTGTATGTCTTTTAAGTTTCAGCTTTCAGGCTTGGGGTGTTTGCTTATTTACTGAGTCCTATGATGCTCTTTCTCTCAGAACAGGGTATTTCAGCTTGCGGGAAACCACCATATATCACTTCTCTATGTAATATGTACTGATGTATGAACATAAGCCTACAGGTACAACTCTACACACATAATCATATGTCATAATAATAGTAACTTTTAAACATTATAAAGACTTCATTAGAATGAATTGGTCTGTTTTTTTTTAAATTTTCTTTCTTACTACAGACCTATAAGAAACAGCTTGTCATATATTCTGAAAGACAAGCATGAAGCATAACATACATTATGAAGAATCAGCTACGTCCAGGATTAAGCACATTTCGTAATTTCACTACCATTTCCCATAATTCTGAAGTTGCTGTTTCTTTTGTTTTAGGTAGAAATTGTAGAAACAAATGCCTAAAACAAAACAAAAAAAAAAAAAAAAAAGAAGGGGGGGGAGAAGGACATTTTCTCAAAAAGCAAATCATGATTTGAAAACAGTAAGACTATTGTAGAATAGAGCTAACGTTAATGTTCATTAGCTTTTTTTGGGTTTGGGCAAGAGAAAGGGCCCTGAGATCTTATGAGAGGGTCTTTTCCCCCTTATCTATGAGGGGCTATCGTTGCTCTCTTGCAACCTGAGAGAGAAATAACTAGTAATGGATTTTTCTTGATGTACATATTCCTGCATGTATGTGAGTAAGCATGTGTGTATGTGGTATGCGCATTTTTAATGTAGGTTTTATGTATATATTTTATGTTTATTTTCAATGCAATTCTAAAAAAGAAAGTAATGAAGGGTTATGATGAGTCAATACCATGTTAAGAGCTGGGTATTGTGATACACAGTTGTCATCCTAGACCTTGGAACCCCGAGGTAGGAGAACCATGAGTTGGGAATGAGTGGGGCTGTGGAATTCAAGCCCAACCTTAGCTACAACATGAGACCCTGATGCATTGAAGAGAAAATAATGTTTAGTAAACAAAAATCCAGATTTTTCTGGTTAAGAAAAATTTACCCAGAATACCCAGCAAATGCCTAGAACTGATTCTGTTGGCAGAATTTTTCTGACTAGAGCATCCTTCTCTTTCTTTGACTTCTAATACTGGGAAGCTGCAAGAAGGTAGGATGCTAAGCATAGGGTAACTACTCTTGCAGATGTTTCCTTCCTACAGGCTCAGGGGAATTCTAGCAAGTGTTTTTGATAAAAACTGTATTTTTGGAGTTGTAGTCTGATAAGAAATACAATTATAAGTCAATATAAACTTTAAATTTTAAACTTAATTTCCAGCTGATTTTTGAGAGTTCTGTGGATTGCATGTATCCATGTGTGGGGGAGAAGGGAGAAGGTGGGTAATTTTTTTTTTTTTGATAAGTTTCATGGTTGTCATTACGTGGGAGTTTCTAGAGTTGTCAAAGTCAGTGACAGCAGCGATCTGTAAACTGTGTTTCACGTAGGCGAAGGCTTATCTGTATCCATGACGAAAAAATGGAGGAAAAGATTCATATCATTCTGTCTCAGTAGAAACTGGAAAAACATTCAGAAATCCAGGGACTTCCCGCTTGATTCACTCTTGCCAAGAATGTTGGTCCAGGACAGTGTTTTCTTCCCAGGAAATAGTCTCATTAGGAGACCTGCAATTGCAAATGACTTAGCATACTGCCTTACCAAGAGCATGGCAGACAGCGTCTCCAACTCATGCATTCTGTGTATGTGTGTCCTCCCGGATGGATATGATGTCGTATATAAAGCCCCAATATAAAAATAGTGAGTGCATTGATACTGGAGGCTTGGGTAATCTGGCTTCTCAGATGCTATGGGTAAGGGTTAAACAGTGTTGCCCTCAGAAGCGATCTGCCTCCGCAGGAAGACAGGGCCCCTGTGCCCCGAAGAATGGAAAGGCACCTCTCAATTTGCTTTCATGAAGTTATGCTAGCACAGGGGAGAAATTATGTAAATTAACGCAAAACAAATGGGGCAGCTATACCAATACAAAGAGGAGAAAATATGTGTTAAAAGTTTATGAATTTGTGTCTAGTAAACTCTGGGCTACTATTTACCAACTAGCCATGCAATGCTGGCCAATTATTTAAATCTTATTTTTCCAAACATAAAGATTACCAGTGTTATGTGTCACAGACATTTGTAAATATGAAATAAATAAAACAGCCACATGTCTAGTTTACAGTGATGCTGGTTAGGTTGTTATTGTTGCTACCAACATAACAATGTAAAAATCAGATTAAGTATAATATCCTACTATATTAGCTTTATTGCACCCAAACATGTTATTTTTATGTGTATTGAACAACATTGACATTTCTATTGTTTAAGTGAGCTGTCTAGCCACAATCACCACTTATTCAGCTACAGTACAAATTCTGGTCTGGTTTCAATTGAGCATATAATAAGAATGTTTTATGAATTAGCTCCTGGCCCTATTGATTTCTCTCTTTAAAATCATGGATCATTGTTTGGAGCACGCAAAATCTATACAAAAATCAATTTGTTACTGATGCTATTTTTAATTTTAAAACTCTAGATACATGTTGCATATCGTGTTAGCTCTTTAGTACATAACTTTTTCAAGGTTTATATACAAACCATAGCATTCCGTTCTTGACTCCAAGGGTTCATGTGTTTCTCCTAATACAAAATCCATCTGCCCCATGCCCAGGAGTTTCCAGGACTTTAACAGTTCAAGAACTATTCATCATGCCTCTTTCAATGCCTGTCTCCTCTGAAACTCATGTCAAACTCACAGCTGTGTATCCATATGAAACAAAAGCAAATTACAAACTCTGGAGATACAGTGTTACAGAGTAAACATTCCTAACCCAGAAGGCAGGAATAAAGGCAGAGGAGAACCTGGACCCAAATTCGATCTAAACCCAGCAGGAAATCCTTGAAGCTTTCTCTGTTTGGCACTGGGGTCATCCAGCACTGTAATGTGAGCATGAAAGGGCTTAGAGTCCTTTATGGGTTCTGGATATTGTTTGTCCATTAGATAAGTCACTGGAAAAATTTTCTTCCATTTTGTAGATTGTTTTCTTTGCTCTCTGTCTGACTCTCTGACTCTCTGTCTCTCTGTCTCTGTGTGTGTGTGTGTGTGTGTGTGTGTGTGTGTGATATTTGATGAAGCCTTGCTTGCCAACTGTTGCTTTTATTTCTGCAGTTATTAGAGTTAAGGAAATCTTTGCTTGTGACAGTACTGGAAATGTGTCCTTATGTGTCATAGTTTGGGATGTCACACAAAGGTCTTTGACCAGTTTTTTTTTTTCTATTTCAAATTTTTTTTAGAATCTTCATTTTTTAAAATTTTTTGATTATTTTTATTTTTATTAATTACAGTTTATTCACTTTGTATCCCCCCTGTAGCTCCCTCCCTCCTCCCTTCCAATCCCACCCTCCTTCCCTCTTCCCAACCTGTAACCCTCTCCCAGTCCACTGATAAAAGAGGTCTTCCTCCCCTTCCCTCTGATCCTAGTCTATCAGGTCTCATCAAGAGTGGCTGCATTGTCTTCTTCTGTGGCCTGGTAAGACTGCTCCCCACTCAAGGGGAGGGAATCAAAGAGCAGGCCAATCAGTTCCTATCAGAGACAGTCCCTGTCTCCATTACTATGAACCCACCTGGACACTGAACTGCCATAGGCTATCTCTGTGCAGGGGTTCCAGGCCATCTCCATGCATGGTCCTTGGCTGGAGTATCAGTTTCAGAAAAGACCCCTGTACACAGACTTTTTGGATCTGTTGCTGTCCTTGTGGAGCTCCTGTCCTCTCCAGGTCTTACTATATCCCACTTCTTTCATATAATTCCCTGCACTGTGCCCAAAGATTGGCAATGAGTCTCAGCATCTGCCTCGATACCCTGCAAGGTAGAGTCTTTCAGAAGCCCTCTGTGGTAGGCTCCTGTCCTGTTCCCTGTTTTCTCCTTATTTTTTTATGGTTTTGAGCCTAACCTTTAATGGCTGAGCCATCTCTCCAGCCCCTGTTTTCTCCTTTTTAATTGGCATTTGTGTAAAATGAGAGATGAGAACCAAGAATCATTCTTCTGTACATGGATATACAGTTTTCTCAGAATCATTTGTTGAAGATGTTGTCTTTTGGCTAACCATGTTTTTCGGTATCTTTGTTTAGAATTATGTGGTCGAAGGTATAGGTTTAGTTTGTTTTTTGTATTCTATCAAGGTGGTCTATACAGTGTGTGTGTGTGCGCCATGCTGTTTTTGTTGCTATGGCTTTGTAGTATAACTTGAGCACAGGTATTGTCATCTCTCCATCATAGCTCTTTCTGCTCAAGAATGTTTTGACTATTTGGATTTTTGTGCTTCTACACAAATTTTAGAATACTCTCTGGATTTTTTGGGAAGAATGCTATTGGTATTTTGATAGGGCTTACATTTAATATGTATATTGTTTTCTGTAGTTTGACGATTTTTACAATTTTTTTTTCTCAACCCATCAGCATAAGAGGTCTTTTCATAATTGTCTTTCTGTAGTGTTAGGTGATTTTCATTGTATCAGATTTTCACATACTTGATTAGGTATTTTTCTAGAATTTCCGCTTTTTCAATTTTTAGACAATGAGATTGTTTTCTTTAATTCTTTCTCAAAAGGTTCATTACTGGAATATAAAGCAGTTTCTCATTTGTTTTGGATGCTGAATTTGTATCCTATTTTACGACATTTATCAATTTTTAAAACTCTTTTGGTGAATTTTATTTTTTAGCCTTTGATAATTTCATACATATAAAATCATATAAGGTACATAAGCCCCTTTCCTCATCCAATTCCTCAGGCATTTCTCCATCACTTCCCTCTCCTGCCTTAGCATCTTTTTTCTCTCTGCTATCCTAGAAAGTTTAGGTGGGCTATTTATGGCCTTTTAGGTAGAGCATCACATCATCTACAAACAAGGTCATTTGACTTGGTCCTTTCTGACCTGTACTTCTCTTTCTTTTATCATCTGACTGTCTAGTTAGGACATCAATTAATTTATTCAAAAAAGGGTGGTACCCATGAGCAGCCTTATTTCACGGCTGATTTTAGAGGAGATGGCTTCAGTTTTTCCCATTAGGAAAATGTGGACACTGTAGGTAGGTAGTTATTGTTATGCAATAGCATAGACCTTTATACATACATTCATCAGGGTTTTTACCATGACGGCGTGCTCAGCTTTATTTAAGACCATTTCCTGCATCTGTTGAAAAGATATTATTTTTGCTCTTTATTCTATTCATGTACTATCATGCATTTATTAATGTGCATATGTTGAACCATAGTTCCATCCCTGAATAAAACATGTTGGGTGCAATGCATCACATCTTCAGTGCATTGTTAACCTGAGTGTGCGTTTATTTTATTGAGTATATATTCATCAGGCATATTGTTCTACAGTTTTCTGTTCTACATTTCGGTGAGCTCTTATCAAGTTTTGGCAGCTTGATAATATTGGCTTTGTAGAGCAAGGTTGGAAAGGATCTTTTCCTTCCTCTCTCATGGAATAGTTTGAGGATAAATAATCTTAGTTCTTCTTTAAGAGCCAATAAAATTCAGCTATGAATTCACTAAGAGCTTTCTATTGTTGGGAAAAAAAAAACTTTTCATTACCATAGCAATCTTACTGTGATTTTATATACTTATGGTTAAATTGTGTAAACAGTGTTACGTGTGTGTCATATCGAAAATGTTTTATAGTTTTTTTTGCAGTGTCATTAAAATTTTTTCCTGATGATTTTCAGTATTTCAGTGTTATACATTTTTATATTTCCTTTTTGAACTTTAAATCTTCAGAACTTCACCCCCTGTTTCTGAGTTAGTTTAGCTAAGAATTTGTTAATTTTGTTTGTATCTTCAAATAATTAGCTCTGTCTCATCAAACCATTAAATTTTTTTCCTTATGATTTTCAGTATTTCAATGTTATCTGTTTTTATATTTTCTTTTTCTGAAGATTTTTAAATCTTCGGAACTTTAAACCCCTCTCTCTCTCCCCCACCCCCAGGTTAGTTTAGACAATAATTCATTAATTTTTGCTAATCATTTCAAATAATTAGCTCTGTTTTATAAAACCTTTTGGTCTCAGATTCAGTTTTTCATTGTTCTCTCATCTGTTGGGCTGAAGTTGGCTTTGTTGTTGTTGTTATTGTTTTTGTTTTTCTCCCTCCCTTTTTTTCTTTTTTAAACCTTGGGGTACATCCTCTGGTGTTACCAGATTCCTCTGGCTTTTAGGTGTAGGCACTTACAGCTGAACACATTGCTCTTAAGAGTGCTTTCATTATACTTCCTGTATGCCTTTTTTGTTCTATTTCCATTTTATTATGAGAACTTCTAAGTCTCTCCTCATCAGAAAAATAGTCTACACTAATTGGTTATATTTTCTATTTCAGATCAGAACATATCCTTGTCTAAGCATATATCATAAGTCAAAAAAGGAAATATAGTTCTAAAGAAAGGGAAAAAGTTACCTACAGAGGAAACATGCAGAACTATTCACACACACACACACACACACACACACACACACACACACACACACACACTCATACATATATATATTTGCAGCCCGAGCCATATTGACACTTCTGAGAGTAAAGTTCAGGTGATAAATATCTAAAAGGGGAGCGAATTAACATCAGAAATGATGTGCTTGTGGAGTCTGGGAGGTAATAAAATTGGTAAATTGCATTTGCTTGCAACGCTTTTGAGTTTCTGTACTGCTAAGAAATTAGGATGTAGTGGAGTAATAGGACACGATTAGGACTTGTTTGAATAGTAAGGTAATGGCCCATGATGTTAATAACCAATTTCAACAGAAAAATGAGGTAAGTGATTACTCCTACGCATTTGTACCAGCGAGTGGCTGCCTGACAACGCTGATATTAAACTACCATGGTGAAAAGAGAGACCGTTTGCTTGCTGGTTGCATGTAGAGGCCACGCGGTGCTGTTCACACATGAGCGCAGAGTGGAGAGTCCCGGGAAGAATGTGCGTTAGTCAGTTTATTTCCGGACAAGACTTCCATTATAAGTAACAATTTTGAATGTTAACTGGTTTTCAAACACCACAACAAATAACCCAAGATAGTCAACTTTCAAAGGGAAGAGGTCTGTCTTAGCTCACTGCCTTAGAGGTTTCGGATGACTGGTCTCATTTCCTTGGCTCAGCCAACATATCAGAACAGCCGTGTGCAGTGGGGGAAATTACTCCACACGTGGCATAAAAGAAGCAAAAGAGCTGCAGGGTTCTGCAGGCATTTTCACCAACACCACCCCACTCCCCCCCACACCCAGCCCCCAGCCCTGCCCCAAGGACTTAAAACCCTGCTGTTAAGCTCATCTCTTGAAGTTTCTTCCTCCTCTCAAAAGTACCAGGCTTGGAAATGAGCCTTTTAATACATGGGACGTTAGGGGTCACTTACGGTTGTGATTGTATCAAACATTTTAATGGAAAAAAAATGTAATTCTATGGACTCCAGGGAACGGTAGTCTAATTTTTCTGAGGAATTCTTCTAGAGACTAATTACTCACACCCAAGCCTTGACAAGTGCATCCTTTCTTAGACCAAAAAGAGTCATCACTGAGTTCTACCATGTCTCCTTCCTGACTTCCATATAGTTACAATCTACACTTAAGCATTGTAAAATCTTTCTGATATCAAACTTCAAAGCTAAGGTGGAGTCAGGTTGCTTCTCTCTCTCCAGCACTGAGGTCCCAGCCACCAATTCTCTGTGGATTTCCCGAGCCTGTTTTCCTGCTCTTTCACTTGTCGAAAAATCTTGTAAAAATCAGGTTCCCTTTCATTCAATATTTTGTAATGTTTCTTCATTTTGCCTTTGGGAAAGTCTCAGATCCTTAACACTGACTAAGGTGACATGATTGCTCACCATCACCAAGTTTCCATCTTACTCATTCCTGCCTACTCGTGCTTCTACCTACATCATCCTAGTTTCCCAGTTCCTGGATCTGGTAGTCAAGACGCAGCACCAACTTCGTGCACTCTTTTCTTTCAATGCTCTTTAAGAAATCTCTCTCTCTCTCTCTCTCTCTCTGTATTTTGCCTGCATATGTATGTCTACAAACCACATATGTTCCTGGTACCCTCAATGCCATAAAGGGGTGTTCCTGGGACTACAGAATTTAATGAGCTGTCACATAGGTGCTGGGAATGGAACTCATGTCCTCTAGAAGAGCAGCCAGCCATCTCTACATCTTCTTCAGTGTTTGTTTTGTTTTTTTTGTTGTTTGTTTAATTATCTTCAGAATTTCATATATGACATGAGTGCTAAATCTGTCATTTTATCCCTTCTTTTCTCCACTTCACCTTCTCCTGTGCTCCCCCACTTCATCTCAAGTTTACAACCTGTAGTTATCTTCCTTCTGTAGTTATTGTTTTACACACACACACACACACACACACACACACACACACACACACACAAAACAACAACAATAGCAAAAAAACACACCGAACCCCAAAACCTACTGTTCTCATTAAATGTTACTTCTGCATATTTACATTTGGCACTGACCACTTGGGACTGGATTACCTGTCAGAAAGCTCATCTATGGATAAGACTGAATCTCTCTGTCTCAGGTGCAATTGATTGTATGGGGCTGCATTTCAACTGGTGTTCTCATTATGCAACTCATGTTTAGGCAAACATATTGTAAGGATCTTGTGGGTGCAGCATCCTTTTTATGCCTAGGAGACAATATCTTGCAGCGGATGTTCTGGACTTCTGGCTCTTACCATCCTCCCACTGATCTTTGATATTTATTGAGCTTCAGGTAAAGGGGTTGACTTGTATATATACAAATTGGGGCTGGGCGCTGGTTACTTATTATCTCATTTTGACCAGTTGTGGCTCTCTGTAGCAGCTGTGTCTGCTGCAAAAGAAAGCTTCGATTAGTGGTGAGAAAAATGTCTATCTGTACTTATAAGTGTTTACAATACCGTGAGAAATTTTATTGGTTAAGGACAAGGGGAGTAGTAGCTTTACCTCTAGGGTTTATGACCTCTCCAGGCGTGGATAGTTGACTAGGTTTACAGTATGAGGCTGATTTTTTTTTTCGTATTAAATGGGGCTCAAGTCTAGTTAGACAGCTGTTGGTTACCACTGTGACAATAATGCCACTATGTCCACCTACAAGAATTAGTAGTTAAAAAAATACCTCACAGACCACTCTAGTGGAGATAGTTCATCATTTGCGTTCCTCCCTGTGGGCTGTTTTTTTTTAACCAAACCTACCTTACTTAGGGATCTTAAACACCTTTA
>NW_026592002.1:0-7620 GCF_907164565.1 Psammomys obesus | reverse complement strand
AATCTACTTTTATTCTTTCTTTTTACACAATAGGCCTTAATTTTTTTTATAGGAATATGAAATATAAGCATTTAGAGTGTGTAAGAAGCTAAAAATTATAGGTTTGAAAAGCCATGCAGGATTTGAGAACTACAATAACTGTGAATTTATAGGAAAGTGGAAAATGATAGATCATGATGATGTTCATCTATCATCAATATTCTTCAAGTATACCGAAATTTACAATGAATTTCTGAAATAAGTTCCTACATAAGATCCATGAAATCTATAGTTATCTAATATTTTTTCTGTTCTTTCTATTCCTATCTATAATTCTGTAAATGTATGATCAGGAAAATGTAGAAAAATATAATAATGTCTTATAAGTATAATTTTTTCTATGAAGACTTTTATTCTATCACAAATCCTAATATTCTTATATAAAAGGGATTATTTTTCTTTGAAGAAAAATCAAAGCTAGGTTGAAAATCTTTGTAAATATATATTAGAATAGGCTGTATTCCAATTTTTATGTGTAGGAGTCATTTCCTAGAAGGAGGGCAAGATGCATAACAGCAGAAAATTAGGCAATATGATTTTGTTAAAAATCTTAATTTTCTTTTTTTGTATGAAAATTCAAGAAAGTATTATGAAGTAACTGGATAATATTTTCTATGCTGTTCTTCTTTTAAAAATGATTTCAACATCCCAGAATATGACAGATGAAGGCACATGCTTGTGATGGTTATATTCTTGCTGGATGACTATAGGCTTGTCAACTGAGCTAGCAAGGGAAGACAAGTTCTGCCCCTTCCTGTTGATATAAATGTTCATGTTACCCTGCTAGAAGCCCAAGGATGGTACAATATAATGCATTTCCATGACTTGTTCTACTTCAGTATATAATGTGTCTGACGCTTGCTCTCCTTTTATGACTAAGCTTCAGTGGTCCATATATGTCTATGCTCTCTGCTCCTGATTCTCACTGTAAATATGGCTAAAGGAAGGCAAGAATAGCTGTGCTGTACTTTTAGCAATGTGCTGCCTTGAAGTTTCCTGTGGAATATAAGCTAGTCATCACTTCAATCCAAGTATCTCAGAAAATATGAAAACCTAATCAAAAACATATTCATTCTTTGCTATGGTGCAAGAAAGGTGGCCTCTAGTCCACTTTCCAGTAGGACCTTCCTTTCTATCTCGACACTTATCCAGAAGGACACATTTCTCTTTCCATTTCTCTCAGCATTCTCCTTACCTCTCTTTGGGACTGCTGGTTAAACACTTAAGATTTCTAGGTTTTTTTTTTTTTTTCCTGGTATTCTCTTAAACATTTTCCCCAACTTTCTCCTATAAATAAATCCCAAAGGCCTTTCCATGTCAAGTACAGTAATGGCAAAAAGCCACTATACTTCTTAGGCACTATCTCTGTCTGTTTTATCACTAGAACAAGTAGCCAAGATGATCACTTTTTGCGCAGAAAAGGCTTACTTTAGCTTGCAGCTTCAGAGTTTCCATGACTAGTAAGTGAAACAAACAAACAAATCAAACACACAACCTGGCCTCCAGCCAGAGAGCTCATCTCACAGTGAAGAACTATAGCGGTTTATTAGCTAGCCCTCTATTTGCTTCATACTTTAGCTTCCTTTAACAGTTTACAAACAGGGCCTCGGATGGTTCTGCCCACAGTGGGCTATTAACAATTAACAATATCAACAATCAAAGAAGGCCCTCATAAGCACACCTACAGGCCAATTAAATATGTTTACAGGACAGTTAACAGTCAAGGAAGTCTTTGGTAAACATGCTTACAGGCCAATCTGATATAGGCAATTTAACTACTGAGGTTTCCCTCTAAGGTAACTCTAGCCCATGCCACATTGTGTGGGTATCTGAGGCTCGCCTTGAACTTCTGATTCTCTTGCCTGCATCACAAAAGAGTCCCGGGATCACAGACATGAGCCACCACACCTAGTTTCTTTTTATTTCTGGCTTTTAAGAAGGTCTGATGTTGATCTTTTATCTAATGCATGTCGACATCCTTGACCCATTAAAGAAGGAAGGAATGGGTAGAAGCGGATAAGCCGTCAGGGCTGGAGTCTCCTCTTATAGTTCTTCCCATAGATCTCGGTAAGCTCTTCTCCTTCTACCTAGAACACAGTCAGTTCCTCCCAAGAGAGCCAAACTAGGGGCCTGGCTACTGCAGTATTGCTCACTGTTGCTTTGGGATTTAGGATCAGATTGATGTATAAAGTCCACCTTTCTGTAAACTAGCATATAATGACAAGTTGGAACTCGTGAACTTAAAATCTTTCTTATATTTCAGAGGGAGGAAAAGAAACGGAAGTATAGGCTACATGAAAAAATAGATAGCTTGGTCTCGGTGTGGGTACCCTAGTAAAGGGAGAAGTGAGTTCTCTGACATAAACTCGGTTGCCTTCTCTTTGATCATGGCTCCCTGATGGGACAACTTAGCCAGCCCACAGAGGAAGAGAATTCAGACAGTCTTGATGAGAACTGATAGGCTAGGGTCAGACAGTGGACTAGGGAAGAGGGATTGGGGAGAAAAAGGGATAAAGAGAGGGACCTGGAGGGGATGGGGTTGGAGGCTACAACTGGGATACAAAGTGAATAAATTGTAAATAATGATCATAATAATAGTATAAAAGAAAATGTTTACAAAAGAAAAAAATCATGATGAAATCTCATTGAAAAAGAATTACCCTGTCAGCTCTGATTCTGGAAAAAATTCTTTCACTATGACCACCACCCTTTGGGCAAAGCTCGCTAGCTGGATGAATGTGCAGTGTGGCCTGTGGATCTGCCTTCTCTGGGACAACATTGTAGCGTTATCCTTAGGAGCCCAATATCAAAAGTGGTTCTGGGACCTGAACAATTTTTTTACCTGCTTTCTGCCAATTTGGCTTGGTACTAGGCAGTCATTTTGGAGGGTGGAATAGTCACATGCCTTCAGAAGTCATAAATTTATTTATTATTTTTTATTCATATTGTTTCTCTTTCTCACTCTTGGAAGTCCAGTCTACATGTTGAAAAATACTCTTTGGAAAAAAAAATGTTAAGGCTTTCCATTCTCTCTCTCTCTCTCTCTCTCTCTCTCTCTCTCTTTTTTTATTAAAATTGCTTTTTGCCTGACCCATCATTTTCTCCCTTTATTTATTTTAAGCACTTTGATCACTTCTGAGAATTAGGCTTCAGTAGGAAAACATTTGATAGTGGGTCACTTCTGGTTGTCTGACAGAAAACTTTTAATTTGAGGTCCAGAATAAAGGTGTGGACCTTTTCTCCAATTATCTCTGTTTTTCGCTACCACTTGGTACCGCCTGGCTTAATTAGCATGAGTAGGAATTTTTGTTGAAAGCAGAAAGGAGTTTCTAACACAGGGAAGCAAGAACTTGGGCTATGTTCACAGTGTTCAATGAGCACAGATTTTACTGTCAACTGTCTGAACGTGATAGCTTATTGCGGCACAATAGATTTTTCTCTGCGCAGTCTTCTGCCATCACTAAGCACCAACTAATCACCATGTAATTCCCTGAGTTTACACTCTGTCATCTCCTCGTGCCACCTGTCATATGCTATTCATGCTGGGGACTGCACAGCCATAACCGAGAACACCTGAAAACATAACTGCTCCATATGTTTTGAGGGTGCTACGTTGACAACAGTGGAGCGCTCATCTCCGGGGCAACAGATTGGCAACATCCAGGTCAAGGATTTTATCTTCCCTCAGCCAGTGGAGTAAACGAACATTGAAAAGCTTTTACAGTGTGTGGCACATAAACATTTCATTCTGGCTTCATCCGCTTGTGGGGAAGGCTTAGACCAGTGGTTCTTAACCTTCCTAATGCCGTGGCCCTTAAGAAGGTTCCTCATGTTGTGGTGTGCCCCCAACCATAAAATTCTTTTTGTTGTTTCTTCATAACTGTAGTCATGAAGGGTCTGTGACACACTGGTTGAGAACTGGCTTAAAAGAACACAAATATTTAACTGGACATCATTTACTCAGCTAAGGCTGGGGGGGGTTGTTTAGTTGCTATCTTAAAAATTGTATTCGACTGAATTATAAATGATAATAATAAAATAATATTATAATACAAAAAACCTGTATTTGAATTGCTTTGGTTACTTGTTGCAAGTATCAGTCTACCAGATGTAGGCTCGGCTATTAGCTCATCACCATTGAGCTTTGCTTGGCATTCTCCAGCTTCTTAGAGTAAGTGGTCGTTGGTGAGCTGGGAGAAAGCAATAGTTTTTGATGACTCTGCTTCTTCCTGTTGTTCTGTTAACTGCTTTTTAAGAAGAGGTTGTATGTATGCTCCCACTCCTGGGTATCTGGTGAACTTAGGGTTGGGCACTTCCCACAGCAGAGCAGACCTGTGGTGTGGAAGCAACCTGTTCTGTGTCAGGATTCGTTGTAGTTTAATTTAAGCATCCCCAGGGGGGGAAAAAAGGCATATTGTCTAATTTCAGCTTTACTAATTTAATTGGCATCTGTCTCACTCTTTTTCCCTTGTGTTTCCTAATTGGTTCAGAATGCGGATGAAGGGGAGGGGAGCCTCTCAGTGGGCAGACTCCAGCCTTAACGATTGTGTCTTAGGCTTTAGTTTTTGGTGGGACATTACTTAAAGGTTTAGACTCATTATTTGGTATATGCTTTCTCTACTGTCTTATTCAGATTGTTTTTCTTTGAATTCCCTTTCTGTTATGACAAGTGGCACTCTGTTTCCTTGGCCTTAGCACCTCCATTGTATCCCTGCTACTTACAGCAGTCTTGTTACGATGATCTACGTTCACATAAACCGTTTATTAATTGTATGAAGTGGATTTCTCCTTACTTTTTATATACTCAACGAGTCACCTGAAGTCATTAACGCTTGTCTTATAAGTTTACTCCCATCTGATATTTAAAGCTTCCATCTCTGTTAACTTTAATATGATTTATAAACTTCTGTTAAAGTACAACACCAAAATTCTAAGTCTGTTTTATTTCCATTCTAATGATCAATTCAAAATTTTTAACATGTGAAATCATGTAGCACATATTGAAAAACACACAGATTACCTTTTACTATTTAATACGATTTTGCCAAGTAGATTATCCCTTATGGTAGTAGTGTCAGCATGTTGGTTAGGGAGCAGACAGAAGCCCTGCAAACCCTCATTGCAATTTCTTGCATGAGACCTAGGTGCATCAGAATCTGACTGTTCTCACACCTCTGTCTCTTTCTGATATGATACCTCATTTCCTTTTGTAGCGTATTGACTGGATTTTCTCAACCACAGAGGAGGTATAGGATCTCTTTCATATACTCATTGATCAGGAAACTTGTTTTTTGGATTAAAATATCTGTTTATATCTTTTTATCATCTTTATTTTTTTCCACTGTTTGTGCACTGATCTTGTTGGTCTGTTTTCAATATCAGTCGGGTCAGTAATAGGTATCAGACATCTTTTTTTCTTCCAATTTTTCTTTTTAGTTTAATTACAGTGTTGATTGCTGTGTTAACATGCTAACTTTGGTGTATTAATCTTGCCCCACACGAGTTCCACTCAATCATGGTACAGAAGAACCATACTCTGAATTTCTTCTGAAAAGTGCAAAATTTTAAATTTAAATTAAACTGAAGAAATATAGAAACTTTAGCTTACGGTAGAACTTGCTTGGAATCACCCAATGTCTTTTTCTAAGATGCACATACAGTAAACAGAGAACAAATAAAATCTCTCACTGCCAATTCTACACCACCATCCAAAGGCACGGAATATATATGTTCAAGTTCAAATGCTGTGAGGGGATCACATAGGACCCCTAGTGCTACATGGGATCTGGAAAAAAATGCACGGAAAACTGTAAAGAGGACAGATGGGTGGTCGACAAGGACATCCGCCATCAGCTCAGGTGACAGTGCTCCTCCCAGGGGATTGCTTCGGGGAACTGTAAGATGGTTCTTCTCGGAGAACTCACAGGTGAGGAACTGAAGGAAGCCGCTTTCAAAGTGCAGGAGACTGGCACATCCTAGGCAGGCGGGACTTACGGGGTTCGCATAGTGAGCATCTGGACACTAAGGTACTCTCTGAAAGCAGCAACCAGAAGTTATTAAGTTAGCCTTTGTAGAGCAGGACATAAAAGAAGAACCAACCTAACCTGGCTACAGACTGGCTCGTGTGGTAAACTAGCATCTGTTCATGGTGGCGTTAGAAGAGCGAACCTTTGAGTTGAGAAACCAGAAAAGCCGGACTCATTTGGCCTTGTCTCCCACTCTACAGAGTACACCTTCTAATTAAAATGCTAAGAATAATGAGCATTATTAAAATATGTTAAAAGGAAACAAAACCATCCAAATCCCATATGGTGATACTATAAGGAAATAGATGAAAGTCAACGTTGTTTTGCAAATGAAAAAAAAAATGCTGCCATAACATAAAAAAAAGTTGAAACAAGAGTAAAATACAAAAATTGAAGATTAAAAATTGAGAATATAAAGAACAATTAGGACGTAGAAACAGGAAAACTCAAGAGTACCTTAAATAGCGAGAAGATACACAAGGATCTCTGACAGAACTGAAGAGAGAGACTTCAAATAATATTAAATCATCCTAGAAATGAAGGGAGCACAGAGGTGGACAAAGAAAATTGTACAGTAGAGTGGCATAAATTTAAATGGGGTGTCTGAGAGACATGGGTAAACACATTGGTATGAAAGCAAAATAAAATGAAATAAATAACCCATAAATAAAGCCCCCAAACAGGAAAGGAATAGAATGAGAAAGAATTGCTACTTCAAATTATAATTCAAGAAAACTTTTCTGGAATTAAGGGAGATTGAAGCTATATACTAAATGATCATCTTGGGAATATATCCTAGCATAGTGATCAGACATCAGAGATAAGCTCCCTTGGGCTTCCCTGATAAAAGTTCAAAATCCTTTTCAAGGACATAAGAGCATATTGGTGTGTGAATGCTCAGTTAGCGGCATCATTTAATGCCTGAAAACATTGTAGCAATATCTACAAATGCTCAAGCAAGTAGTGGTATTCAGCTAAAATGTCCTGCAGGGACCCACAACAGTAAAAGATTGTCTTGAAGATGAAAGATCTAATATAATATTATGTATGTAGGCAATTTCAGAGAAATGTTCTAAGCTAGTAGGAAAATTTTAGCAGAAAAATGTGTGTTTGGTGCTAAGTAAATTAATGGTCTAAGTGTTGGGTAGAGTTTAAATAAAAGTATGTGTTATAAGTCATGGGGCTACAGAGAGAAAACTAATGAAGGCATGAGAACGAAGGGGCAAAGTCACAGAAGAACGTTCCACTTTGGTATTTCTGAATCTGCAGAGCAGGGTGGGAGATGGCTCATTTAGCAAGGAGCATTGCCGCCTATGTTCCATCTGCAGAACCCACACAGACACGCTGGGAATGGAGGCTCTTTGTGATTCTGTCACTGCAGAGGTAGAGAAAGGCCGCTGGCTCTCTAGGGTTTGCTGGCTAGCCAGTCTACCATCACTGAGAGAACTTAACTCAAAATGGAGTGGACAACACTTTGAATAGCAACAAATGAGGCTGTTGTCCGGCTTACACACACACACACACACACACACACACACACACACACACACACACA
>NW_026592001.1:0-3081 GCF_907164565.1 Psammomys obesus | reverse complement strand
GTCAGGAGCTGGATTACCCAGTGGGTGAGGCAGAGCTTTGTTTTTTTTCACATTGTAACACTATTGAGCTTGATCTGTGCAACAAGCACTTTGCTTGTTGCTTTTACATGCTCTATTGTCTCTCATCTTCCCACAAACAAGCAAAATAAGTGAATAAATAAGGGAGAGAAATTTAGTAACTTTGGCTAAGAATATCTGAACCTGTCTGTACCTGAAACCTTATCTAAAGCATGCCATCTGTGCCTGCTAATGATACTGTACTAGCCTCTAGTCACACTTAGAGCAACATTTTTATATAAATTTTCCATGTTTTATGGGGCATTGCTTGTCTGATTTTATTCTATTTCTGTTAATTGTTCCTGACATTTATTTCTCTTTGTAAACACACACAGCCTTCTCCTTATTCTTTGAACACAGAAAACTTGATGCCCATAACACCTTTGGTAAACAGAACATTCTCATGTCTCACTGTTCAGAAAATTATTTTCATAGACACTTGTGTAGTATACTCTGCTCTAAACAGGTGTCCCCAATGTCCTATGAGAGCAAACACTATTCCAAATTATTATCTATTCTTTTACCCATTACTATTTTGCTTCTCAGCCTTTTTAAAATTCATGTTTTATTATCTTATCATATTATAACATATTGTATTTATATTACATCTCCCCCTACTGGAATGTAAATAAACTCCATGGGTAGAAACATTTTATATCACCTGTGCTCATAATATCTGTCCTGAGTAGGCACCCAAAATTGTCAAATACATGAATAAATTATAGGATTTCTTTCCACAGCCTTATATACCATTCTTAGGACATAATAATGTTGTGTAATTCCTTTCAGTAATGTTTGCTAGATGCTCATTTGTTGGTATAATGTTCTTTTAAAATGTATACACCTTACCCTTGTTAATTCAAATGCTGATTTTCCCACCCCCAACTCTCTGGTTTCAATCTGGATATTGCATTGTGATACTCATTATAAACATCCTGTCTCAACTCTGTGTAAACAGGACAAAATAAAGCAACTAGATACAATGTTGTACAATGGGAGGAGCCAGAGGACAGGAAAGAGGGGAGGAGCCAGAAGGCAAGAAAGGAGTGGGAGGAGAGAGGAGAAGGGGCAAGAGGAGAGCTAGGAGCAGAGCTGGAGGAGAGATCTTGGAGGACGTGGAGCATGAACCAGACCTAAGATTTCACAAAAAGCAAGTATAATGTGGGAAATCTAAATGTTCGGAAACTGAGGGCTTGGAGGTTTAGGAGGGAGTAAATATTGCCCAGCATTGTGTTCTAGGTTAACTAAAAACCCAGTCTCTGTGTGGTGATTTGGTTATACAGCTGTTTAAGATTAGCAGCAAGCTTTACTAGAAGATAAACCAATAGTAAATATTAATAACTTCTTACAACACTCATTAGATTTGATACCTAAATTAAATGTCTTGTATGTTTTATTATATTTAATTTCATACATGGGAGAAAGACGTAACGCTGAGAATTTTATGTTTAGTCCTGTCACATAAATTCGATGTTCAAAAGTTATAAATAATCTGTTATAACTTTAGATGTAACTTGGATTTGAAACCAACCAAATCTGGCAATGATTTCATGCTAATATCCATGTTGTCTTAATGATGATTTTGTTACATCTTTTTTCCAATTAGGAATCTGTGGTCTAAATGTGTTCACACAGGGGAAAAAGCTAAGGACTACAATCACGTAAGAGAAAGGTTTGGGGTTTATATTTCCAAAGAAAGAAAAGACTATCATTGTTTGGAGGCATAGTAGAAAATGAATGGCATAGCAGCAGCTAACAGGAAGGTGAGAGCTCATGTCTTCATATGCAAGCAGGAAGCAGACAGTGAAAACAGGAAGTAGGTTGATACTATAACCATTCAATGACCATTTCCAGTTACATACTTCCTCTAACAAGGTTTTATCTCCCAAAGGTTCTGTAGCCTCCCTAAAGAGTGTCTCCAGCTGGGGACCAATTTTTTAAGTATCTGAGACTACGGAATACACTTCTTACTCAAACCATCGCACATTCCAATCACTTGTATTTTTCATTAGGTAATTAGCACATGTAGATTTACCACCACATAAAGACCCCAATTTGAGAGAGAAAAAAGCCAAATAATCAGAAACAGTTACATGCCTAAAATAACACACAATAAGAGAATCCACCAGTCAAAGAACCAGTCGAAGTGTCGTAGAGCCAGAGTGGACATGTTTCCCTGTTTTCTAAGAATATCCTTTCTGTATCATGTGTTTGCCCTAACTCTGCAAAGTTAGAGAGATTCATAATGCTCTAAGGCTCAGCCAGTTTGGGTTTGGCTGAGATCTTACAGTAGCTTCTGGATTCTCGCTGGAAATATCCATCCTCAGCATTAGAGAGAGCCTCGGGTCCTCAAATATGAAGTCCAGTGCTAGAACATTCATTTTGTAGTCCAGTCTGGCTGGAACGCTAAGTAATAAAGTAAGATGGCTCTAAAACTTGTGGCAATCTTCCTGCAGCTTCCTGGAGGAATTGGAGCAATTCTCCAATCAGCTTCCAGTGTCGACATTACAGGTTGGAGCCAGGACTCTGATCTCCAGGAATTTTCACAAACCTGATTCCTAAAGTATTAAATAATTTTCTGTTTTTCATAGCTGTAATACTTCCTATATCTGAAAGAAAATTCTCACACAGTAGGTGAACAGTAATAAAGGTTTCCAGTAGTGTGTTGTCTGGAATTGAGGAAATCAAAGCATTAGGCAGTAATGGAATCCATAGGAGAACATTTAGTGGTGCATAGTAATATGGGTTATCGGGAAACAAAAACTGTATCTCTGTGAACAATTACATAGATCATAAAGACATAGTGTATAGTGAAAAAAAGAGAAGGAATGTGATGAACAATAGTTTGCATTTATGCAATTCAAAACAAAGTCACAGGGAAAATGTTACAAAACTTCCAAGTGATCTGTAGCATATACATTGGAATATACATGTATGTGTGAGAACAGATGGGAGTGAGGATAAAATGTGAAATGAGAAGAGAGAATACTTCCCACTGTAGAGCTTGATGCTGATGATTTTGAC
>NW_026592000.1:0-11499 GCF_907164565.1 Psammomys obesus | reverse complement strand
CTCCTTATTTCCTACACATACACATACACAAAGAGAGAGGGAGAGAGACTCAGAGACAGAGGGGATCACTTGCCTTTCTACACTTTGAAATAGTGCTGCAAAGGGGATACATATTTAAAGCAAACTATTAGGTTTTGAGTTTGGATCTTTGCCAGGGGCAGGGCTAGTATATGCATTTCAATATTTTCTCACAATGTTGGTCTTGAAGCCCCAATTTGTCTACTATGTGGTTGCAAGAGAGAACAGCATACTCTACAGTGGGCTGTCCTGCTGAACTTTTTGTTTGTTTGTTTGTTTTATTTTTGTTCTTTTACTCTCATCTGTATTTACCTTTTAGAGCAAAATGTGGTTGGGCACTATTTCCATTCACAAGCCTTACTGGGTTACAAGACCTAGGGAAGAAGCTTAGGGTTTGTTTTTGGTACTTTGGAAAATAAGCCACAAGGGGCATTTTTTTTTGTAACTTGTGTTCTTCTAAGACTAGTACATGAGAATTAAAACTACTGTTGAGCTATATTCTTTAGTAGAGCAAATCATATGTCACATTAAGTGTTCTGAGATACACGTTTAGAATGGACAGAAATAAAGATGGCTTACGTTTCATCTTATACATATTTTTTCATAACCTGCTGAACTATCGTAGATGTTAATTTAACTATTGTGACAGTTTGAATGAGAGTAGCCCCTGTAGGCTGAAGTATTTGAACTTCTGGTGGCCTATTGGTGATGATGTTTGCGGAAGTTATGGAACCTTCAGGTAGTGCAGTCTTGTAGATAAAGCATGTTACTAGAGGCAAACTTTGAGAGTTTATAAACTTCTCCCACTTCAGGTATACTGTATCTCTTTCTCTGTGTGGATTGAAGATGTGAGCATACAGCTTCTTGCTACTAACACCTGCTACCATGTGTTCCCTGCCACCAAAGACTAACCATCCGGAACAGTATGTCAAAATGAAACCTCTCTTCCCTAAGTTTCTTCTAGTAGTAGCAACAAAAAGTGAACTGATACACACACAGCAAATGGACCTTCAATTTATAACATCTTAAGCCTTTGGTGGGCTTTCATGGTCCAATTCTAAGTAGAGGAGCATCTGTACATCTATTAGTGTCTGAGGCCAGGAGTCCTCTGTGATGATAATGGCAAGAAAAACTAGGATCCCAAGCCCTCTCTATCCTCCATGGACAGACACCAGGCAAGCAAGTAGTGCAGCTACATGCAGGCAAAATATTCATGCTGTAGAATAAAATGAAATTAAAAAAAAAAAAAGAACTTGGAGAGAATTTTGTAATGTTTAATTTTATTTTATATGTATATATGCCTGATTGTATTTAAATATGCCACCTTCATTCTTAGGCCTATGAACATCAGGATAGAGTGTCATATCCTATGGAACTGGAATTATAGGTAATTGTAAGCTGCCATGTGAGTGCAAGGAACTGAACCTGGGTCTTCTGGAAGGGGAGCAAGCACACTTAACTGCTGAGAACCCTCTCCAGTTCTATGGAGGCCATTTTCAGTTGAAAGCTCATTAAAACATGTATTCATTTAATCCATCCATTCCATATAGACTCAGTATCTAGAATTGTGATATACATTCCTATGTAACTGAACTGAACTAAAATTAACACATAGTACATACTGTAATAGAGTTAAGGATCCAGAAGAAATTATCCCCAAAATTAAATTATAAAAATATTAAGACCGCTGAAAAGTGCTACTATACAACACCAGATGAAAAAGATCTCCTCAGCTTTCCCTTTGGGCTCAACATGTCAGATATAGGAACATGAAGTTATTCTTTGGTTTGCCTTCTGACCTCCACTTCTATGCCAGCTTTCTGGAGTAGCTTAGGGTGGGCTCAGTGAAAACTCTGCCTCTTAACTCATTCCAGATCTCACAAACCCACATATAGAGTGAGAGAGTTCCACTGTGATCATCCATAAAGCAAAGAACTGTCTCATGCATTCCACAGAAACTTTCCCTTAGAGACAAAATGATCCTTAAGTTTCAGATAATGAGAGAATTCTTGTAATTATTAAAAGAAAAAAAAACAAGTTACTATACAGCAACAAGTCTGTAAAAAATAACATTCAGCAACACAAATTAGTAATAACAACAAAGCTAGGACACAGTGTGGGTGCATATATATGTAAGCATATATATGTATATACATGTAAATATGTAGAGAGAGAGCAGCAAAGACATACTATGATTTTATATTTATGAACACACATGGGTGTGTGCTATTTTTTCTCATTTTCACCTCAAAACTATAAACATCTAAATGGCTTTATTGATTAATTTTCAATTAGATCTAGTTGTTGTTGTGTGTGGTATCAATGTAAACGGAAAGAAAACCACCAGGTGTGCTCAATGAAAAAAAGTTTCAAATGAGGGATCATGTTTTACTACTAAGTTGAAAATTCAAAATTGTATTTAGCACGTTTAATCCAGTGTCATGGTTGCAATAAATGAAAGTCAAGAGGACTGAAAACAGAGGTGTCCTCTGGGTTACTGTTCCTGCTGCCCTATTTCCATCCTCTCCTCTGCGGCTACTCAGTTATTCGAGGTCAGACCTTGACAGGTTTCTGCTGTTGCAACAAGAACTATGCAGCAGAAAATTTGCTTCATTTGAAAACTTCAGTTTAGAATTTTATTGGTCCTAATCAAGCTAAACTTCAGAGCTCACAAGGCACCTGGCCAATTATCTCTACTATTATTTCTGGATTTACTGAAGTATGACACAAATCAGAGGAACTTGAGCAGAGAGATTGGGAGAACTGTAAAGTCTACTTGAGAATGTCCTCCCTCTTCATTATTTACCAGCATATTTGGCATATATCATGAAGCTTTTGGAAGTGTTCAAAATATCATGTATAGGACTTGTATAGTATCATTATGCTATGCGATTATTTTTATACTTTCTGAAGTTATGAGAAATTAATGAAGCCGAAATTTGAAAATCCAGGCAAAGGGAAAAGGAGGTATACTTAATTTTGGATACTGTACTTCTGTGTATAAGAAGCCAACCCTGATCCAATGAGTCCTTGCTAATGTTTTTTTGAAAGACTATTTACCTAAATGGAGCAGTACACAAGTTACATTCTTAACATTGCTTGAGACATTTTACCTATTATTAAACTACAAAATTGAATTATTTCTGGAAAAATACTTATATGAAACTACTAGAACTTCATGAAGTTATTTTCTCTCAGTGCTCCCAAAAGAGGTTACATACCCAGAGCTGTACCCACAGTGTTTACTATAGATTAAATGCTTATGTATTTTTCCATTCATATGTTAAATATGTCCCAGTGTGAGAGAAAGCATTAAAAGATGGGGTCTCTAGGATGTAAAAGGGATTAAAAAAATCCATAGGAACTCCCTTAACATGTGACAGTATGAATATACAGAAAAAAAAAATAAGCAGATGCCAAAGAATCAAGAAGTGAACCCTCACTAAAAACTAATGCTCAGGCCCTTCAGTCAGAGTTAGCTGCCTCTATGTGTGGGATACACCAGTTTCTACTTGCATATTTTTGTTATAAAAGCTCTCAATGGCTGAGATGGTGTGTGTGTAACACTAGAAATCAATAACAGCACTGCCCAGACTACATGTACGGCATATAATAAAACATTTCTACAATGAAGTTAACAAAAATTAATTTATTTTATGTTCTTAAAGATCTTGTTTGTTCCTTAAGAAAAATCTCAAACACTGTTACATCCCAAAAGTCTCCCTATCATTTCTGTGTAGGTATGCACACGTTTTGTTTTTTTATTAGGATCTGTTTTGTTATTTCCAGATTATTTCAGGCATACACTACATTTCCTAATTAACTAGCAAACTGCTAGTTAGGGAGTATGTACAACATTTTATAACTCCCTGACTTCCAATTAAGATGTTACAAATTCATGTCTTTCAAAATGACATTTCCTCAGTGATTCAACATGTAGTGGAGCAAATACCAGATCTAATATAAAACACTACAATTACATAACCTAGAAGTACTGATGAACCACACATGGAACGACACACTCAATTTTAGGAGAAACTAAGCCTTTGCCAGTTGATATCTGAGGGCAGACACAACAAAAGCAACAATGTCCTCAATTCTGTGTGTAAAAAGAAGATATCTCCCAGGCAGAGAGGAACAAGATAGGTCCACATGATAGGCTAGACTAGAGCTTCCTGACATGAACAAAGAGCTTGGCTCTCTTGGTTTAATATTGTGGGTGATGCAACAGTTACCGAGCAATCTCATATAGAGGATTAAAGAAATGGGTAAGCTTGCAGCCAAGAGATCTTGAGCCAACCCACTACTTGGCAGTAGGAAATGAAATCATGACAGATTAAGTTAAAAGTGAAAAATAATCATAGCACTTTTGAAATAAGTATGCTCAAAAGGCCTGAAAGGATACAGAAATGAATAGCTCCTTAAAAAAGAAAACAAAAAAATCACAATACAAAACAAATGCTGAACAACAACGAAGGATGAAGGATACACACACACACACACACATACACACACACTTCATTTTGTAAAAACAGGGTTTCATGTATCCCAGCTTAACCCAAAATGACTTTGAACTTCTGACTCTCCTCTATGGTAGGGATTACAGGCACAGTGCTGATTTTAAAAAAATATATAGAAAAGTAGAATGGGAGTACTCAAAATACTAAATTCTCTTCTTGTGAGGTAGAATGAAAAACAATGTACTGTGGAGGGAGGGAACACCAACCCACCATAAAACTATTGACCCGATATCTATCTGTCTTCCTATAAGAAATGCAGTGGTGAAGATGGAGGAGTAGAGATTGAGGGAACAGCCAACCAATGACTGGCCTAACTTGAGATCCACCCCATGGGAGAGAGCCAACCCCTGACACTATTAATGATACTCTGCTATGTTTGCAGACATGACCTTAGCATAACTGTCTTCTGAGAGGTTTCATCCAGCAGCTGATAGAAACACAGGCAGAGACCTGCAGCCAAACAATAGGTGAAGCTCAGGAGTCTTATGCAAGAGCAGTAGGAGGGAGGAAGGATTGATGGAGCCAATGGGGTCAAGGATACCACAGAAAGAGTAAACTTTACGTACAGAGTAAACTAACCTGGGCTCATGGGGCTCAAAGAGACTGAACCACCAACAGAATAATATGCATGGGCTGGACCTAGGCTCCCTATACTTATGTAGCAGCTTGGTCATCATGTGTGTCCATAACAAATGGAGTAGGAGTTGTTTCTGACTGTGTTGCTTCTCTTCAGATCCCTTTCCCGTAGCTGTGTTGCCTTGTCTGGCCTCAGAGGGAGGGAATGCCTTTAGTCTTGTTGCAACTTGAGGTGCCAGGGTTGGCTGGTACTCATGGTGGTCCCTTCTCTGAGGAGAAGTGGAGGGAAGAGGGGGGAAGGAGGTTGGAGGGTGGGACTGGGAGGAGAGAAGGAACTGGGCTGTGATCAGGCTGTAAAGTGATTAAATAAATTAATTAATGGGAAAAAAGAAACCATTGGACCTGTGTGCTGTGTTCAAAAAAATATAAGAAGATGACAAAAAAAAAAGTTAAATAGAATACTCCAATAGTAGTCTCCAAGAGTCTCTATCACAGTAAAACCAGATGCTAAGGCAAAGGCCTAATGAGTTCCTTCTAATCAGATGAAGATTCTTGTGGGAACAGAACAACATGGGGAAAAATGAACATGTATAACACTGCAGGTATACATATAAAGTAGACACAGAACATAGAGGAAATTCTCAAGTCCATGCA
Source organism: Psammomys obesus (assembly GCF_907164565.1). NCBI lineage: Eukaryota > Metazoa > Chordata > Mammalia > Rodentia > Muridae > Psammomys > Psammomys obesus. The sequence goes on along the minus strand of NW_026592000.1, from coordinate 5,731 downwards.
TACCATTGCTTTGTGAAAAATCTTTATATTTTTCTATCTGAAAGAAATATACAAAGCAGATATGTAATGAGTTTATATGGAAGCACTTGACAAAAACTAAGCTTCTCTATATTATATATTTAGAAATAATGTACAGATAAATTTTAAAACTTCACATAGACAAAAAAAAATGTTTAAAAATTGCAAAGAATCAGGCCTGTGGAAATAGAGCCAATTAGTTCATGAGACCTTGCCTTAAAAAATAAGAGCAATTTAAGAAGATACCAATGTGATTAAGCTCTTGCCTACATACCCATGTGCGCACACACACACACACACACACACACACACCTGTATACACAAAAGAACAGATCAGACACATACACACACAAATGGAAGTGGTTAATATCTTACAGACTACCATGTTGTCTTCCCCACAGTGCTTAGCTCTCCACAGGGCACACTATAGCCACCTTATGTTACTGAATAGCAGAAATGCTGTCCTAAATGGTACATTATATTCTAGATTTCAATTTTTATAGCCTTATACACAGGTAGATCAAAAACAACTGTATGTTCTTATTATTTTTCCAGTTGTATTGAAAATCTAGGAAACAGCTAAAAGTAATGAAGATAAAATAACTGTCTGAAAATTATAATTCACTAAGGAATCATTATCATTCACTATTAATACTCATTTCTTTATTATTTTAAATTTTAAGCATCTAAACTTTTGCCTTAAATGAAAACTTACCAGATTTGTTGGCTCTATAGACAAAAACACTGGCTATCATGAGAGGAGAGAATGGGTCAATACTCAGGACATATGCCCCTATGAAAAATTATGCTAAAATTTTCCCACAGGAGCAGAGTTTAAAGTTATACTTGGCTTAGTAAAAATATATATATACTATTTTAAAATAAATTAAACACTTTACTAAAACTTGCTTTGAAGAAATATCACATCAATATTGGTATTTTTTAAGATATTATTTGATGTGTCTTCTTTACCAATTGTACTATAATAACAGATCATCAATTTAATTGTTGAATACATTTTATTTTTAATTCAGAAATTGAGACCTACACAAACACCTATAAACATATTTTTATGCAATTATGAAACACTGAAGTTGTTTCAAAGGGTGGTAGGGCTTTGTCAATTCACTTTTGGGATTGCTCAAGTAATCTTGGTATTACAACAGGTTGAACATTTTATTATATGATAAATTTTTCTCTTACCTAAACCATCAACATGATTACAGATTTTATTTTATGCGTTATTATATGAGAGCTTTCAATAATGTATAACTATAAATATTAAATATGACCTGTATTAGATGTATACACAATAATAACATGTACTTATTGTTAAGTGGGCAATTCAAAAGAAAAGAGAGAAGCAAGGTAGGTGTGGAAATGACAGGAGTCTACCACTGAGGGCCTCTGAAAGTCTCTACCTCAGTGTATCAAAGCAGATACTGAGACTCATAACCAAACCTTCGGCAGAGTGCAGGGAATCATAAGAAAGAAGGGGGAGTTAATATGACCTGGAGAGGACAGGAGCTCTACAAGGACCAAATATATCTGGGCACAGGGGTCTTTTATGAGACTGTATCTCCAACCAAGGACCATGTATGGATATAACCTAGGACCCCCTGCTCAGATGTAGCCCATGGTAGCTTAGTATCCAAGTGGGTACCCAAGTAAGGGGAAGAGGGACAATTTCTGACATGAACTCAAAGGATGGCTTTTGACCCCTCACCCCCACCCGAGGAATAAGGAGTCCTGCTAGGCCACAGAGGAGGACTTTGCAGCCAGGCTTGAAGATACCTGATAAGCTAGGGTCAGATGAAAGGGGAGGAGGTCCTCCCCTATCAGTGGACTTGGAAAGGGGTAGGCTCTTCAACATAGTACTTGAAGTCCTAGCCAGAGCAATAAGATAACTAAAAAAGATCAAGGGGATACAAATCGGAAAGGAAGAGGTCAAAGTGTCACTATTTGCAGATGATATGATAATATATATGAGCGACCCCAAAAATTCAACCAGAGAACTCCTCCAGCTGATAAACACCTTCAGCAAAGTGGCAGGATACAAAATCAACTCAAAAAAATCGGAAGCCCTCCTGTATACCAAAGACAAAAGGGCCGAGAAAGAAATTAGGGAAACAACACCCTTCACAATAGCCACTAATAACATAAAGTACTTTGGGGTGACACTAACCAAGCAAGTGAAAAACCTGTTTGAGAAAAACTTCAAGTCTCTGAAGAAAGAAATTGAAGAAGATCTCAGAAAATGGAAAGATGTCCCGTGCTCATGGATTGGTAGGATTAACATTGTGAAAATGGCCATCCTGCCAAAAGCAATCTACAGATTCAATGCAATTCCCATCAAAATACCAACTCAATTCTTTACAGACCTTGAAAAAAAGATTCTCAGCTTCATATGGAGAAACAAAAAACCCAGAATCTCCAAAACAATCCTGTACAACAACAGATCATCTGGAGGTATCTCTATCCCTGATCTCAACTTGTACTACAGAGCAATAGTAATAAAAACTGCATGGTATTGGCATAGAAACAGAAAAGAGGATCAATGGAACCACATAGAAGACCCAGAAATAAACCCACACACCTATGAATACTCGATTTTTGACAAAGAAGCCAAAACCATTCAATGGAAAAAAGACAGTATCTTCAACAAATGGTGATGTTGAATGGATGGATGTCCACATGCAGAAAAATGAAAATAGATCTATATTTATCACCCTGCACAAAACTAAAGTCCAAGTGGATCAAAGACCTCAACATAAAACCAGATACTCTAAATCTGTTAGAAGAAAAAGTGGGGAACAGCCCAGAATTCATTGGCACAGGAGACAACTTCCTGAACAGAACACCAACAGCACAGGCTCTAAGAGCAACAATCAATAAATGGGACCCCATGAAACTGAAAAGCTTCTGTAAAGCAAAGGACACTGTCATCAAAACAAAACGCCTGCCTACAGATTGGGAAAGAATCTTCACTAACTCTTTATCTGACAGAGGACTAATATCGAGTATATACAAAGAACTAAAGAAGCTGAAAAGCAGCAAACCAAGTAATCCAATTAAAAAAATGGGGAGCAGAGCTAAACAGAGAATTCTTGACAGAGGAATATCGAATGGCAGAGAAACACTTAAAGAAATGCTCATCCTCATTTGCCATCAGGGAAATGCAAATCAAAACGACCCTGAGATATCACCTTACACCCATCAGAATGGCCAAGATGAAAAACTCAAGTGACAACACATGCTGGAGAGGTTGTGGAGAAAGGGGAACCCTCCTCCACTGCTGGTGGGAATGTAAACTGATACAACCACTCTGGAAATCTATCTGGCGCTTTCTAAGACAATTAGGAATAGTGCTTCCTCAAGACCCAGCTATACCACTGCTAGGTATATACCCAAAGTTTGCTGAAGTACACAAAAGGGATATTTCCTCAACCATGTTTATAGCAGCATTATTTGTAATAGCCAGAACTTGGAAACAACCCAGATGTCCCTCAACGGAAGAATGGGTACAGAAATTGTGGTGTTTTTACACAATGGAATACTACTCAGCAATCAAAAAGGAGGAAATCATGAAATTTGCAGGCAAATGGTGGGACCTAGAAAAGATCATCCTGAGTGAAATATCCCAGAAGGAGAAAGACAAACACGGTATATACTCACTTATATATGACCTATAAGATACGATAAACATAATGAATCTATACACCTAAAAAAGATAATCAAGAGAGCAGACATGGGGTAAGATGATCAATCCTCGTTTAGAAAGACAGATGGGATGCACATTGAACATATGACAGGAGTCTACTGAGCGCATTTGAAAGACTCTAACTAGCAGTGTTTTCAAAGCAAAGACTGATGACCAAACCTTTGGCAGAGTACAGGGAATCATAAGAAAGAAGGGGAGTTAGTCTGATGAGGAAAGGATAGGAGCTCCACAAGGACCAAATATATCTGGGCACAGGGTCTTTTCTGAGACTGACATGCAACCAAGGACCATGTATGAATGTAACCTAGAACCTCTGCTCAGATGTAACCTGTGGTAGCTCAGTAACCAATTGGTTTCCCATAGTGAGGGGAACAAGGACTATTTCTAACAGGAACTCAATGACTGACTCTTTGGCCTCCCCACCCCCCAAGGGAGGAACAGTCCTGTTAGGCCACAGAGGAGAGCTTTGCATCCAGCCCTGAAGATACCTGATAAAACAGGGTCAGATGAAAGGGGAGGAGGTCCTCCCCTATCAGTGGACTTGGAAAGGGGCAGGGAGGAGACCAGGGAGGGAGTGTGGGGTTGGGGAGGGAATGAGGGAGCGGGATACAGCTGGGACACAGAGTTAACAAAATGTAACTAAAAATAAAAATAAAATAAAATAAAATAAAATTAAAAAAAAAATTCTACAGATTAAAAAAAAAAAAAAAGGAAGTAACTGAAGCACTTGACAGCTGGCTTGTGCCTGTGATCCTAATAATCCTGTAATCACTTGGGAGGTATATACAGGAGCATCAGAACTTCAGGGCCGGCCTCACCTACATAATGGTTTGAGACCAGCATGGACTCTATGCTATATGAGACTCTTCGCCAAAAGATAAAAATTAAAAATTAACCAGAAAAATTAAAGAAAGGAAAAGCATGAATTGACAAAACTATACACAAATTGTTTATATAGTATGTGGTATATATGGCAGTTGAAAATTAGTGGCTCGACTTTATATCATTTTATTTATTAATATTTTATATTATTCTACTTTATTTATTATTATAATTACTATATTTTTATTTTGAGAAACAAACTCTAACAAGGCCATATATTCAATGTTATGCCAAAGGACTCTGCTTGTAAAATATTAAAAGTACTAAATTATTACTGGGAACAGTTTTCATTCAGGACACCCAAAGGAAAAAATAGTAAAAATATTTGTTCACAAAGCTATTTTCATTACATGGGTAGTGGGAGTTTTATCAATATCTTCATTTCTGTTTCATCTATTTGTCAAATGAAGAAATTGTGGCAAGTACCAATGACTGTTGAGCATACGACAGTGTAGCATTAGTTGGGAAAAAATCATGTTGTTCTTATACTGATCTGATTTTTTTTTCTCAATTTGCCTCTAAGCTATGCCTTTTAAATTTTGAAATTATAAAGAATAAACATTCCTAAGTATTTCTACAAATGTTACTTATGTCTTAGTATTCATGAAGCCAATGCTGTTTTGAAGAGTAAACAGTGATTTTACAGTATTTTGCATTTTGTAAACACTCATAACTCTTTGTTGAGGACGGATAGATACATACCAAATCAATCAGATCTTCTGAAAAAAAAAAAGAAATAACAGCTAGCTTAAAGGTGTTTCCCAATAATAAAATAATGACAATTAATATTTCTGTCTATATTCAAAATACCATTTTCTTTATCCAAATTGAGATAGCCTTTTGGATTGTTCTTTTTTTCTTTTTTAAAGACAGTCTCATGCAAGCCTTTGCTGGCCTCTAACCTCCTACATGTGCAGTTACGGCCCTAAGTTTCAAGTAAACCCATCACAGATTATCAAATCGGTATGTTTGTTACAACATTCTTTCTGAACTTGTGATTGTGAGCCTTTCCCAAATCACTAAAAGTTACTTCAAAAATATTGTAGACGTAAAGACACAGAGCCCCCCCCCCCAGCCCCCAGAACAACATAGATTATTGCCTTGCTGTTA